>NW_025422047.1:3600000-3940000 GCF_011764305.1 Mustela putorius furo
TCACCCATTTTCCACATGTTCCCCCTCAAACTAGTCTGGCAAAATCATATTTGTGAGACGATTCTTGGGCTTTATGCCATCTGGGCTTGAACCCCAGTTAAATGGTAAATACTTTGGAAATACGGGATGTCTCTTCATTATCAACCAACATTATATTTTCTTGGTAATCTCAGTGACTAACTGCAGGCGTGTTTTAAAATGCCCACATGTACATTTTTAATCCCAAGAAAAATTTAACTTGTGTGGCTTACTAGGAAAAGAGAATGGTTTTCCTTCACACATCTTACTGATAATGAAGTTTGTAGATGTTGGAATTACCTACCCAGAAAAGAGAGAGAAGGAGGTAGATTTTAAGACAAAAAACAAAACAACAACAAAAAACAGAGAAGGAGGCAAACCATAAGAAACTCTCAACTCTAGGAAATAAACTCAGGGTTGCTGGAGGGGACGGGTGGTGGATGGGGTAAGTGGGTGATGGGCATTAAGGAGGGCACTTGGAATGAGCACTGAGTGTTCTATGCAAGTGATAAACCACTAAATTCTATCCCTGAAACGAATACTACACTATATGTTAACTAACTTGAATTTAAATAAATCTTGAAAGAAAAAAAATAACCTTTCTTTCTTTTTTTTCTTTTCTCTTCTTTTCTGTTTTTGTTAAAGATATGGGAGGCATTTTAGGGAGAGTAGCTTTAAATATCAACTTAGCCCTTCTTGCTGAATTAAGTAATGCTGAAAGGAAAGAGGACTGACCTGTCAGAGGGAGAAAAGTTTAAATTCAGTGGGAATAGGGTAGAGTTTTTGGAAAGAGTCTAGTTCAAACAGATTTTATTCCAAGAATTTGAATACTTAAAAGACAGAGACTAGACACCTACATCCACAAAGAGGAGCTGCCAATTACCCGGTGAGTTGAGCAGTTAGCTATCTAGTTAGCTAGAAAATTCTAGCCTCAAACTCCTACTTTTTCCTCAATAGTGGATTAGTTTTATCTAAAATACCTGGCTGATTACTTCAGTTCTGTACTCCATTTTGCCCACATGGACAAAGGTTGAATGTCACCTTCCAATTCAATTCTCAGAGATAAGGAGGCATTGGGAGGGCATCCTTTGTATCAGAGTTTCTCAGAATGACATTATAGTTCAGCGAATGAATATAGAATTAGACTAACTTGCACATTCAAACAATGTTTGATGACTTGGGAAAATAGAGGTAAAAGCCTGGTGTGGATTACCCTAAACCACAGGCATCTGACAGAGAATCAAATTAGGCACCAACTCAACTGTTATGAAAATTTCCATTTAAAAGGAGAGTTGTGTAGAATATATTTGTGCACCAGCTCTGACACTTCTGTAAATGATTTTAACATCTCAAAGCCCAGATGAAAGTATTATAATTACTGAGAAATAGAAATATCATCACCAAACTTAAGAGGATCCTTTTATAATTCTTAGTAGTAGAGAAAGAGGTCCAAATTTTTCAAAATGTTGGTGAGACAAATGCAAGACCACAAATCAGTATGTGAGAGCGATGACTCCAGAGTCCTCTCTTTTTTGCTTCCTTTTGCTCAACCCAGATGTAAATTCAAATTACACAATAGTAAAATGGTTAAAGAAGTATTAACAAACTCAAGAGGTAGAAAACTGAGGCAAGAAAGAAACCAGATCATTCATTTCTGAATAAACAGAAATTCTTCCAGAAGTTTGTGAGGAAAAAATCATGCTATTCAGGAGGGAAAAAAATGTCCAAGTCTTCAAATAGTCACACTTTTTAAAGATTTTATTTATTTATTTATTTGAGAGAGAAAGAGAAAATGAGGACGGGGGTGGGGTGGGGGGGAGGGAGGAGGGACCGAGGGAGAGGAAAAAACAGTTTCCTCACTGAGCAGGGAGTCCAGCATGGGGCTAGATCCCAGGACCCCGGGATCATGACCTGAGCCAATAGCAGATTTTTAACTGACTGAGCCACCCAGCAGCTCCAAATAGTCCCATTTTTTAAACACAGAGTTAGCCTACAATTTCCCCCATTCAATTCAATAAAATAGAGTAAGCCTTTCAAAACTTTTAATAATTCCATAAATGCAGGATTGAAATTATTTATAAAACATTGGGATTCCTTTTCAAGGCTAGCCATTTATACCAACAACCACAAAAAGATAGGGCAGTTGTTTCGCATTTCACTGGCTTACTTTGTTTGGACTATAGTGACCATCAAGATCTTTTATGATGTGGATGTTAAAATGGTGTGTTAGCTCACCTGAGGCTGAACTACTCTCTACAAAGACAACTCTAGCAAACAGTCTTATATATATGTGTGTGTGTATATACATATATATACACACATTTATATATATATATAAATAATATACACATTATATATAATGTATATATAATATATACATTTAATTATACATTATGTTAATATATAATTAAATAATTATACATTATATCAATGTATAATTAAAAATTATACATTGCTATAGAACTTTGGTACGCAAACAACTAGAGAACCAACTAGTAAGAGAAAGACATGTACCACTCAACAGCAAAGTTAATCTCATCTCAAACCAGCCAAGCTGCATTTGATAAATGCCTGCCAGACTACACATTTAACTGGGGGCTAAGAACATTATGTTATTTCCAGCAAAAAACCTGAACAGTGTATTCTAACACCCCACCCCATCCCCACATTAACCATAAAAATATCAAAGAGATTATAGACCGTCTGTTGCTTGGCAAGACCTGGTGAATTCTCCCCGCTTTCAAGTATAAGCAAAGCAAACAACAAACTAGATAGCTATTATATATTTTTAAAAATCTGTAACATAGAAGAAAAGAAAAATTGGTCTAATGAGGTAGAGGGAATGAAACCTATAAAAATTATTTTTTAAATAAATAAGAAAAATGAAGAATACCTCTATTTTAGAATGCTTTGCTTTGTTCCCAATAAAACATACGAAAACATAAACTTTATCACACAAGATAAGATGAAAGAGAGTGTTATTAAAAGATAAAGTATAAAGCGAACCAGCTGCATTAGGAATGAGGGTTGTGGCATCATTTCAGTTTCTCCTCACTTCTATCACTCATAGCAAAAAAATTAGAAGATAAAAACAATAATCTCCATCCTCATGAAACCAAGATATAGACACAACCCAGGTCTTGGGTTATTTAAAAAAAAAAAAAAAAACAACTGCCAAATACAATAAATTCAGGGTGAAATCAAAGAAGAGCCCTGAGATCATGTGTAAAGTTCTGCAGTTCTCCTAGAGGATGCAGTGTTTCTTTACGCGTCTAGATGGCAAATTAGCAAAAGAACTAAGCAGCTGTGTCAGAGTGAGAACAGCCACATCGGATGGTGTGGGAAGGACACGAGTTGGTCTAGGGGCATGTGGCCAGCTCATTTAGTTAAGTGTCCACCTTCAGAAACAGGTCATGAGCCCAGGGTCCTTGGATTGAGCCCCATCTGGGGTTTCCTGCTCCACAGGGGGTCTGCTTCCCTCTCCTCCCTGCTCCTGCTCTCTTGCTATTTCTCTCTCTCTCTCAAATAAATAAGTTATTTAAAAAAAAAACAAATATAATACACAAGTTGATCTAAACAATGCTTTCCCACATCTTTATAAAGAGTAACTAAATGAAGTATTATAAATATGCAGTAGTTAAAAAGGATGTAGCAGATTTGTGTATGTCTAGGTTATATTATGCTAATATACACCCTTAGTACTATATGAGAATTTTACTAAGCGTAAATATTTTTTTAATATTAAAATTTTACTAAAATCTAAAATATGAGGTGAGGCAAACCCTAGGGGAAAGGATTCAGATGAGCCGTCTTTGAAAGAAGTAGATGGAGAGAATGTCAGTCAAGGAGTGATCAACTTGGGGGAAGCTAATGAAAATGAAAGGAATATATGCTAAATCATGATATGATAAGGTTTCACTGTGAACCACATATACCTTCTATTCTGATGAGGAAAAGAAATCTGCCGTATGATGCAGGAATGACATCCAAAATATTTTTAAAAGCCATGTAAGTCGCATACTAACCAACTGGAAAAAATCCTGGGCAATCGGAATAGGAGGAGATACATGAAATATACATATTGAAATAGAGGGGACAAAATTATTCCTATATGCCAACAATATTATTACATACATAGAAACTCCAAGAAAATCAACTAAATAACCAAGTAAAGCATAATAATAAGTTAACAAGATGTTATACAAAGATCAATAGTTTTCCCACCCACAAATAAGTTAGAAAATACAAGGAAATATCACAGTTTAACAAGTAACAACAACAACAACAAAAACCCCACAAAGTAACTATAGATAAATATAACAAGAAATACAGACTTATTTGGAAAAAACTATTTAAACTGTTAAAAAACCTAAAAGAGGTGAGAAACCAGAAAAATAAAACCTGGTTTTAAATAGATGAATTAATACCATATGGATAACATTCTCCATAAATGAACCCATGAATCAAATATAATTCTAATGTAAATATCATTGTGATTATTGGAGGGAAAAGAGGTGTCTGGTAGCAGTCATGAAAATTTTGGGGGTGGAGAATTTAAGTAAAACATTCATACAAAATAATACAACCTATTCTAAAGCTATAGACATTAGAGCTGATGTTTATCCAGAAATACACAGCATATAAACTGAGGAGAACAGAGAGTTTAGAAGTAGGAAAAATGCATTATTCAATATCAGGACAGTAGGGACAGTAGGGAAAAAGTGATTATTTAATTAAATAATGTTAGAATATTTATTTTATGTTACGAAAAACATAAAGCTAAATCTGTATCTAGTTCCTTATGCTAAAATATATTTTAGATGAATACAAGTTACAGAAGTACAAAGGAAACTGTAGCAATTATAGAATAAGATATCTATTTTAAAAAGTAATATTGGAGAAAGCCTGCTTTAAACAGATCATAAAACTTCAAGAACATTAAAAATTGCTCTATTTTTATTTCATAAAAATCAATATAATAAGCTCTTACAAATTAATAAGAACATGAATATCATGGGAAAATTTAGAACAAAAAATGTGAACAGACTGATTATGAACAAATAACAACAGATTAGAAATTCTTGAGAATTGTTTAAACTCTCCCCCTTAGAATTAAGAAAGTGGGTCTTAAAACCCCTGATAGTGTTTCACAATTTCAAAGTAGGAAAAGACAGTAAGTTTGGTAATATACATTTGGGGCAAGTAACAGGGATAAAAGTCTTGTTCAAAGACCATTGCCAGAAACAAAAATTGTTATAAACTAATTGGAGGGCAATTGACATCATCTATATAAATTTAAAATATATACTGTTTTTTGACCCATGAATTCACTTCTAGTAATAATTTTATAGTTACCCCTAAGGAAATGGAAAAACCTATGTACAAGGATGTTTATTATAGCATTGTCTATAATAGCAAAAGGTTATACCCAATTCAAAGTCCATTTCAAGGGAATGGCTAAATAAAGTATTATAAATAAATAAGAAGTATACAATAATCAAAGATAATATGGCAGATTCATGTATGTCAAGATTACATTATGCTAATATAATATACCTTCAGTACTATAAGGAAATATTACCATGTTCAAGTATCATTTTTCTTTTTTAATATTAAAATTTATTAAAATACTAATTTTAAAAATATCTCACTAAAAATAGTTATATAACAAAAAATGTATCCAGGAAAATAAAGGATACAAGGGTAATATTAACATTCACATATGGCACAGAAAAGGGCAGAGAAATAAGTGAAAGAGATAAAGGTGATAAAGGGCAGTAACAGAGATGAACTTGGTGGTTATGTGCGGTTCTTTAGTCAAAGCAGTGGCAGGGAAAGGACACATACAAACAGAATATATTAGTAGAAAGCATGGCTTATTGTTTCATTAAATCTGAGATTCCACCAGCCCAAAGATACCATTCTTTTCAGGTGCAGAATGAAAGGAAAAAATGCTGCCAATTGAACTATGACATAAAATGATTTTCTAATCATTGATTATAATGTGTATCCTAATTTCCTAGATGTTAAAATAGAGAGAAAATGCAACTTGTAATTGATGGAATACTGTATATGAAAAGTAGCCAATACCTAGAAATATCTTGGCAGCAGTTGTGAATTTCAACAGTAAATACAAAATCCTCTCAGCAATCGGGCAAGAAAAAAATTACAGAGAAATAAAAATTAGCCTGGCCTTAGCTTTCTTTTCATTATTGAGTGCCAGAAGACATTGGACTAATCTTGAGAGTTTTGAGTAGGAAAGGATGAGATCCAAGAGTTCCATGGTCTGCCAAGTTGTTTTTTTCACATACAAAGGCAATGAAAAAAAATATTCTCAAATAGAGAGCTTGGGAAATATATTACTATATTCCAAAAAAACCTACTCAAAAAACATACTCTTGATGACCACACAATGTGAATAAAATAAGAAACACAGGTCAGAGTAGAAAGAACTAAGTTAATGTTTAATTTTACTAAATTAGAATTAAGCATATAAATATATTAAACAAAATTAAAAGTAAAATAAATAATTTTGAAGGATTGTATATACGATAGCAGAAATAGTGATTTAGCGATTAGGAATAATTTCAAAATCATCTCAAACTCTTTCTTCAGATTCTATTAGCAACATTGGAAAGAATTGGGGAAGTAGGACAAAACAAGCCACATTCACTATGTAAGGTAACAAAAAGTGTCCTATATCACTTGTTTCAGAGTTTTTTTTAAATTGATTTTCATACTTAAAATTATAAGGTAGGAAACAAATTGACGCACAATGTTATCTCATAAAAGGTAACTGTTGATCTTTTAAAAAAAATAAATACATATAGTTTTAAGTTTTCAGACAATAAATGGAAAATTAAGTTTATTTTCTGCCCCAGACAGACAGACACATAAACACACACACACACACACACACACTTAAAAAAAATATTTACACTAAGGTGATCATACTGTATAAGCTAGAAAATTATCTGTATTGGTACATTCAGATTGTACTGTTCAAAATTATTTCTGCTTACCTAGCATCCTTGTCCCTCCTTCAAGAAAAGCATTAGTTTTTTTCTAATAGACAACCAATACATGTGGTTTGGAGGGCGGGGGAGTTGGTGGTCCACATTTGATGCACATAAAACACTAAAAATGCAACAACTTTACCCCATGATATTGAATATGGCTGAAAGAGAGCAGGTCTTGCTCCACACCTGAGACTGTGAGCAATTAAGACATGAGATGGCCTAGAGATGCCCAGTCATCTTCTCTGCCATTTCTCAAGTCCTTTCCTAAATCATTTAGAGTGAGTAACTACTATAACAAATAGATCCAAAAATGAATAATGGCTCAAAGGTAACAGTTTACTTGTTGCTCACAGGAAGGTTGACGATAGTTCCAGTGGGGAGAGGTGTGCTAAAGTCTGATCCAAATAGCAAGTCAGAGACTTAGATTGTCAGAGGTCTCCCCATCTTCAGCCACAGGCTTTTAAGGATCCCTGGGCTGGGAGGATAACCTTAGATGGCTTGGATGATGTAGGCCTAGAAGCGGTCACATCCCTCCCACACACATTCTGTGGACTAAAATTCAGTCACATGGCCACACCACCCTGGGGAAGACTGGGAAACACAGTCCGTTTGTGTAAAAGGAAGAAGAGGAAATGGGTTTGGGTGAGCAGCTAACAGTCTCTGCCACAGTCTGCCACTGCACAGGCATGGGTTTCAGATAAAGTCTTGGATCCTTTGATGCCACACAGACCTCTTTCCATCAGGATCAGATGTGGTTTCTCAAGGCAACTCCCAACTCCAACCCAGTATCTAATGGTAAAGGGAGAATAAGATAACTGGAATATGAGGATGTCACCGGAATTGTCTATGTACTTGGTTTTGAACCGTGGCTTGGTTTTGACTTCTCCAAATTTGGGAAATGTCCTTTGTCTCCATGGGCGATAGTCTCTCCCAACCATTCCTAAGAGATTATTGTGGAGTTTTAAGTCACTTCCCCCGTTCCGTTCAGAGGCCTGAAGCCAAAAACTTTCTATTTCAAGAATTTTCAAATGAGCAATACTAAGTACTTATGTATTTTGGCCCATATACTAAAACTCGTGGGACTGCTTAATACCGCTCTCACTACATTTTCCTTTTCCTTCAGAGATCTTTCTATCACTTATTTTTTAGCTCCTCACTACCAGAACAGACAAGCCTCTTTGTAAAGGAGGAGAATGAATTCTGTGAGATTACGAACACATTTTCCCCAATACTCCATTTCCTCCTGGTCCCAAGACGGGGAACCCCTCAGTTTGTCCTTCTACTCTGATCTTTTGCCATTATGTAATGGTTTTGCAGGAAAGGACAAAAAAAAATCTGAAAAATAGATTAGCAAAAGAAAAACAAACAGAAGTTTATTAATATGTATAACTTATGTATACATGGGAGATACCCAAGAAAATGGTAAAACTCTCCAAAATGGACTGAGCCATTACTTTATATACCATCTTCAGCTAAAAACAAAAGAAAGATGTTGGGGTGGGGAGAGACAATTCATGGGATGTGAGAAGATGAAGTCTTTGAGATAAGACGTCTTGTAGCTAATTATTAATAACATGAAAAAAGGCAGAACGCCATTGCTAAAGCATGATCCCAGTTATGCAACCATATCAAAGCCTGGAAGGAAATAAAACTAGTAACAAACATGGTTTTCTCTCAGTTCTAGGATTGCTGCTGATTTTTATTTGATTCTTTTTGATTTTACTATATTCCTCAGATTTCCTATCTAACAAAAATATTGAGAAAATAAATACCAGTTACGTTTCAGTTCTCTCTGGTTTAAAGAAGTTATCATTACTTAATTGATTGCTTCTGGATAATTCTAGAGGAAAAAGAATGAAATAAGATAATCAGCTCATCTGTGGACAGGCTGTGTTATTTCTAGTGCCCAAAGGACTTTCATGAGCTCAGTTTACACTTGTGTTATGGGGAAAAGAAAGGGAAAGAAAACTCAGCGTGAGAACAGTGTGAGCCATGTTCAAATCCATTGCTCACAGCGGGGAAAAACAATTGCTTCCTCTCCTGTTTCCAGTGACCTAGCGTGTGTGCAGATCACAGTGTCGGAAAAAGTATCCAAAATTGCCTTCAACATGGCTTCCCTCTGTTATTTTTACATTAGTAAATGCCTGGTCCAAAGGACCCTCTGAGAAACCTCAAAGCCTTGTCCTGCCCTGATTCTCTTGGGCCAAAAAGTCTTCAAATAGACATCTGCTTATTTTATGAGACAGACAGGTTCATAATAGGAGTTAAGGACCCCGACAACTACCTTGTGCCCAAGAATGATTGCATCATTAATTTCTAAGGACATTACTAAACTCTTTAAAATAAATCCCTGTGATTTTTAGACCCCTGTAGACTGGGAGAACTCTTTTGTAAATGCGTATTATTTCTTTGCAAAGAAAAATAATTTGCATATTATTCTTCCCAGATTGCTTGTTTGCCGCTTCTATCAACCTCAATCATGAAAGCTTTCAGGGTAGGTGCTGGGAACAAAGATGAAAATAGATGAATTTAAATGTTTGTTTATAAAGATGTTTGAAGGGATTAATTTTTATCTGGCCATTTAAATAGGATTAAAGGGATTACCTTGAATAATAAAGGCACATTATAAATACCTATGTTGTCTCTAATTAATAGGTTCAGATATGAATATAAGATATGTCAAATTATTACAGAATAGCTTATGATTACATTATTTTTAAATAATGGAAAGGAAACTCATGAGTCATTAGTAAAGAGATGACTTTTGAATAAGACAAACTCATTCAGCAAATATAATGCTTTGCAAGACACATTTCCTATTTATACGTACAGTTAATAACATCTATTATGCAGTCTTGGTCCTGGAAGCCTGTGTTTGTTGAGAGAAATACTTTAAAACAGAAGCCTAATTACATAGTGCTTCAGCTTCTCTGGCAACATCAAAAGGAAGAAAGTCATTTGTGCTTTAATGAACATTTTGAAAGAGGAAAATAAGTTCTCAAGTTGAGAACTCTACAAGTTACAGGCAAGAAGAACAAGGGAGGAAGAAAAGGTGAGATTATAATTTAGTGTTTCAGGACATGACAACAAAAGCTGCAAGGGGAAAAAACACTTTACCAAAGCTTTGTGGTTTCTACCCTGGGGGTTTGCCCCTGAGACTTAACTCAGGTACATTATAAATGGGAATATCTATTTTCAGGGGAAAGAGTCCCCTTCAGCTTTCTTCAACCAGATTTCTCCCGAAACACCATAACTGTCCCATTTTGAAGAAAAGTACTGAAGAAAATTAGTGAACCATGCCAAGGAATCAATGGTGACAATAGCTTTTGCAAATGATTTTAACTTGATTCATGATTCTGACCCTCCCCCCCAAAAAAAATCTACAAATGAGTTTTGTTTTTTTTTTAAATCATTGTCAGTTCATGCATGTTAAATAGCAAGAAGATATAAACCTGGCATTCCCTGATTTACCTTGGACCTCTTAGAAGTGGACTGATGGATTTTATCCTCTGGTACAATGCATTTCATAAGGTAGAGGGATGTTAGACACCATTAAAGGCTCTCATTTCATAAACAGGTGCAAAGATGAGGAAAGCTCATAAATGACACCTGAGCTCTAACATCTAGACTCTGGTAGTTCACGGACTGGTATGAAAGGAGGAGTACTTATCTTAAGGACTGTTTGCAAATATTCACCAGAACTGTGCTCAAGGGCAGCCTCAGGCAAATCCAAGAACGAAACCACAATTGGTCTTTGGTTCCCTCTTTTCCATCCTACTGTGTGGCAACTTTCCCTACTGGGGGTTCTTTGTCCCGGCAGGATCACACAGCACTCTTGGGCCACACCCACACCTATCCGTACCCCTTTGCCCTCCTCAGCTCTTTGTGTTCATCAGTTATTTGCACAGCACTGGTCATAACCAGTCATTCGTTACCTTAATGAAGAGTATTCTCCTTTCAGACTTGGACTCGCGAAAACATAGTATCGTATCTCCAAGGAATGAACCTTTCTTCACCTCCCTCCTCCTTTTTGTTCTTTTCTTTTTGTTTCTTTGACCAAGGATGAGACTAAAATAGCCTACTAACTTCTGCCACATCCCAAACATTTTATTACAAACACATCATATGGGCAGATGACTACTTTTTGCTTCTTAGATTTTAATGTGGAAAATCTTCAGTTATTGACATTGTCTGCAGTTACTCTGATGACATCACACTTGTGAGAACATTCTACAAACCACCTATACCAATACCAGCACCCAAATCTGGTTTGGTCCTGCACAACCTTCTGGATGCGCCTCCAAGGGCAAAATAACTATCATATGACCTCCCTGACATGAGGAAGTGGAGATGCAACATGGGGGGTCTGGGCGGGTAGGAAAAGAATAAATGAAACAAGACGGGTTAGGGAGGGAGACAAACCATGAGAGAGTCCAATGTCACAAAACAAACTGAGGGTGGCCGGTGGGGGGTGGGTAGGGAGAGGGTGGTGGGCTTATGGACAAAATAACTAAAATAAAGTGGGAACAGTTGGCCCCTTTTCTTCTTTTCCTTCCACATTTGCCTAATTTTTCTTCCTCTTAGCACCTTGATGTACATGTTTTCCTTCAAGTGATGAGCCCTCTGTCCTCCCAGGACCAGACTTCCTCAAAGTCACTGAATAGAAGAGAATGCAAAACAGAACATGACCATAACCATCGCTGTGGTTCTGGATTCCTAGTACTGTTCTCCTACATGACCCCACACGTGAAGACCGCAAAGAAACCTCAGGTGTTGCCGCAGAAATCAAAAGGAAGACTAGATCATCATTTAACACGATGGCATTCAATTTTGAATTTTACATCTTGGGCTCTCCTGGTTGCCTTATTTAAAGCCCTTCTCTTTGCCAACACTTCTTTCGAACGCTGAGAGACGCATCCATCATGATACGAGATTGGATCTGTAGCTTGAGGTACTGGAATAATAATCAGAGGTGTATATATAAACTGAAAGCCTCTGCCTTTCTACAAACCATCCCCTGTTGTAGGAATGCTAAAATAATGCTAATGCAAGAAAAGATATTCCAGTGTCATTTTAGATTTCAGGCATTGCACATTTGTACCCATGATTATGTCAAAATATACACATAGGTATCATTTGAGGGAGAATTTATTATAAAAGAAAATATATATTTTAAAAAAAAAAAAAAGCTAGACTGACCTTCCTTTATTTATTTATTTTTTTAAAAAATCAGTGTTTGAACTGGAGTTGAATAAATTTGTCCGGCTTAACATGAAATTGAGTTGGCCTGAGAATAAAAAATAAAACCGGTAAGCTTGTTCTTGTGGAGTGGAGAAGAGAACAGAAAAAAAGCATAAAACATCTCCCTTCTGGCATTAAAAAACAAAACACGCACACAAAAAGTATTGGCTTTTTTAATCAAACCTACTTTCAAAGAATATTATGTATGTTTTATGTGAAAAAATAATCAAGTACTTCAGAAGCAAGAGGATTCATGTTAAATGGTGAGGATATCTACCTGGAGGAAAAGGGGGGAGATATGAGAACACTGATATTGGTGGAGGGTTTTTTAGGTCAGGGGATCAGATATTCCTAGACACAAATGCAAGAGGCAAGAATTAATGAAAGTTTACCTTTCAGGTTTTCACACCCTTGTGAATTTTACTCTCTTTCCTTGTATTTAGACTTTCTGAGTGCTGGGGTTGGGGCAGGGTGGGGGCGGGGATAACTGTTTTGAAAGATACATCAAATCATTCACTTGAAACCAAGTAAAATTCAGTTGATTCCAATTTTGCTTCCTGGACCCCAGGATCACTATGACTAAGGTATTACTTCTACTCAGCTTGTCCTGGGCTTTTGGATGCTGTGTTCAGCGAAGTCCGTGTTCCCAAGTTTCCTTCCATCTAAACCAAATGAGATACATAAAAAATTGATTCTCTTTTGCTACTTTTTACTACCTTTTAGGTATGTTTGTTTACAACCATTAGTAGATGTGCTTTGGATCAGATTTCTCCAGGTGTGGCACAAAGCTAGATGAGCAGGAGAGCTCAACAATGGCTAAGAAATTAATTACAAAGACTCACTAATTCCAGAAAAAGACTTCCACTCTATCTAAAGATAGAGTGTCCTTGGTGAAACATTATGGTCAAGAGGAGACACTCACAACCTCCAAGACCTTGTTATTTCTAAAGAGTCCTCTAAGGCACTTAGCTGAGATTTAAAGGCTCGAAGTCTGGAAGCCAGAAGTTCATTAAGCAAAACTGAGCTGAAACTGGAAAGGAAATCGTCAGTCTAATTTTCTTCACATCACGTCCTCTTTGAGCTCAGCTGGACTTACTTGTCTCCTTCAGAAGCCAAAAAGAAAACAAAAGCAAGAACAAAAACCCAACAGGTACAGAGATCAGATTGCAGTTTCCAAGTTTCAGCCTAGAGGGAGTTACTAGCCTTAACTTAAAAATTCAGAAAATTAGAGTTTTTAAGGAAACAGTGACAGAACCTTGGTTATGGCATCGCAAAGGGCAATGCCACCCTGAAAAGGAACCACAGCCAAGAACATCCTTAATCTTTGAATAACTCAATGAGAGAGAGCTGTGATGCATCAGGTCCCCACATGCAGTGCACTGGTGTGTGCCATTCATGAAATTCACTGTCACCTTCAACTTCTTCCTTTCTGACTAAGCTTCACCTCACTCTGGACCAAGTGGAAAAGAACAGTCATAAAGAACCAAACGATGGCAAGTTACTTTTTGTCAAAAGCTATTCTCCAACATGTGTATCAAAGAATCATAAAAGCTGGAAAGGGCCAAGAGGGGTCATTTGGTCCAATCTCTCCATCTACTGCAGGTAAAGCCTAAATCATGGAAGATAGAGCAGGAAGGGAGCTCAACATTCAGTCCCTCAATGAAGGAGGGAGAATTCACCTCCTCTCCTAAAAACTCTATGCTAGCTTTAAAGTCAAAACATTTCTTATGTGAAACCCAATTATTATTTGCAACCGACCTGACTCCTGGAGCCTCCTACCATTCTCTGCATGAAATACCCTCTAGAAACATACTTTGAACCCTTGTGGAAATTAATGGAGCCAATACTTAACTTTCCCTATTTGTCAAATAATTTCAAGTGTTTTAATATTTATTAGTGCAGTGAAAAGTCCATTTCCTAATCTCTTTGCTTTGGTTTGTTTGTTTTTATTTTTTCCTGGAATCCCCTTGGTATTTCCACATTTCTCTGAGGATGTAAGTTCATCATTAGAACCCAAACATCAAACACGATGTCTAGACCATAGTAGGTATCGAGTAATTCTTTCTGAATGAGAGAATAAGAGTCAGGGACTGCACAGTAGATGCTGAAGTATAAATTAAACAGAAAACCATGTAAACAACAACAAGAATAAGTCTTTTTGCATTCCAAATAGCCATCCCACTGCTCCAGTTTCATTGATTTAAATCTTATCTAAAATACAATTAAATCACTGTCTTTCTTGGTTTAAATGTTACACTGATACATGCAAATTATGCATCTGTTTGGCAGCAGTGTTATGACACAAAGAAATCACATTTTATGCTCAACACAGCAGTATTTTCAGAAAGCATATAAATTAGCAATGGTCATTGTTTTACTCATAGGAAAGCAAAGCTGAACAGATGCAAAGCAATGCATTCATAGATGGATATGGTATGCATCCCATTCTTACTCAAATCTAGGTCCTAGGTCACCGAATATTTGTAGCAGTTTTCTAGGACCCCAAAGTCATGGCTGAGATACTTCTGGCTGTTAATCTCCAGCACCAATTGCTGCCAGACTTAAGAAACTCCTGTAAGACCCAACATAACCCACCATGTTTCAAATTCATAATGGAAAAGGAAATGTAAGAGGAAACAGGGAACAGAGAAGTATCCATGGACCCATATAGAGCTAAGACCTACTCCTGATTGTTTTTTTCCCTATTTCCTTCTATGAAATAAAAAGAGATTCCTGGATATCTACTACGTTGAAAAAGAAAAGCTTCTCTCTCTAACCAATCCTGCTAGGCTACATCCAGAAAAAGAACTTGCCCATGTACTCTGCCTGGCATCTGGGAAAGAGAAAATGTCATTTACAGTGTATCACCTGTGGGTGCAACTTCTAAATGAAAGACACAACATCTCTTTCTTTTATGAATCTGAGACACATAATAATTCAGGAAGGAAAAACACCAAGAGGATGAACTTCAGTCAGTTGACTGAATGACAACACATACCAACGCGGCACTGTGCCTGATTTTACACTTCAGAGCAATAAGTTTTGATGTTCACGTGTCTCAGACAGAGTTTTATTTGGATATGCTTTTATGTAATATCTTTTGAATTTCCATTTGCATTTTTTTGAAACAGTCAAAGTACAGTTTACTTTCAAATTCTAACCAAGCATTCATGTTTGGAAGGAAGGACGGAAGGAAGGAAAGTAGGAAGAGGGAAGAAGGAAGGGAGGGGGAGGGAAGCAGGAGGGAAGGATGGAGTCTATCTTTTTAGTATTTTACAACTTTTTGGAGAAACTATAAGTATTCTGCTGGATTATTTTCTACAGTAAAATGTTTCTGAACGGAACAATTTAAAGGATGATTAAAATGTCCAAATGCAGATAGATATTTGGGAGGAAAACTAGAGTTTTCATAATTACCATAAACTAGAACCAAGATAAAACATGCCCAGCTATTATCAAGGTGATGTACTTTCCAAGTTAGATACAGAGATAGGTATAGAAACATACAAATTTTTACATACATACCCATCTATACTTACGTATGAAATCTTTACAGCAAGTGTATAGCAAACAGGGCTTGCCCCTAAAATATTGGATTCATCTCTGGTCATGACCATTCCAAAATTTGTGGATTTTAATATGCTTTGTATATTAAATTTAAGTTTGCATGAGATATATTTATTGTGATATAATACAGTATTCTGAGATAGAATACGAAGTCATTCCATTTCGATCTAAGGTCTATCAACATTATGGCCATATGTAAGAACAGAGACTTTGCATCAGAGAACTACATATGTTGTAATTAATTATTATAGTTTACCTTTCTCAATGATGATCCTATATTTCCTTTCTTTGGCATAAATATTCATGATCATTTGAGCTCCTTCACAAATACTACTATGCAAGAGCAATCCGTAGTTTAATAGAAAGCATACATGATACTAAAAAGCCTTACTTTAAATGAAAAATCAGCTGCACTACCTGACTTGATTATAGCTATGTGAGAATCCTTGGGATCAAATGTGAAATCTGAGTTGGCTGTTGATAACATCATGTCCAGAGGCTTGAACCTGGATGACACTTTGTAGAAGAGCCACCTGCCATTCACACTTCCCGACACCCTTGTTCAAACTTGCTTCAAAGCATCTCCTATACTTTAATCCTTAAAACCTTGAAAAATGATCAGTGTGCCACAGGCATTAAACCTGTAAACTTACTTTAACCTTTCCATTAAATACCAGAAACCTTAGTCTGATTCTGGCAAGTGACCTGGGTGAAGATTTGAATGCCCGTCTAATGCACACACATTTTGGTGTTCCCCTTGCTAGCGCTTGCTTGCTGTTGGTACATGACAAACGCATCTGGGGGAAGAGTTTTGAAAACAATTCGACAGCATAAGAGGTTCCAACAATAAAACAGAACTCTTTACATCGCAAAGCCAAACAAATAACTCGGGCAAGTGTAACTGAATAAATCCCAAGCTTCGGTGCAGATGGCTGTTTTTACTGTCTATGCCGGAATCCGCTGAAGGTTCTTTAGTCCCAGTGTGTGAGTGCGTGTGTGTGTGTGTGTATGTGTGCGCGCGTGTGCGTCTGTGTGTGTATGTGTGTGTGCGTGCGTGCATAGGGGCTTTTTTTATATGAGATTTGGCATATTGCATGTGGCAGGCTGTTGAAAAATGAATAAAGACAGGAGAAAAAAGGCAATGTACATCCCATTGGTAACGAAGGCAAGCCAGGTTGCTGACTGCCGGTGTGCCAATTCTCCAGGATTGCCCACGGGCTCCCAAGATCATTTCTTTGCCCCCAGATTTTCATGTTGAATTATCACTCACAGTCTCTAAATGAACATGCCTCTTATTTTATTTAAGACACGTTGGGCGCTTGTATTTGACTTCCTGCTAGGCGATACAATATTTACTGTATGCTGCATACACAAATGGGAAAGAAGGGAAGTGTTGGCCATATAAGAATAATTTCAACATTTTTTCTTCTACTTTTGCAAAGAGATATCTTTGCCCTAAGCTTTCAAGAGGCAGACATCAAGTGAAAAGCATTTGTTCTGTGCTGACTTGGCTGGCGAAACTCTGACCACAGAGGTCTACAAGGATTCATCCGGAGCTTGAGGCTATGGCCTTATGGCTTTGGCCTGAGGCAAAGCTGGGGGCGAAGAACTTTTCATGTGGGGGTAAAGAATAAAGCAAGAATTCATCATGCCTGGATTCCTACTGTTGCTCTAACTGGTACCCAGAAACGTCTCCCTCAAAGAAATGGCTTGTCTGTTCCTCTGCTGCTGTTAAAATAGAAACGAGCAGCATCGGAACTTATTTGTGACCTACTTAGGAGAAATTCAGATTTGTCTACAATGGCCAAAAGGAATACGGGTTGAGAAGAACTCAGAATGCTTTCTCTCAATACAGTGGCCGAAAGGGATATAGGTTAAGATGAATACAAGTACCTTTTTGCTTAATATGTTAAGTGTCACACTTGGCTCAAATGACCATCTCTCTTTTTAGGTGACCGTGGTTTCAAAAATCATTTTATTTGAAATGGTTGGTCATGAGGCACTGCTTTCTATAATGGAGTCATCTTTTTTTAAATGAGTGATCTGCATATCTGGGTAATAGAGTCCCATCTCTTTTTACATCTTTAGTTCCATCAAGAACTGCAAAAAGAATCTGCTTATTTGTTAAGTGCTTCTTAGCTCATCTCTGACCCAAAGGACACTCTTGTCAGAATCCAGGCCTATCAATAATGAATGGTGTTTTTAACTTTTGATCTCCAGCGGCAACATTTCTTTTTAGGCTCCAATGGTGCCTCTAACCACCTGCAAAATAGAGGGAGAGGGCATCTGACAAAGTTCCAGGAAATGCTGTGAGTTTTGGAAGTAGTGATCTTGGGCTGCTTTTGTCTTTCTGTGTTTCTGCACCCCCCCTCCCCCTGCCTTTCCTTGCCCCATTCCTCAAGAGTACAGTGGCTTTAATAAAAATGGTGTGAGGAGATGAAAGCATTTAACACAATAACTGCTAGAAAATGATTTTTTTTTTTCAGTGAAATTATGTGCTCTATTTCCAAGCTCAGTTTTTGGAGGGAAAAACAAAGTCCTTGAAAGCAGTAGTGGAGAAATGGCCTCTTGCCACAGCAAACAGACCAACAGAAGATAGCATCAAATGCAGACTAGAAAAACTGCTCTCAGCAAACCTGAGTCTGAATGTTAAAGCCCATGCGGTGTCCCATAAAACTTTATTATTGGAAATGTATTTTCTAGTAAGAAAACGGTGGGTGCTGTGGGCAATTATATAAAGTGGTCCTAGATTCACGATGGACTAAATGTAAACTTAAAATAGTCAGGTCTAGGAAACAATCGCCTCCAACAGGCAGGGAGATATGAAAACCAACAAGGGATGGAGCTATGGGCACCATGATGGGCTATTAACTACACCTCTAGCCCCAGTGAATTGTTCTGCCTGAAAAGATGCGCGTTTGGAAAAGTTAATATGGTTAATGGTAGGGGTTTGTTTATAGCTTGGGCTCTAAACACGCCAGGCAAGTTTGGCTCATTTTCACAGTCCACACGCATAGTCAACTGAAACACAATCAGGCCACTTTGCCATTATCTGTTCCGTATGTTAAAATTAGTCTGCTGGGAAGGTTGGTCATGGAACGGAAGAGTCATTTTGCATATTTCACTAAAAAAATTAATAAGTATTCTTAAAGGCGGTTATTTTTTCTTGTAATTTCAATTTAACATATCATCTTTTTTTTTAGATTTTTTAAAATTCATTTATTTGATAGACAGAGATTACAAGTAGGTAGAGAGGCAGGCAGGGAAAGAGGAGGAAGCAGGCTTCCCACTGAGCAGAGATCCTGATGCAGGGCTGGATTCCAGGACCCTGGGATCATGACCCAAGCCGAAGGCAGAGGCTTTAACACACTGAGCCACCCAGGCACCCCTTAACGTATCATCTTAAGGTGAAGTAGGAAGTGGGGTTTGAACGGAAGGGAAGGGGCATCTGCATGGCTCAGTCCATTGAGCTGGGGGACTCTTGATTTCAACTCGGGTTATGTCTCAGGGTGGTGATATCAAGCCCCCCCATATTACTCTGCACCCAGCATCCGTCTGCCTGCCCCACTCACTCTGTTCCTCCCCCTGCTTGTGCTCTCTCTCTCTCTCTCTCAAATAAATAAATTAATTAATTAAATCTTTAAAAAAAAAAAAAGAACCGAAGAGAAGCATGCATTTAGGTTCTTCCAACTATCCCCTGTAATTTCCCCCAAGATTCAATTAAAAAAATTCTCAAGCATACAGAAATGTTCAAAGAACCGTATAATACTCACCATATATCCACCAGTGATATTCTACAATTAACATTCTGCTATTTGGGGGCACCCGGGTGGCTAAGTCAATTAAGCTTCTGATTCTTGATCTCAGCACAGGTCTTGATCTCAAGGTCATGAGTTCAAGCACTGCATTATCTAAAAAAGATTTTTTTTTTTTTGCTACTTTGATGTATTATGTTATCTGTCCATTAATCTATCCTTCTACTTATCTCTCACTTCATTATGTGTTTCAATGTAATTCCAAATTAGTTGTAGACAGCATTATATACCATCCTTAAATCCTTCACTAACTAGAGTTCATTCTTCGTTTAAGCTTTTTTTTTTTTTAGGCAAAATTATAAACCAAGAATTACACAAATTTTAAATATGACATTCTGTGAGTTTTGAAAATTCATAAGTTAAATAACCTGAATCCCTATCAAGACATTGAAAATAAAATAACTCCAGAAACTCCCCCATGTCCCTTGCCAGTCATTCTCCATTGTCAACACCTTCAGAGGCTATGGAGATTATCACCGTATTTTGTTTTATCTGTTCTAAAAATTCATGACACATAATCTTTGTGTAAAGTTTCCTTTACACAGCATATGTTTTTAAGGATTTATCCATGTTGGTGCTTCGGTCAGTGGCTCATCCTTTTTACTGCTGAGTAGTATTCCCATTGTATGACTAGAGCTCCAGTCTGTGAACACAGGACTGTTTCCATTTTTTTGCTATTATGTGTAAGGCTTTAACATACATTTTTGTACAAATGTTTTGTTAATATATGCTTTCATTGATTTTGTCTGAATGTCTAGGACTGGAATTTCTGCTTCATAGAGTCAGCATTTTTCCAAAGTGGTTGTACCATTTTAAGCTCCCACCAAGTGCATGAGAGCACTCGTTACTCGTTTTCAATTTCAGACATTCTGGTGGGGATATAATGGAATTTTGTTGTGATTTCATTTACAATTTCTTGATGACTTACAATATTGAGGACTTTTCCATGTGCTTATTGGTCTTATATATATCTTCGTTGGGGGAGGATCTATTCTATTCTTTACCTGGTTTTAACTGGGTTTGTTGCATTTTTACTATTGGGTTGTAGAGTTCTATATATATTTCAGATAGAAATTCTTCACCAGGCATATGTACTGCAAATATTTTATTTTAGTCTTTGGCTTGCTTATTTGTTTTCCTACTGATGACTTTTAATAAACAGAAGTCTTTAATTTTGATGAAGTTTAACCTTTCTTTATAATCATTGTTTTTTGTACTTAAAGAGGTTTGCCAATAAGATTTTAATTTAAGGTTTTCTCTTAGAAAACATTTTTTTAAAAATGTATTTGTTTATTTGAGAGAGAGTACGCACGTGAGTACATGCATAACAGGGGAGGGATAGAGGGGAGAGATTCCTCAAGCAGACTTCCTGCTGAGTGTAGAACCTGAGGGCTCAATCCCAGAACTCATAGGTCATGACCCAAGAGATCATGGCCTGAGCCAAAACTAAGAGTCAGATGCCCAATTGACTGAGCCACCCAGGTACCCCTATTATTTACATTTTTATCTTTAAGTCAATGATCCACTCCAAATAATTTCCTAGGTGTGCTGAGAGATAAGGAAAAATTAGTCTACCCCCATGTTTCTGTCTATCCAGCTCCCTGGGTAAATAAAGGATAGAGAGAAACCAGCAGAGAGAGACAGAGAGAGAAGTCATTTTGGATCATATGTTGAAAATTTAGCATTTCCCCATATATTGTCTTAGCTCTTCTGTTAAAAATCAATTGATTATATATAACAGAGTTTTTCCCCCCAGCTTTCTACCATTGATCTACATGTATACCGTTTCACTAACACCACACTCTCTTTACTAAGATAGCTTTATAGACAGTCTTAAAGTAAAATAAGACAAATCTTTCAACTTTGTCCTTTTAAAAACTGTTTTGTTTATTATTTAAATTGCATTCCTACAAACTGTAGAATAGATTGAGAGTGTGGATTTTACTTTCTGGGCTACCCCTACTGGGCTGCATTTGACAGTGATGCTTTCCTCTTCTCAAAGCCATGGTTCCTTTTTTCCATCATCTCTTATAGCTACAGCTATATTCATCCTGGATGATGGGCAGTCCTGTTCTGGTGCCTTCAGGACAAGCAGTGGTGACAATTCACTGCTGTTTTTAAGCTAGGCATTTCACCTTCCCTTCTTGACTATCCTTAACTATGTCCATGTCTTTATAAATTGTCTTAGAACTAAGCGCTCAACATAGTTCTTCTTCAACCACTATATTTAAGTATGCCGAATTTGTACAAAGCCATAATTGTTTTATAAATCTATTCAGCCTCAACTTACTAACACTTCCTTAGGTTACCACCTATTGTAGTAGGTCCAAATCGTTTCACACTTTACCACATTCCCCCACTTCTATATCTCAGAATCTTGTTTGACTCTTTCATAACACATCAGAATGTATTACTCATCTTTATATTTTTATTGTCAGTTTAATAATAGATAAGGAACTCCATGAGGATCAGAATTATGTCTAGTCCATTTACCACTATATAATCAGTGAAAAGCAGAATGCTTAGCAAATGTAAGCCAATCAGTAAATATTTATTGAATTGTCCAAACCTTATAAGAGAATTTTAGAAGATTTTGTGCTGAGAGGGTCCACTGAATTG
The DNA here is from genome assembly GCF_011764305.1 of Mustela putorius furo. Classification (NCBI taxonomy): domain Eukaryota; kingdom Metazoa; phylum Chordata; class Mammalia; order Carnivora; family Mustelidae; genus Mustela; species Mustela putorius. The sequence continues at coordinate 3,622,280 of NW_025422047.1, forward strand.
CTAGAGTATTAACTAAAGTCATCCCTATCAACAATGAGGAAGGTGAAAAAAAATACAACAATTTTCCTAATTGTTCAAGGGACAATAGATTAGTAAGAAAGATGAAATGAATTAAGTAAAGAAGAATACAAAATCCTTTCAAAAATTTTCAGGTAACAAAAGTTGCAGCTCTGAAAGTAAAATTCAAAAAATATAGTACAACTACAAAAGTCCAGTGAACAAATAACTTTTAAAAATGAAGTTAGGTTTAAAAAGTTTATATACGCTAGTAAATGATTTTTCCCTACTTTGCAATTTATTTTTCTGTATTTAGAATGAGTAATTCTTTCTTAAGTGATTTTGAGTGTTCTGAAAAATACTTAGAATTCCTTAGGGAATTTAGGAGGAGACTAGGATGTCTTTTGAAGCTGCCATTATGCCCTCAAAAAGAAATTGAAACTGTACGTCTAATCTCAGGCCTTTGAAGAAAAGCTGCCCTCCCAAGACCTCCCCCTGTACTTTAATCATCTTCTAGTAGGTATTCTTACCTCTAGTTTTTCTTCCGCTAATTTTATTAATTATGCATTCCACTGTTTAACTAATCTTCTTAAAATACAATATTCTTCATGTTTTCCTGTGAAAGAATCTGAAATTGTTTTTTTCTGTCTCTCACATCAAATCTGGTAGCCCAAAGTATTCACTTTGCTGGTAAAACCAGTTTCTTCACTACCCCGCCTTGTCAAGTTCAAACAAACCAGTTGTCTACCAGGTGCTCCATTCACTGTACATATTCAACCATTGTCCTTTCCATGTGGCATACCACCACACCCTGCTCTGCTCATTTTTGCCAGAATGACCTTTTCTTTCCCATTCTATTAAATAGATTCTTGGAATTGCTTCCAGGTAATAACTCTCATAATTCATGAAGTCTTTGTTTGTTTGTTTATCGCAATCCATAATGATCTTTCAATTAGCTCAATTTCCTATAATAATTATCAATAAATATGTGCAGAATGTCTGTTGTATACAGAATATCTAACTAAGGCCTGAATAGTCCATGCCCAAACTCAAGGAGTCTTACGTTCATCAAGTAAGATAAATAATAATGCAAAGAGAATAAGAGTGGCCTTATAGTTACTATCCAACCATGTGGTTACTTAAAATGTGTCTTAAAATTGCTCTCAAGAACTTTCATAGTATCTTTGTTCCCAAATAGATGAACTCTCAGATATCAGAAATCACATCTTTTTTTTGAAGTTAAAAAAAATACGTTGAATTAAATAATAGCTAATACTTGCTAAGTGTTTACTAAGTGGCAGGTGCTATTCTAAATATTCTACCTGTATTGACTCATTTAATCTATCAAAAAAGATATACTGCCATTTGACAGAGAAGAAAACTGAGGCCCAGTAAAGCTAAACATCTTGCCCTGGATCACATGGCCAATAAATGACAAAATTGCAATTTGGACCTAGGTTTTTCTACCTCCAGAAGTTAGACTTATTACACAATGTCTTATTTCCATGGATATTCCATGCCATCAAACCATATTAGAGAAACATAGTTGAACTTGGAAATTCAGTTGTTCAGCAACCCCAATCAAGCATTCTATGGTTGGCAATTGTGTGGTTTCTATCATCCTTGCTAATTCTTTATCTGTAATTTACCATGGCCACTTTTGTACAACTATTCCTTCAACCCATTCCATTGACTATGATGGACCATTTTTCCCTTCTTCCTTACAAAATAAATTCTGATTTTGTTTGGGAAAGCAATGTGCCCAGCAGGGGAAAAAAAAAAGGTTGGATGGCTATGAGGCATAGGTCCAACCATAGAGACATAAAGTAAAATGATATTTAATATAGATATTGGTTGTATTAGACTCCTATAAAAAGCCATTGCCTTCCTTCTAAAAATGGACCAATTCAGATGGCACAGGTATTTTTTTCCTTTGTCCTTCCATTCTTTCTAGCTAGAATGCAGGCATCGTGCCCAATGGTATAGCGGCTATCCTACAACCATGAAGCTAAATACCATACACTCAGATCAATTAAATGGGAAAGAGAAAACAGTGGTTCCCTGAATTCCCCAGTCTCCCTATTAGGTGAGAAAACTGAACCCCTTTATTTGAAAATACCAAAGCACCGCTTCAGGTTCCTACTAATGTGCAGCTTCATGAAGGTCTAAATAAATGAAAAAACTTACTGAGTTTGATTCATAAGAACAAGTTCACTCAGTTTTTGGTTAAAAAAATTAAAGGCATTAATAAAATCCTTCTCTGATCCTCACTGAGCATGCATAAACATTTTTAAAGAAAATTAACATTTCTCCTTGATTTTTTTTGAAATGCTTGGTTACCATTATTATCAGGTAAATGACAAATAAAATGAAGGACAATCAAATGGAGGCTCCCACTCTATCTGAGCCAGTCTTTCTGAAGCTCAACACACTTTTACTTTAAGATGGAAAGTTCACATCAGTAATAGGGTTATTCGTCTTTCCTTAATCAATGAACAATTAATCTTCATTAGTATCCTCAGGTCAGTTTAAATGTGCAATGAGATGCTGGATCTTAGCAAGGAAGCCTCCAACACAATGGAAGTCATTAAAATTACATTACATCTGGCATCCTTGATGAGGCAAAGCTGGCACCAATTCCACAGTAATCATAAACACTGAGGCTCATGGCTGACTCATTCAGAGAATGTGGACAAATGTGTTAATTCAAGTATCATCACTTGTCCCCAAGGCCAAAGTAGAAACTGCCTGCAAATCTCACCATGGGAGCTGGTTTCCTGAGTGACCCATAACTGTGCCACATTTTTGCCTCCCTCCCCTTTGCTCATACTTCAGGGCCCACTTGGTTCTGATCTCTGAACTCTAACATGCTTTCTGCAAACAATCCAGCATGCACTGGTATTCCTATTAATCAGTTATTTTTTGCCTCTGACTGGGGGACAGTATGATATCATCATTAGCCTGATCATCATGGCTTTCGAATATGGAATGCTTAAGGGGCACAAGACTCTCCCCTGTGAAACTGATGCCCATCATTTTCAAACTCCCAAGTTGATGGTCTTACTTCTCCTTTATAGTCGTGAAAACTCAAGTTCTGATGAATTAAGTTGCCCAAAGTCATTCAGAGGCAACTGAAGCCTGTCTCTCTCCAGAACGACCCCACTATACCACGCTGCCCTCCCATTCAAAATATTCTGTTTTTCTTCTGTTGTGTGTGTGTCTCTCGCCAGCACGCCTTGTTGTCAGTTCCCGGAGGAGAGTGATTTTGCCATGTATTTATGTAGATTTCCATGTATCCCCCAGATCCCAGCACATGCTGAACACAGTATGGTAAAGTTGTGATGAATGTAGATTGGACTCTTGTCCAATCCTGTTAACTCTTGGTGTCTTGGGTGAACTTACTTGATGTAAGAATTATCTGCAGTCTCCGAATGTGATTTTTCAGACTAAGATAGTTGGATTTGGTAGATATCAAGCTCTCAAGGACTGTTTATCCATCTGATCATAAAGGTAAATAGAAGGGAGCCTGGGTAGGGCCTTGAAAAGACTGAGTTAACTCACAAGATATATGTCTCAATCAGTCTTTTCAAACAGACAGTTGTTGGTTTTTTTCTTTTTTTCTTAAGACTTCAATTTAATTAGAATTCCTTCTCCCATTGAGATAACATCTTCAATTGATTTAATCCTTTCTTGTACATTCCTTGCATCCTGAGAGGTAGTAATGGTTTTCATTTTACATTCTGGTCTTAAAGCATGACAAACAGCTAGTGTCAGGTTTTACTTCCCCTGACCAGCAGCAGCAGCAGTGGGGGTTAGGGAGGGTCGGGGGTTGGCCTCTAGGCCTGTGGGATCCTCCTCACACTCACTTTCCTCTTCCCCCATCCCTTCTTTCCTGTGGTTTAATTCCTCCTTTTTTTCTCAAAGATCAGATGACTGTAGTTTGAATTCAAAAATCATTTTATATTTTGCAAATTGTATTTACTATAGACATTAATGAAATAGTGAGCATCTTCTTAAAATGCAATTCAATAACACTACTAACATTCTAGGCCCTCAAGGACACCTCTGTTTACACAAAATAGCTAGAAAGGAAGGTCAAGTCTGAAAAAAAAAAAAAAAAAGTATGATAAGGCCCAGAAACAAAGATTAAAAATCTTAAATATAAATATTGCCTACATTGTAATCTGTAGAATAATATAAATCATCTGAATAGATATCAATTATTGATCTATATAATAATCAGCAGGTCATGAATGTCCAGCAGGAGACTGGACCTGCTGATGGGAGATGCATTTGGCAGAACCAAGGCCACAAAGTGTTGAATGCATGTAATGACCTTTCAAATGTGACTTCTATTGTATCTACTGTGATTATGCAACTCCAACTGGTTCAAAAGTTTTCCCAGTTTAGTTTCTTTCCGAGGGCGAGTATTTGCATTGGGGTAATTGTAGGGTATTTTTCTCTGGGTAGTCATTATGCCAGGAGGCATTTCGTTTTCTCTTTTTTGTAGAGTTAAACTATTTTGCTACTTTCATTTTCTTACATGTCAAATTTTTAAACTAATTTGGCAGCAAAAATCTAGATACAGCACAAAAATGGCATCATTTTATTGATCTGTTTACTTTAGGGGAAAAAAAGGCAAGCACAGTGATATGACTTCACAGCAGTTAGACTGACCTGAATGAAGACAAACACCCCAAATCCATATTCTTTCTTCTACTTATCTCTTTAATATATCAAGTTCCTAAATATAATCTAAAACACAGCTATGTTTTATAGTTCTCTAAATTGCAACATTTTAATATTCTGTTACATATAAAATACAAACTAGCGAGTTGAATGATATACTTTTGATAAGCTAGTTTATATAAATAACCATTCTGTTTACTTCTGTCTAAAATAGAACACAGGGTACATGGTGGCTCTGTCACCTAAGTGTCTGCCTTTGGCTCAGGTCATGATCCCCGGGTCCTGGGATTGAGCCCCACCTTGGGCTCTCTGCTGAGCAGGGAGTCACATCTCCCTCTCCTTCTGTCCTTCACCATCCTGCCCCTCCTTGTGCTCTCTCTCTCTCTCTCTCTCTCCCTTTCTCTCAAATAAATAAATAAAATCTTTGAAAAAAATAAATAAAAGAGAGCACAGACTTTTGATTCAGACAATCTTGGTTCTAGTTTCCAAGTACGATGAACTTAACCAAGTTGTTTAGTCTCTCTGACCCCCATTTAACTATCTATAAAATGAGAATAAGTAATCCCTGCATTAAAAAAATTATCTTGAGCAGCCAGTGAGATTAGATACCATAATAGAGGTAGTCCAAGACTGGAGTGAAGAGTATAGAACCTGAGCCAGGCAACTCATTTACCTCTATGTTTCTTAGTTTCTTTGTCTGTTTAACGGTGTTCATAATAGCTATTGGGTGACATGCCAATATATGGAAAGGGCTTAAAATAATGCTATATTGCAGTAAGTCTGCTCAAGCATTGGTATTATTCTTATCATTTCATATGAAAGTACTTAGCCTAGACCATGGGACATAAAAATGCTGCTTTCCTCTTGCATTATCATTAACATCTCATTTTCCCATTTAATTATGTATTATCACCCATCAGTGGCAGCTAAAGAAATTTTTTCTATAAGTTTCAGGGTGCGGGGGGATGTGGTAGGAAGAAGAGCTATGAGATTTGTCTTAAAACAATGTTTGTACCCTAGTTTAAATACAATCAAGGATTTTTTTTTTTTTTCCCATAGAAAACTGCTGGAAAAGGCTACTACCAAGGCTAACACCCTTTGGTACTCTGCGTCATGCAGATAATTCCAAGTGAAAGAAGGAACCAAAGATATAATGAATTCTCAGTTAATCAACCCAGCATTTTCAGCATAACCAGGTTAGAATATCTGTGGTAATGACATCCACTTCTTGGCATGGGACAATAATGGGAACCTAAAATGAATGAAGTGATTGGGATTTGATTCACTGAGTGATCCAGATAAATTCATTTCACCTAAGACATGCTTCCTAAAAAGTATATAAAAATGGCAGTGTCTTTGTTTTATTTTTTTTTTGAGATTTTATTTATTTATTTGAGAGAGAGAGAGATTGCAAGCACAGAGGGAGAGGGTGAGGGAGAAGGAGAAGCAGATTCCCAGGTGAGCAGACAGCCTGACATGGGGCTCAAACCCTGGACCCTTAGATCATAATCTGAACCTGAGCCATAGGCAGATGCTTAACTGACTGAGCCACCCAGGTACCCCTCTTTCTTTTATTATTGATGTCAAGTTTCAAAGTTTTCAATCAATAGAAATTCTTATCCCAATCTAAAACATTCCTATATAACCTCAGGGTTATATAGATTCATAACCCTGAGAACAGATTCGACTACCACCTACCCAGTAATATTAACACACACATATACACCCATGTAACCACATTTCTACTGCCATTCTCCATAAAGTGTAACCCTCTTTGGGAAATCTTAATTGATAATTATTTGCCTGTTCCCTCAGTCAACAAAATCTTTACAGCAAACCATAAAATCATACTAGGCACAAGGGAGGAAAAGCCATAAAGTCTGGCCCTACAAGTCTAGTGGGGAAAAAAACAAGTAAACAACAAATGTTAAAGACAACATGGGGTCAGTGAAGTTAGGGAGGAAAAAAAAACCTTTGATATCTTGAGTTGCAGTTGATATAAAGTAGCAATATACTTAAACTGGTATAAAACAATGATGACTTTACACACACACACACACACAGTTTTTTCCCACTGCAAAGGCCTACAGCCCACCCACAAACAATGAGCTCTCCTAGTACAGAGTGTGGTCTCCCAATATCACTTCCTACAAAAAGGAAAAAGAGATTCTTTAAGAAAGTACTAATTCCATATCTAGAACAGGAGATATGGGGGATTATCTTGGCACAAGCTAGAAAGCTCGGAAAGGTTCTCAAGAACCCAGGCAGAGGACACCCTATTTCAACCAGTCCCCTGAATTGGCCTGCATATCTGCCAGAACACTCTGAACACCCACGAAATCAGCCTGACATATAGGAAGCTATATCAGGATCTATACCAACAGACTATTTCCAGTGGCTGGTTTTGAGGTATGAAGCAAGCAGCTGGGATTCTGTAGGCAGATATCAGAAGATAAACAGTAGGGGGAGGGAGCCGCCATAAACTCTGGTGCTGGGAAGGGGAAATATCACAGGAGTCCAAAAGTATCATGCACTGGGGCCCGGGAAGACTCAGAGACTGGTAGCCACAGGGAAAGGACTTTAGGACTGCCCTCCAAACTGAAACCTGGAGCTGCAGGGGTGTGTGTGTGTGAACTGGGGGCAGATGGCAGTTTTAGAAACACAAAGGGCAGAGATATGCCTGGACCCAGAAGCGAGGTCTGGGAGTACTGCTGTGGGGCACACAACCCAGGTCACTGTGGTTTTTAGTACCACAGACAAAATGTGACCTGGAGGGTTTTCTGGACAACAGACTATAATCTCTCTGTTCTGAGACAGAAGTTTGGACATAGTCACTTCTGCTCTGACTCTTGGAAAGGATGCAGAAACCTGCCAGAAAAAGCCACCAGAGAACAAAAGCCCCCAGAACCAGTTTTCATTGAACCCATCTCCCTCACAGGGGGCAGAGCAACTCTGCCCAAACAGGGTTGCCTGAGTAACAGTGCCGCTGGCCCCTCCCCAAGAAGACAAGCTGAAAGAACAAAAAGTCAACAACCCTAAGGTCCCAATAAAACAGGTACATCTTGCTGGGGTTGTGGTCAGTAGTTTGGACTCTGTATATTGCCTCAACCACCTCTCACCAGAACAACTGGGAGGAGGAAAGCCCAACAGAGGAAAAATTCAGAAACTGTGACCTCTGCCACAGAACTAATGGATATGGACACAAACAAGATGTTGGTAGTAGACTTCAAGGTAACAGGCGGGAAATAGCTAGGTTGGGGAAAACCATTAATGGCAGCATAGATTCTCTAAGGACAGAAGTGAGAGTTGATCTGGCAGAAATTAAAAATGTTATCAGTGAGATACAATCTAATCTAGATACTCTAACAGTGAGGCAGAAGAATGAATTAGTGATCTAGAAGACCAACTGATAGAAAAGAAGGACCAGGAGGAGGCCTGGAACAAATAGTTTAGAATCCATGAAAACAGAATTGGAGAAATAAATGACACCATAAAACATCCCCATGTCAGAATTATTGAGATCCCTGAGGAGGTGCAGAGAGACAGAGGACTAGAAGATATAGTTGAGTAAATCCTAGTGGGGAACTTCCCTAATCTGGGGAATGAAACAATTATTCATGTTCTAGAGGCAGAGAGGACACTCCCTAAGATCAAGGAGGGTGGACCGATCCCCAGGCAAGTAATAGTGAAATCTGTGAGTCTTAAAACCAGAGAAAACATCTTAAGGGCAGCTAGGGGAATGAGATTCCTTATGTACAGAGGGAAGAACATCAAAATAATGTCAGACCTGTCCACAGAAACCTGTGATCCAGAAAGGGCTGGCAAGACATATTCAGGATAGCAAAGGAGAAAAACATGCAGCCAAGAATACTTTATCCAGCAAGGCTGTCATTTAGAAGAGATGGTGGGATAAAGAGCTTCCAGGACCAACAGAGACTGCAAGAATAGGTGACCACTAAGGTGGCTCTGCAAGAAATATTAAGGTGGGGGGGGTTCTATAAAAGGAGAAAGACCCCAAGAGTGATATAGAACAGAAATATACAGAGATAATCTATAGAAACAAGAACCTCACAGGCAACATGATGACAATAAAATCGTATCTTTCAATAATCACTCTCAATGTGAATGGTCTAAATGCTCCCATAAAACAGCACAGGTTGCAGATTGGGTAAAAAGACAGGACCTGAATAAAATCTTTTAAAAAGGTGGGTGGAAGGGTGCCTGGGTGGCTCAGCATTTAACTGGCTGCCTTCAGCTCAGGTCATGATTTCAAGGGTCCTGTATAAACCCCACATCAGGCCCCTGTTCAACAGATAGCCTGCTTCTCCCTCTCCCTCTGCCTGCTGCTCTGTCTACTTGTGCTCTCTATCTCTCTGTCAAATAAATAAAATCTTAAAAAAAAGAAGAAGAAAGAAAGACAGGACCCATCCATATACTGTCTACAAGAGACTCATTCTGATCCTAAAGATAACCCAGACTGAAAGTGAAGTGTTGGAGAACCATCTTTCATTCCAGTGGACTGCAAAAGAAAGCTGGCTAACAATTCTCATACCAGACAAATTATATTTTAAGCTAAAGACTGTGGTCAGAAAAGAATACTATATCATTCTTAAAGTGTCTATCCAACAAGAAGATCTAACAATTGTAAATATCTATGCCCCCAACTTGGGAGCAGCCAACTACATAAGCTAACCGTTAATCAAAATAGAGACATATTGTTAAGAATACATTAATTGTAGGGGATCTTAACACACCATGCTCAGCAATAGACAGATCATCTAAGCAGAAAATTGACAAAGAAACAAGAGCTTTGAATGACACACTGGACCAGATGGACTTCATAGATACATACAGAACATTCCACCCTAAAACAACAGAATACTTATTCTTCTCGAGCGCACATGGGACTTTCTCCAGAATACGTCACATACTCAGTCACAAATCAGGTCTCAACGGATACCAAAAGATTGAGATTATTCCCTTCATTTTGCCAGACCACAATGGTTTGAAACTAGAACTCAATCACAAGAAAAATAAAAATGGAAGAAATTCAAAGACTTGGAAGCTAAAGACCACCCTGCTCAAGAATGTTTGGATCAACCGTGAAATCAAAGAACTTAAACAATACATTGAAACCAAAAACACATCAGTCCAAAACCTATGGAATATGGCAAAGGTGTCCTAGGGGAGAAATACATACCCATCCAAGCCTCACTCAAAAAACTAGAAAAATCCCTAATACACAATAAAATCATAAAAAATACACAATAAAATCATAAAATACACATAAAATCACCTTAAGGAACTGGAGAATCAATAACAAATTAAGCCAGCCTCATGCACAGGAAGGGAAATAATTAAGATTAGAGCAGAGATTAATGAATTAGAAACCAGAAATACAGTAGAACACATCAACGAAACTAGAAGCTGGTTCTTTGAAAGAATAATAAGATCAATAAACCACTGGTCACACTTATCCAAAAGAAAAGAGAAAGGACCCAAATTAATAAAATTATGAATGAAAGGGGGGAGATCATTACTAACACCAAGCAAATAGAAACAATCAGCAGAAATTATTATCAACAGCCAAATGCCAATAAGTTAAGCAACCTGGAAGAAATAGATAGATTCCTGGCAACCTACAAACTTCCAAGGCTGAAACAGGAAGAAATTGACAACCTGAATAGACCAATAACTAGTAAAGAGAATGAAGCAGTGACCAAAAACCTCCCAAAAGGGGCACCTGGGTGTCTCAGTGGGTTAATCCTCTTCCTTCAGCTCAGGTCATGATCCCAGGGTCCTCGGATCAGCCTTGCATTGGGCTCTCTGCTCAGCAGGGAGCCTGCTTCCCCCTCTCTCTCTGCCTGCCTCTCTGCCTACTTGTGATCTCTCTCTGTCAAATAAATAAATTAAATTAAATTTAAAAAAAAACCTCCCCTCCAAAAAAGTGTCCAGGACCTGATGGATTCCCTGGGGAATTCTACCAAACAATCGGAAGAAGAAATAATATGTATTCTCCTGAAGCTGTTCCAAAAACAGAAACAGAAGGAAAACTTCCAGACTCTTTCTATGAGGCCAGTATTACCTTGATCCCCAAACCAGGGAAAGATCCCATCAAAAAGAGGAATTTCAGACCAATATCCTTGATGAATATGGATGCCAAGATTCTTAACAAGAGCTTAGATAGTAGGATCCAATAGTAGATTAAAAACATTATTCACATGACCAGGAGGGGATTTATTCCTGAGCTGCAAGGGTGGCTCAACATTTGCAAATCAATCAATGTGATAGAACTAATTAATAAGAGAGAAGAAACACATGGTCTTCTCAGTTGATACAGAAAAAGCATTTGACAAAATACAGCATCCTTTCCTGATTAAAACTCTGCAGAGTATAGGGATAGAGGGAACATTCCTCAATTTCATAAAATCCATCTATAAAAAACTCATAGCAAATCTCATTCTCAATGGGGAAGAGCTGAAAGCCTTTCCCTTAAGATCAGGAACATGACAAGGATGCCCACTCATACCACTATTGTTCAACATAGTACTAGAATTCCTAGCAACAGCAATCAGACAACAAAAAGAAAGAAAATGTATTCAAATTGGCAAAGAAATCAAAGTCTCTCTTTGCAGATGACATGATACTTTAGGTGGAAAACCCAAAAGACTCCACCCCCAAATTACTAGAATTCATGCAACAGTTCAGTAATGTCGCAGGATACAAATCAATGCACAGAAATCAGATACTCTCTTATATGCTGACAATGAAACTGGAGAAAGAGAAATTAGAGAATCGATTCCATTTACAGTAGCACCAAAAACCATAAGATACCTTGGAATAAACCTAAACAAAGAGGTAAAGATCTATACTCTAGGAACTACACAACACTCATGAAAGAAATTGAAGAAGACACAAAAAGATGGAAAAACATTCCATGCTCCTAAATTGGAAAAATAAACATTGTTAAAATGTCTATGCTGCCCAGAGAAATCTATACTTTCAATGCCATTCCAATCAAAATACCATCAGCATTCTTCAAAGTGCTAGAACAAACCTTGCTAAAAATTTGTATGGAACCAGAAAAGACCCCGAATCATTAAGTAAATGTTGAAAAAGAAAAAGCTGGAGGTATTACATTGCCTTATTTCAAGCTATATTACAAAGCTATGATCACCAAGACAGCATGGTTCTGTCACAAAAATGGACACATAGACCAAAGGCAAAGAAACTCTATGGTCAAATAATCTTCATCAAAGCAGGAAAAAATTATCCAATGGAAAAAAAGACAGTCTCTTCAATAAATGGTGCTGGGAAAATTGGACAGCTATATACAATGAAACTTGACGATTCTCTTGTGCCATACACAAAGATAAACTCTAAATGAAGAAAGACCTCAATGTGAGAAAGGAATCCACCAAAATCTTAGAAGAGAATATAGGCAGTAACCTCTTTGACACTGGCCACAGCAATTTCTTTCAAGACATGTCTCCAATGGCAAAGAAAACAAAAGTGAAAATGAACTTTTGGGACTTCATCAAGATAAAAACCTTCTGCAAAGCAAAGAAAACAGTCAACAAAACAAAGAGACAATCCATGGAATAGGAGAAGATACTTGAAAATGATACTACAGACAAAGGGCTGATATCCAAGATCTATAAAGATCTTCTCAAATTCAGCACCCAAGAAAACAAATAAGTCAAAAAAAAAAAAAATGGGCAGAAGACATGAACAGAAACTTCTCCAAAGAAGACATAAAAATAGCTAACAGACACATGAAAAAATGCTCATCATCATTAGCCATCAGGGAAATTCAAATCAAAACCACATTGACATACCACCTTACACCAGTTAGAATGGAAAAATTGACAAGGCAGGAAACAACAAATATTGGAGAGGAAGTGGAGAAAGAGGAACCCTCTTACACTGTTGGTGGGAATGCAAGTTGGTACAGCCACTTTGGAAAATAGTGTGGAGATTCCTCAAGAAGTTAAAAACAGAGCTTTCCTATGACCCAGCAATTGTACTATGGGGTGTTTACCCCAAAGATACAGATGTAGTGTAAAGAATGGTCATATGCATCCCAACGTTCATAACAGCAAAGTGCACGATAACCAAACTGTGGAAGGAGATGCCCTTTCATCCAGATGAATGGATAAAGAAAATTTGATCCATATACACAATGGACTATTACTCAGCTATCACAAAAGATGAATACTCAATTTTTGCATCGACATGGATGGGATGGGAGGAGAGTATGCTGAGCAAAATAAGTCAAGGAGAGAAAGTCAATTATCATATTGTTTCACTTACATGTGGAACATAAGGAATAGCATGGAGGACATTAGGAGAAGAAAGGGAAAAATGAAGGGGGGGCGGCAATCAGAAGCGGAGATGAACTGTGAGAGACTGTGGACTCCGAGAAACAAACTGAAGGTTTTGGGGGGTGTTGGGAGGATGAGTTGGCCAGGTGGTGGGTTAGGGCATGTATTGTCTAGAACACAGAGTGTTATACACAATCAATGCATCTTGGAACACTACATCAAAAACTAATGACATACCGTATGACTAACATAACATGACAAAAATAGATAAATTTTTTAAAAAGGTTCTAAGAAAACCACTTGAATAAATACTTCCTAGCCACATATAGAACAATTGAACCTCCAGAAATATTAATTTGCACTGAAAGACATTAAAATGCTTACATCCAAGAATCTTTGACAGTATTTGAACAAAAATTGGTCATTTCTGGAGAATGCTAGGCTAACAGCTTATTATTTTAAAAACTGACAAATAATGGGAACAAATAAATAATCAAATAGGCTTTTCCTAGATGAGCTGTACTTCAGGGCAGTCAAATATGGGACCAGGGGAAATTTGTCTTTAGATGTGCTAAGATAATAAATTAAGAAGAAATAATTAATTGAGGTTAAGTGAAGAGTATGTATAGACAAAACAATAATTGCTCTAAGAAGATAATTATTAAAACTCAGAGGTAAACATAAGAGCATTACACTATTATACTATTTAGTTCTTTCATGTATGTTGACATCTGTATAATATAACGTTAAAGAGGAAGAATACATTCCAGTTACTGTAGCTTAATAGTAGATCTTCAAGTAACATAGTATAAGTCTCCAAATGTATAAAATGCATGATATTGTATCATCTTTTGTTATGCTTATTCACATTTTGTCTTATTTTCACTATTTTAAATTCTATTTTAAAAATTTTACTTATAACTGTTATAATATGTAAATAACTGATATTTGTATATTGGCCTTGTATCCTACTCTTTGACTTACCAACTTTGCAATTATCATTGCTGGTATAATATTGATTTTTATTTCTTTAATAAATATTTGATAAGTTTCACCATTGTAATCTTCCAAGCCTGGAATTTTCTTTGTGGAAAAAAATTTTTGTATGAATTTAATTTATTTAATACATCTGTTATGTGATTATTTAATAAAAGTAGCTCTATTCTGATTTTTTATTTCCTGCCATGCCAGTTTTGATATGTATTTTTTGGAATTTGTCTGTTTTACCTAAACTGTTGATGTTATTGAAGTAGTGTTATTCTTATTTGTGGAACATAAGGAATAACATGGAGGACATTTAGGAGAAGGAAGGGGAAAATGAACGGGGGTAAGCTGGAGGAGGAGATGAACCATGAAAGGCTATGGACACTGAGAAACAAACTGAAGGTTTATTTAGATTAAAGATTATTTAGACTTTTAAAGCTATACCTGTGAATATATACCTTGTTTTTCTTGAACAGTCCTACTAGGATCCTATTAACTTAGAAGATTTATCTATTAACCAAAAAATCACATTTAGCTCTGTTCATTGCTCTGTTGTTTGTGTGTTTTCTATTTTACCGGTTTCTGCTTTTATCTATGTTACTTTCTTTTACTTAGTCTGCATTTAATATTCTCTTCCTTATTTAGTTTCCTAAGATGGACACTTAGATAATTTATTTTAAGCCTTTTTTGTCTTTTCTAATATGAAACTGTAAATTTCACTCTAAACACTGCATCACATAAGTTTTGAGATGTTCAGTTGTGATTATTACTCAGTTCAAAATAATTTCTAATTTACCTTACAATTTCTTCCATAACCACTTGCTTACCTAGAAAATTCTGTTTAATGTTCAAATATTGGAGCATTTCTAGATACATTATTGCTATTGATTACTAATTTAATTCCAGAGGACACCATCTATAAGAATTCAATCTTTTAAAATGGAACAAATAATTCTAAAATTGATATGGAACCAGAAAAGACCTCGAATAGCCAAAGGGATATTGAAAAAGAAAGCCAACGTTGGTGGCATCACAATTCCAGACTTCAAGCTCTATTACAAAGCTGTCATCATCAAGACAGCATGGTACTGGCACAAAAACAGACACATAGATCAATGGAACAGAATAGAGAGCCCAGACATAGACCCTCAACTCTATGGTCAACTAATCTTCGACAAAGCAGGAAAGAATGTCCAATGGAAAAAAGACAGCCTCTTCAATAAATGGTGTTGGGAAAATTGGACAGCCACATGCAGAAAAATGAAATTGGACCATTTCCTTACACCACACACAAAAATAGACTCAAAATGGATGAAGGACCTCAATGTGAGAAAGGAATCCATCAAAATCCTTGAGGAGAACACAGGCAGCAACCTCTTCGACCTCAGCCGCAGCAACATCTTCCTAGGAACAACGCCAAAGGCAAGGGAAGCAAGGGAAAAAATGAACTATTGGGATTTCATCAAGATCAAAAGCTTTTGCACAGCAAAGGAAACAGTTAACAAAATCAAAAGACAACTGACAGAATGGGAGAAGATATTTGCAAACGACATATCAGATAAAGGACTAGTGTCCAGAATCTATAAAGAACTTAGCAAACTCAACACTCAAAGAACAAATAATCCAATCAAGAAATGGGCAGAGGACATGAACAGACATTTCTGCAAAGAAGACATCCAGATGGCCAACAGACACATGAAAAAGTGCTCCATATCACTTGGCATCAGGGAAATACAAATCAAAACCACAATGAGATATCACCTCACACCAGTTAGAATGGCTAAAATAAACAAGTCAGGAAATGACAGATGCTGACGAGGATGCGGAGAAAGGGGAACACTCCTACACTGTCGGTGGGAATGCAAGCTGGTGCAGCCACTCTGGAAAACAGCATGGAGGTTCCTCAAAATGTTGAAAATAGAACTGCCCTATGACCCAGCAATTGCACTATTGGGTATTTACCCTAAAGATACAAACGTAGTGATCCAAAGGGGCACGTGCACCCGAATGTTTATAGCAGCAATGTCCACAATAGCCAAACTATGGAAAGAACCTAGATGTCCATCAACAGATGAATGGATCAAGAAGATGTGGTATATATACACAATGGAATACTATGCAGCCATCAAAAGAAATGAAATCTTGCCATTTGCAACAACATGGATGGAACTAGAGCGTATCATGCTTAGTGAAATAAGTCAAGCAGAGAAAGACAACTATCATATGATCTCCCTGATATGAGGAAGTGGTGATGCAACATGGGGGCTTAAGTGGGTAGAAGAAGAATCAATGAAACAAGATGGGATTGGGAGGGAGACAAACCATAAGTGACTCTTAATCTCACAAAACAAACTGAGGGTTGCTGGGAGGTGGGATTATGGACATTGGGGAGGGTATGTGCTTTGGTGAGTGCTGTGAAGTGTGTAAACCTGGTGATTCACAGACCTGTACCCCTGGGGATAAAAATATATGTTTATAAAAAATAAAAAATTTTTAAAAAAAAGAATTCAATCTTTTAAAGTGTGTTAAAACTTGTTTTTTTTAGTCCATTACATGGTCTACCTCTGTAAACACTCCTGCTCATTTGAAAAGAATGTGTGTTATGTACTTGTTAAATCTAGCATTCAATAAATGTTAGGTCAAGTTGGTTGTTAGTGTTGTGAAATCTATAATCTTAGTAATTTTTTTGTCTACTTTTTCTCTTATTTACTGACAAAAGGTTATTAAAATCTATTATCTATTTATCCATTTCTCCCTGAAGACTTGTTATTTGATAAATACACATTTATGATTATTATGTCTTCTTGATTAATTTCTCCCTTTCTCATAAGAAATGTCTGTCCTTATCTCTGGCAATCCCATGCCTTCAAAATCTACTTGACTCATATTGACATAGCCACACAACCTTTCTTGTACTTACTCTTCACATATTTCTGTACATTTACTGATGCCTTTATGTTATGCTACATCTCTTTGAATCTAGTTAAGTCTCACTGTTTTTATCTAGTCAGAAATTTTATTTATTTTCTTAGGATTATTTAGTCCATCTCCACCAACATAGTTAAAATACGGTTGATTATAAGTGTACCATATTTGTATTTGTTCATTTGTTTCATCAGATTTTTGTTCCTCTTCTTCCTTCCTCCACTGGTTTCAGTCTCCTGTGTGTGTGCTTTTGTGTGCATGTGTAAGTGTGTGCTCATTCTATTCCATTTCCTTCTTAGACGTTTCTATGTGCCTCTGTATATTACTTTTACTAGTGATACTAGTCTAGGGATCAAACTATACAACCTTAACTTATCATAATCTACTAAAATTATGATCGTATCATTTCACATAATTGAAATACAGGAAACTTCTGACATTATACTCAATTTAATACTCATCTTTCCTTTATCCTTAGTGTTTTTGTTGTTTATATTCACCACCAAACATGTTCTAATTTCACAATAGTAGTTATTATTTTTGCAGTAAAATTAAATAAAAATTTAAGAGAAGAAAAAAAGTCACTCTTATCTTTATCTATATATTATCATTTCCAGTCCTTTCTGTGGATTTGATTTTCTATTTAGTGTTATTTCTGAAAAAGTTTCTCTAGCATATCTAATAATTCTGCTGACAAAGAATTTTCTCAGATTTTTATTTGATCAGAAAAGCCTTTATTTTTCCTATATTGTAGAATAGTGTTTTCTTGGATACAGAACTCTGGATTGAGTGTTTTACCTACTTTAGGTACTTTATAATATTTTTCATTTGTCTTCTGACCTTCATGGTTTCTGATGAGAGATCAGCTATCATTTGTGTATTGTCCTTTTCCTATACATAGTATTCCCTTTTTCTGACTGTTTTTAAGATAGCTTTTTGTTTTCATTTTTTAAGCATTTCAATTATGATGTCCTCAGGGTTTTTATGCATATGTTGGGATTCACTGACCTTCTTAAATATGTAGTTTGGTTACTTTCACCAAGTGGTACAATTCTCCCTTCAAACATTTTTTGCCCCACTTTCTTTCTCCTTCTCTTATAGATCTTTAAAAGTAAATAACTTAGATTACTTGATATTGTCCCACAAGTCACTAAGTTTTTGTTCATTTCACTCTACTTTTGCTCTGTGCTTCATGTTTAATAATTACAAGTGATCTTTCTTCAGTTTGGCTGACCATTTTTTTGTCATGTCCAATAATTCCAAGTCTCTCCATACAGTGAATTTTTCACTTCAAATAGTACAGATAGTATCCTTTTGAGTATTAGAATATACATTTATTTTTCTTATAAATTACCTCTTTCTACTTAGTTTCCCTATCTACTCACCCATTTTGTCATTTTTTTTCCTTTAAAAGTCCTTTGAGCTTTCTTGCAATAGTTGCTTTAAAATCAACGTCTGCTAGTTCCAACATCTGAATCATTTCAGTCTCTGTTCTTATTAACTGGTTTTTGTTGTTTGATTATTAGGGTTTGTTTTTGTTTTTGTTTATTTTATTTTATTTTTTGTTTTAGTTTTTGCTTCCCTGCATGTCCAGCAAATTTTTTAAAAAATATTTTATTTATTTCTTTGACAGACAGAGATCACAAGTAGGGAGAGAGGGGGGTGGGCAAGCAGACTCTCCAATGAGCAGGGAGCCAGATGCAGGGCTCAATCCCAGGACTCTGGGATCATGACCTGAGCCGAAGGCAGAGGCTTTAACCCACTGAGCCATCCAGGCGCCCCAAGTTCCAATAAATTTTTATTATGTGTCTTAAATAATATGGATTACATGTCCATTGTATTTTTTTTTTCTAGTAAGGCAATTAAAATACTAGCAGATCCTCCTGATCTGTTAAACATTTAATATTTAACAGAACAAATTCTGTTCTGTTTCATTTTTTTCATTAGCCCTAGGATATGGTTCTTTCTCTAGGGCATGGCCCTTAGTGTCCTGGCAAGGCCTTCCCCATCTCAGTTCAACGCCTGAGGCCATCAGTAAGATCTTTTCACTATTGCTAGGCCAGAACTCCACCACCTTTTCACCCTAAGTCATCTCCCTTTGTTCACTTCTCAGCCCCTACGCAGGCTATGTCTGCTAGAATTCACAGTCTTGCTCTACCAACATACAACCCGGAACTATGAAAATCACTCAAAGTAATTTTCCAAGCTGACTTGTGGGCCCTCCCCTACACAGCTCTTTCCTCTCTAACACCCTTCCCTTTAAAATCTAGTCTCTTTACCATTCCTGAATTTTGATCTCTGCCATTTCCTCAGCTAGATTGTCACTGTGCTTGACCTATATACTGCTCGTTATGGGAAAGATGCGCCTCCAGCAGGAATGTGAGGTGAATGCAGTTTGTCTTACGTGTTTCCCACTTAAAAAGATCACAGTTCTCTGTTGCCTGTCACTTCACGCTTGAACAACAGTTACTTCATATATTTTCCCCAGATCTGTTATTCTTTTGAAGGAGATGGAAAGTCTAATACAGTCACTTTATCATATTCAGAAACAGAAGTTCCCATCCTATAGTTTTAAACAGAGGGCTCATCTAATTGGATTCTTCCTTTATGTATTTTTTCCTGGCACCCTTATAGAGTATAGACCTTTCAGAAGAACGCTACAATGGTCTAAATGTCAGATGTTAAGAGTTGTGGTACTAGGAATGAAGAAGGGGCAGATTCGAGAAACACTTGAATATAAAACCCATAAGAGATTGAAAAAGCAGAAAGGATAGATATACAAGGTGAAGCATGATGAGATCTTAAATATTAGGGACCTAGATCTTCAAAGTGTTCTCCCAAGTCATCGTATTTTAGGTGATATGAAATATTTTCTTTGGTTAATATATAGCATACCCAAGCTAACCAATGAGTAGTTTGCATAATTCAATCTAGATCAGTTTGCCTGTATCCATACACCACCCGTTCTGAGCTGGCATCCCAGGATACAGGGTGTCAGCATGACTATCTCGGATCCTCAGGTTGTGCCTTTCTTCAAAATGTTGCCTGAGGTTTCTCTGAGTCTACAAAATGATTAATTAGTAGACTAGCATCCCATTTCAGACCATTTCATTGCAGGGAAATGCTGCAATGAACTACCTGTGCAAAGTTAAAGTAAGAGATAATAGTAACAGATAACACCCATGAACACTTCCATGGACCCGAAACTACAAAATACTTGATTTAAATTATTTTATTTTACCTTAATAATAATGTGTGAAATAAGTACTGCAATTATGTCCATTTTAAAGGGGGGAAAACTGTAGCATAGTAATTGCAGATCTGGAATTCAGAGGGGTCAGTATGACTCTCAATATTAACTCCACAGCTACTCATTAAACCACGGTGCTGGAAAGCAGAGGTTTAGTCCAGAAAGAACATAGGCAAAAGCCCCCCAAAAGTTGCTTGAATCAAAAGTCAGGGTCATTTACCTTTAAAATCACAAAGAACATAAAATCTTAGCTAAGTAAATGCATTGAGTCTCCATGGGTAGGTCTGAGATTAAAGGCATTAGATATAGCATATCTAGGACAAAGAGGGCAGACATTTTTCTACCTTTTCTTCCTGGCACAGTACCAGTTTCTCAGCAGTCAGGGAGAATAGCCCAAACCAGTTATGGCCAATCCACTCTCCTTGCCAGTGAATTAGCCATAGTAAGTGATGCAATTCTGTCCAATGAGAAGGAAAAAAGAAAGTCTGCTTCAAGATGGGGATGGGGGTGTTCCACCTTCATGAAAAGTGTTCCTTTACTCTGCTTTTAATGAGATGGCCTGAGGATATGATGCCTGGAAATACAGTAGCCATCCTCAGAGGACAAATAGATGAGCCTGATACACAAGGCAACATGCCAAGACTGGCAGAGCAGAAAAGATGAAAGGAACCTAGGTCCTTGATTACTCCTTGAGCCATGTAATTAATAAACCTTGCACTATCTTTACATGTTCTAATACATTTTCTTCATTATTTAAGCCATTAATTAAACATTCTATATCTTGATGCTAAAAGCATCCTCACTGATATTCAAGTCTCTTGTTGGCTTCTATCAGGGGATAACAAACTTTCTCTGTAGAATGGCCAGATAATAAATATTTCTGCTTTGCAACCATACGGTTTCTGTCAAAAATGCTCAACACTACCATTACAGCATGAAAGCTGCCGTAAATGTTATGTAAACAAATGTGTGGCTGTATTCCAATTATACTTTATTTACAAAAACAAGGGCCTAGATTGACCTATGGACCATAGTTGGCCAATCTGACTTAGATGAATTCATGGGAACTTTGGTCTGTTGGAAGGTGGTATTTTTGGTTAGCCTGAAACTAGATGGATTTGGGAGGTACTCCTAGCTCTCTGTTGCACTGCTTTCATTTAGCCAACTGACCTGTTAGTGTTGAAGAACATTCCGAGCCAACATTACTCCAGGTACTCACTCTGATAAGAGGGTTCAGTCTTCTCCTTAATATTTTCCACCTGGCATGTGGGAAGGTGTCTAAAAATTATAGAACAATTTTCTTTCCTCTATATATTTTTCCAAGAGATTAGAGAGTAGTCTAACACAAAGGGATGTTAAATAAATATCTGCTGCATGTATAAGTCATAGATAGATAGACAAATGGAGGAATGAACAAAAAGTGTACAGAGATTGATTTTATAAATGTCTTAAGGTAAAGTTCTGTAATTTAGCCAAAGAAAGAAAATTTAGGAGAAAGTAAAAGCAGAATGTATTAATGAAGTAAACAGACTAATAGTCCTCAAGTGAGTCTATGTGCTCCTAATCCCTAAAAATTATGAATTTGTGTCCTTTTATGGCAAAAGGGACTTATTGGAAGCGATTAAGATTATGAACTTTAAGTGGGAAGAGTATTCTGCATCATTCAGGTGGGCCCAGTCTTATCACATGAGCCCTTAAGCAGAGAGTCTCTCCCAGATATGATCAGAGAAAGACATAGTGGTGGAAGAACAGTCCATGAGGTGGGGCATTGCTGACTTTGAAGATGATGGTAGGGGGCCATGAGTCAAGGAATGTAGGCAGCTTGTAGAGTATGGGAAAGGCAAGGCAAAGAACCCTCCCCTAGAGCCTCCAGTTCTACCAACACACTGCTTTTCACCCAGTGAAACTTGCAATGGATCTCTGATTCATGGAACTATAAGAGAAAACTGTGCCTTATTTTAAATCACCAAATTTGTGGTAATTTGTTACAGCAGCAATATAAGCGAATACAGTGAACTGTAATAGTATCTTTAATCTAGCAGTTTTTTGAAGATAGGCTATCTCTACTTCTATTATTATTATCCCTTCAGTATTCTCCCACTCTGTTGCCTGCCTGTTGGAGGAGGTCATTGAGAGAACACGACCACCAGTTAGTTAACCCACAAGCTGGACCCAGGCAATCAGAGGCTCCTCCCCTTCTCTCTTGTCTTTGGAATGTACTCTCTGCCCACAGTTTCCACAGTGGGAGTTGTTTTCAAGGACTCAGCCTTGAGAGAGCCATGTTATTGAGAGCATCTCGATGGTAAATGTGACTGAACCCACTTAAGGCCTTTATGTAGGTTCTTAAGATACTGGTGAGCAGTGTGGAGATTGCTCATCTTAAAGCTTCTCAAGACCAGCTTAAAGTAAAATTCTCTTGCTTATTCATGCTGTGAACTTAACATCTGAAGCTGCCTTCATCTTCCTTTGGTTTATTCTTGCCCTCCACATAGGGGGACCAGTTTCAGATTTAATGCAAAGAACTCTGAGGGTTGCAAACCAACAAGACCCTATATCTCATACACATGCTACAGCTCTACATTTAAAGACTATTGTCTTCTATTTTAATAATATTAAGACTAAATATTTCTTAAAATCCTAACAACATGATGGCTTGATTCCCAAATAGCTACTAGCAACTGACCAAGAGAGAAAGGCTCTAGTCTTGATCCAGTGTAACTGGACAACATGGGTCTCACGTACCCTTGTGGGGATAGAACAATCTTGATAGAGCTTCTACTCCAGGAGGTATTACAGTCGTCTTTATATAGTTTCCTACCTTGTTCTACTTTCCTGTGTAATATTATAAGTAAAACTAATAACCTTCACTCATTTCTTCCCATTTCTCAAAGTTGTCTAGAAGTTTTAAGTCACAACTTAAAAGTATTCCACAAACAGAAATTGTCAGGTCAATGTCGGACAAGAAGAAGGATAATGAAGAGAAGAAGTGGGCAGGTAAGAAAGAGGAGAAAGAAGAAGAAACCTATGGAATTATGTAGGACCCATGCTGGGTTTTTTTCATGCTATTGTTCTCTCTCTTCAGCTGCTATAAGCACAGTCTGAGGCATGATGCTGAATTCCTCACTCACACCAAGGGCTCACTTTCCACAAGGACTTATTCAAGCCAAAGTAACCAACTACAGGGCAGTGGGCTCCCCATCTGCTTGTTCATGTCCTTCTCTGGACAGTCTGACTGGACCAGGATGGGCATCTCTGCACATACTAAAGGATTGGCCTTGGTGGTAGTCTTATAGTCATCTGGGCCATGCTACATTATCTTTTGAGTATTTTCCTGAGTTATGGCCCATTACTTGAAGCAGGATTCAGGGAGTGATGTGCATGAAAGACACATTGCTAGCTTCAACAGGAAACCCTGCTTCTCCAAAGTGGTGGCATTCCCAAATAACTTGACTTCATGTGCTGCTTGTTTAACTCTTGACTATTCCAGCAAGTAATTTTGCTATAAACCTCACTGAAACCTGAACAAAAGGCAAATATATTTCTTCAAAGATTTATTTCTTTATTTATTTAAGAGAAAAGGAATCTCGAGAAAACTCCCTGCTGAGTATGGAGTCCAACATGGGGTTCAGTCTCACGACCATGAGATCACGACCTAAGTCAAAGTCATGATTGGGATGCCTAACTGACTGAGCCACCCAGGGGCTACACAGATTTTATTTTTGAAATTTATAACACATTGAGCCCATTTTTGTGATCTGTGGAATGGACTTGCAACTAATTTTCACTACTTACACTGAAGACTCTCAGGTTAAGGTAACATTTAAACTGGGGTCTCTTCTAAGAGTTTGCCTAATAATACATAAAATGTAAATTCATACTGTTACCAAATATTAATCAATAATACTTTATCTTCTAGGGCACCCTCAGGCTTCACGTACCTATTTCAATGCCAGTTTTCAGGCTGTTACCAAGACACAAATGCAATCCATGCAAAACATCCCATATAAGCACTAATACACTCTCAGCCACATCTCCTTTCTAGAATTCTGCTGTGAAGTCTTAAAGAAAAATCTCCTTTCTCGTTTAGATGATCTTTAAATTGGATTAAAGGAAATGGGGATAAAAATGAACTAGCTTCTATTTACTTGCCAGACCTGATGAAGTGTTGTAAAATTCAGCTTCTGGGGCCCACAAAGCTTCTTTGATGTACTAAACAAACGAAGTGCATTCTATATACTAAAAGCTTATAGACAAATTGTCATTGAGGAAAAAAAAAGATGCAAACTATGGTGTTACTTCAGAAAACTGTATCACTTTTACCCTTATATAATAAGGGTAAATGTGCTACAAAATGCACATTTTAGTCTCTTTGCCAACATTAATGCATATAAATAAATGGGCAGTGGTTTGGACCCACCCACAGGGCAGCCACAAAAGAGTCTGTAGGTGTGTGTCACACAGGGACCAAGTTTGCCAGTTCAATGAGCTTTTCCACCTCAATTTTCCCAGTAGTAAAACTCCAGATTTCTAATGTATAGAATTTAATGGAATGGCCCTTCTCCTTCAGAGGCACATATGATTGAGATGTAGCTTATTTGTGTTGAATTTGTAAAATTCTCCCCAAATGTTAGTCTCCTTTCGTAATTGCTTACTCCTAGATCACCCCATATGATTAAAGGTGGTTATGACTGCTAGCATCGTCAAATTTAACCATGTTTGGAAAACAACTATATGCTCTTCCATAAGACCAACCCCAGATATAAAATCATCTTTTATATTTCTAATGAGAATTTACCAAAATCATCACTTTTAGCCAAGTTAAATACATACAATTTTTAGGGATGTAAGTGAAAGTATCAAATGTCTACTTATAGTATTTCATTGATTAACTTAGTGATACTTTCACATTTAAATTGCCTCCACATCAGTGGAGAAAGCAATAGTTCCAAGTGATACTTTCACATAGGAAATTTAAATGTGAAAGTATTACTTGGAACTATTGCTTTCTCCACTTATGTAAAATATCACATATTTTATAAGATAATTTTACTCAAGCTTTTCACATGTCTTAAACATCAGTTTCTCATCTGATGCAGCTCTCCAGAGGGCTCTTTCCTACTTCTGCCTGGGTCTTTGGGATGTAGCCCTACCTCAATCCACATCAGATGCTCACACAGCTTATTCAAAGTACCTTTTCACATAACATTGAAACGGATTATTTTTTTTTCTGTCAGTATATATATTCTTGATTTCTACAACTGAATTGCTGTGTTCATCTAGTGACATCCAACACTTAGAATTTCATTGTTACAAAAAAAAAAAAAAAAAAGAATCTCAATGCTTCCTGAAATTATAATGAATCTGTGTTAAATGTGTCTCCTTTTGGAACAATTGACTAAGTTAGTGAGGGGCTAACACGTCTTCTTCAAATAATCACTTGGATCCAAAATAAAATTACTGAGAAAATATTCCAAGAGATGAGAGACTTTTCAAGGTTTGATTTTAAGGTCTCTCTCTGTCTCTTTTTTTCTCTGCCTCTTCCCACCTCCAACCGTGTGTGTAGATGAAATACCTCACCCTTTCTCATCTATATAGAGATAGTCCCATTGTTAGTTTTTCAAACTAAGCTGCCATTCTTTAGTATATTTGGTTTCTCCTATGCCCCACTTATTGGTAAGGCTTAAACAGCAAGCCAGAATTTTTGTCAAGGACAAAATGCACAACACATCCTATTGGAAAAAGAAAAACTACTGCTTTCGGCTCTCAGTTCAGCCTGTTAACAAGCAAAAAGACAAATGAAAACCGCAGTTGATCCTCCAACCTCACTTCAGCCATTGGTTTCAGTCTTGTCCCCTATCCTTCCTTGACCAGAATCGCTGACCAGAAGGAAAGTGGGGCTGACTGGGGCTCCTTGCC
This sequence comes from Mustela putorius furo, assembly GCF_011764305.1. Taxonomy (NCBI): domain Eukaryota; kingdom Metazoa; phylum Chordata; class Mammalia; order Carnivora; family Mustelidae; genus Mustela; species Mustela putorius. Next base: position 3,648,365 of record NW_025422047.1, read on the forward strand.
CAGCACACCTCCAGGAAGAGTGCTAATGGAAGGCATCACGGTGACAAGGCAGCTCACCCAAAGGAGAGAAGAGGCAAGAGCGTCAGGAATCATCCAGCTGAATGAGGACTGCTGAGAATGCCAGCTTCCTCTTCACTTCTGTCACCTATCCAGAGGCAGCCATTCCATCCTTCTACTCATAAACACGAAATAATTAGAAAGACCTGGCGTAAAATGATGAAATTTGGCTATTTTGTTTTCAGTTATGAATATTCACCTTAGAAGATTTGAGTCTTTCAGCAGAACGTACAGCAAGGTGCATATCAATTGTGCATTTGCATTACCAATTAATAGCACAGTAGCATGATCTGCTAACCAAAGATATTTTGTTCCTGATGAAGTCATCTGTTGGTTTAACTAAGCTGGCGTAGGTTTAATATCCTACTGAGCTTGCTTTATGATTATTAGCAGGATATGCTGCATCTAAGCTGTGTTTGTTAAATATATGTGGTACCTACATTACCAGGATTTATAGCAGACATCAACAAATAAAAATTACATGCTGTAACATAGCCATTCATAATTTGGCATAATTATGAAATTTATTAAGCAACTGAGAAAATACAGACATGTGATAAAGTTTGACTTATTTCAAAACAAGCTCAAGTTCCACAAAATTCCATTCATGTACTGGTTAGATTATTCTTTTTTTAAAAGATTTTATTTATTTAGGGGTACCTGGGTGGCTCAGTGGGTTACGCTGCTGCCTTCAGCTCAGGTCATGATCTCGGGGTCTTGGGATCGAGCCCTGCTTCAGGCTCTTTGCTCAGTGGGGAGCCTCCTTCTCTCTCTGTCTTCCTTCCTGCCTACTTGCAATCTTTCTCTTTTTAAAAGAGATTTTATGTATTTATTTGAGAGAGAGAGCATGAGAGGAGAGAGGTCAGTGGGAAAAGCAGAATCCCTGCCCAGTAGGGAGTCTGATGTGGAACTCGATCCCAGGACTCCAGGATCATGACCTGAGCGGAAGGAAGTCGCTTAACCAACTGAGCTACCCAGGCGCCCCTTGTTAAAGTATTCTTAACCCCAAATCTAAGTTTCCTCTATCAGATTATTCTAGGCTCCATATATCCTCACATACCCTGAAATGTTTACTTTCAATAACCAAAAATCTTGTTAAGAATATGGATAATGCCAGGAGTATGTACCCTTCCCCGCAAAACATCACTCAGTGAGCTCATGGAAAATCAAAACTGAAACTGATTAGAAACAGGCAAAGTATAAAAGAAACCAACCAATTTAGTTTCATTACTCAAACCAAGTGAAATACAAAACATAAACAATGTAAGGAGATGCATGTCCTTTGTATTTTAGCAATTCTTAAATTTTTAATGATTCTGGGTTTTGTGGTAGATTGGGAGAAATGTTTTAATGTAAGATTCATCTTGACAAGAATGCCTATAACAATGGTACTGCTCAGAATAGTCCAATTAAAATTTTCACATTTGGTAAGTTTGCATTATATAAAAAGTATGCAATGAAATATGGATCATTATCACTTTTCTTTACTAGAATCAAAATAGTAAATGTTGCACAGCACCAAAGTTGTCCTTGTGACCCCTAAAAAGCCCCAAACTTCTGAATATCAACCAAGTTAATTAAGTCCACATGGGAGGTAGGCATCCTGGGAACTTCTTACTTCTTAAAAAGAAATAAATCAATTATAACTCAGGTATGTTAGCTTCCATTGTTTTTACTTTCACCTAACTATTTTTAATTACATGATTATCTGTTTTTATTATCACCTCTCCTCCAAATTGTATACTGCATAAGTTAAAGAACTAAGTCTGTTTTTAATTTATTTTCAATATTATATACCCGAATGCCTAGATTTCATGGTTACAATGTGGCAGAAAACTGCATTAGTTCTTTCCCCGACTTATCTAAATAGTCACATCAGTTCTTCATATTTCTTGGCTGATTCTCAGCTACCTAACCTCCAACAGTGTCATCATTTGCAAAATTCCATTTAAGCTCTAGCACTTTCTTCTCTTTTACATGTACCTCTAGTTTCCTGAACCAAGAATTGTCCTGCCTAAAAGGGAGACTAACGGGGCACCTGGGTGGCTCAGTGGGTTAAAGCTTCTGCCTTCGGCTCAGGTCATAATCCCAGGGTCCTGGGATCAAGCCCCGTGTCGGGCTCTCTGCTCAGCAGGGAGCCTGCTTCCCTTCCTCTCTCTCTCTCTCTCTGCCTGCCTCTCTGCCTATTTGTGATCTCTGTCAAATAAATAAATAAAATCTTTAAAAAATAAAAAAAAAGGGGGGGGGGTACTAACAACAGTAGGCCCTAAAAAAAAAAAAAAAAGAAAGAAAGAAAGAAAGAAAAAGCCAGCAATTTTGTGTATAAGGCATACCCAGGAGTCAGTTCTCGAAGATGGAGGTGTCTTCTGAGATAGTCGCCCTCCGGCACGGTGCCTAAGCCTGACTTTACTGCTGCTACTGGTTCTCTACCAATGCCCTCCCCATCACCACATAAAAAGTTATCTTTCTTCCCTCTCACTGCACAAGTGAGTGATTTAAGTCAGGAAGAAATCTGGAGGGCTTTCTACACAACTCTAAGGATCACCCTGACATCCCAGACCTGGGTGTCTCACACCACTGTTCAACTCACAGAGGATATTCCTGGAAGAACATATTCATTGCTGTCCCTCCTGCCGACAGTGATCCTCCAGCTCAAGGAACTCACAAAACTTCACAGAGCTGCCAAAGATCCAGCAGTAATACATAACAAAAGTATTTTGATCCACTAGTGAACAGAAAGTTCCATTTAACAGGGGGTCTTTAATGGTCTTTAGTGCTTCAGACAGTTCTTGCCAGTGCATTATGGGCACAGAGTCTTCCAGGGTGACTTCCGTTCCTTTGTCTACCACAGAACCTACTGCGAGTTCTGACACATCACTAGCGGGTAGAAAGTACAACCAAAAGAAAGAACAAAGTTGAAGTGGGATGTCTTTGGAAACTGCATCTAAATCTTTTGTCCATTTTATGACTAAATTAGCATATTTTAATCAGATAGATGTGAATAAAACAATCCATGGTAATTACGGCTTAAAAAATGTCTTGCATGTCATATAAAAGTCACAAAGTTCAAGGCTCGCCAACATAAAGATGTTGTCTGAAAAAGAAAAGTCAGACGGCATAGATAAAAACCTTCTAAACCTTTTATTTTGTTATCCTTTCAAACCCTCCCATGTCCTTTTAAAAAATATTTAATCATAGTCAAAGCCAGAGATTTTTGCTCTAACTGCTACTTTATGAGCTGCCTTCGTGTTAAAGAGCGTGCTTTGAGGATGATGTAACAATGGGATTTTGACTCTACTTCGGGGTCAGTCTCAGACTGGAAAATGGTTTTCCTCTGGGAAGGGAGCTCCACATGCCTCTTATTTTGTGCAGACTTCATTGTAATCTACTTCAAGGAGCCACATCGTCTGGCACAAGTTGAAGGAAATGTCTGTGTCTGGCTTCATTATCACCCTACCTCCGGGAGGAGTGTTAATAAAGTAGACTCCCAAAAACCGGGGTTGTGGTTATACTTGGGTCACAGCCTGCTGATAAAATGTCATCAGTGTTTGCTTCCTTCTCTGTTCTAACCTGAGAGGATGTCATCTAAGAAGTTTCTTGGGGGGAGGATAACATGCATGGAGGGAGAGTTGTTGCATAAAAGAGATCCCAGGCCCTGCAGGGAAATTCTGAACTGATTATCAAATGACATGGTGTGGGGCCCTATGGATTAACGCTCTTTGAGGTCCCCAGATTTCAATCAATTGGGATAAAGGGTGCCAAGTTAGCACTAGTCAGACCAAAGCAGATTGTAAGATAAAGATGGTAGTTTGTTGGGGAAAAGAAACAGAATATGTAAGAATTCTTATTATAAGTTTAACAGTAAAAGAAGAGAAGGAGGGAAAAAAACACCTTGATATTAACTGGAATAATGATTTTAAATTTGAGGGACACATATTTGCCAATTTGCCAAAACATGTGGAGAAATAGAAACATATCTGTTAAATAAAACATTCATAATATTACAGTTTGGGTTTTCCCTGTTATTTACTTAAAGGAATTGTGTTAGTCTGCTGGGGCTGCAAAATACCACAAAATACCACAGACTAGGTGGCTTGAAAAACAGAAATTAATTTTTCTCACATTTCTGGAGTCTGCACATCCAAGATCAAGGTATTGGCACATATGGGCCCTCCTGAGGCCCCCCTCCCTGGTTTGCAAAGACTGCTTTCTAATATATTGGATTAGGGCCACACCCTAAGGCCTCCTTTCAACTCAGTCACAGTTGTAGAAGCTTTATCTACAAATGGAGTTACCTTCTGAGGTTCTGGGAGTTGGAATTTTAACAAATGAGTTGGGGTCGGGGAATGACATAGTTCAGTCCATAATAGGAATGTTTGGGAATGGGTATAAATTTCAGCTTTAAACTAAGATCCTTTTCCAACAGAAAATGGATCCATTTTTAACATTCATTCAGGAAATATTTAGTAAGCCCCTACTGTTCAAAAGGCATGCCAAGGAGATTCTATGCTGGGTATAAAATGAGTAACAAACAATCCATTGTCATTTAGATGTTTATAATCTATTGTAACTAGGAGACGCCTATCCCAAACATACTCCTGTAAGTATTTTATTTGCCACAGTCTTTCTGCAGGACAAAAAACACTGCTCAAATAGGAAGAAAGAAGAGCTTTTCCAACTAAGTACTTTGTAGTTCATAAAGGAAAAATATTCTTGGGAAATTTCGCCCTATTTCATCACTTTGTCTGGAGTTGGACTTCCATTCACTCATCTGTGTAATCAGTTTGTACATGTTCCAGACACTGAAATTTTTAACAATATCAAGGCCATAAGTAACATAAATCAAATACCACATAGTTTCATGGCCCTAAAAATCTTCTGTGCTCTGCCTGGATCTCTTTCTCCCCCTAACCCCTGATCCCTTTTCACTGTCTCTAGAGTTTTGCTATTCTCCAGAATGTCACATAAATAACATCATATAGTATGTAGCCTCAACAGATTACCCTTTTTCTTTTTTCTTTTTCCTTTCCAAGTTTTTATTTAAATTTCAGTTTGTTAACAAACAGTGTAGTCATATTTTCGGGAGTAGAATTTAGTGATTCTTCTCTAAAGAAGAATCAACTCCTGGTGCTCATCACAACCTGTGCTCTCCTTAATCCCCGTCACCCATTTAACCCATCCACCACCACCCCCCACCCATCTCCCCTCTAGTAACCATAAGTTTGTTCTGTATAGTTAAGAGTCTGTTTCTTGGTTAGCCTCTCTTACTATTTGGCTTTTGGGAGTTGAATTTCCTAAGTTCTTTATATATTTCAGAGGCTAACCCTTATCAGATACGTCATCTGCAAACATCTCCCATTCCATGGGCTGCCTTTTAGCTTTGTTAGTTGTTTCTTTTGCTGTGAAGAAACTTTTTATTTTGATGAAGTCCCAAAAGTTTGTTTTTGCTTCTGTTTCCTTGCCTCAGTAGGCAGATCTAGTGAGAAGTTGCTACAGCTGATGTCCAAGAGGTTATTGCCTATATTCTCCTCCAGGATTTTAATGGTTTCCTGTATCACATTTCGGTCTTTCATCCATTTAAATTTATTTTTGCTTATGGTGTATGAAAGTGGTCCAATTTATTCTTTTGCATGTTTCTGTCCAGTTTTGCCAACACCATTTGTTAAAGATACTGTCTTGTTCCCATTGGATATTCTTTCCTACATTATAAAGATCAATTGACCATATAGTTGTGGGTTTATTTCTGGGTTTTCTACTCTGTCACATTAATCAATACGTCTATTTTAATTCCCATACCATACTGTCTTGATCACTGCAGTTTGTAGTATAACATGAAGTCTGAAATCGTGATGTCTCCAGCTTTGCTTTTGTTTTTCAGGATTGCTTTGGCTATTCAAGGTCTTTTGTAGTTCCATACAAATTTTAGGATTCTATGTTCTAGCTCTGTGAAAAATGCTGGTGGTATTCTCATAGGGACTGCATTAAATATGTAGAATGCCTTGGGTAATATAGACATTTTAATAATATTTGTTCTCCTAGTCCATGGGCATGGAATGTTTTTCTGTTTCCTTGTATCATCTTCAATTTCTTTCATCAGTGTTTTATACTTTTCAGAGTACAGATCTTTTACCTCTTTGGTTAGGTTTATTCCTAGGTATCCTATGGTTTCTGGTGCAGTTGTAAATGGGGTTGATTCCTTGATTTCTCTTTCTGTTGCTTCATTATTGGTATATAGAAATGCAACATATTTCTCTGCACTGATTTTGTATTGTGACTTTACTGACTTCATTTATCAGTTCTAACAATTTTGGGGTGGTGTGTTTGGATTTTCTATATCAAGTATCATGTCATTTACAAATAGTGAAAATTTGACTTCTTCCTTGCTGATTTGGATCCCTTTCATTTCTTTTTATTTTCTGATCCCTGAAGCTAGGACTTCCAGTATTATGTTAAGTAAAAGTGATGAGAGTGGTCATCCCTGTCTTATTCCTGAGTGTAGAGGAAAATCTCTCAGTTTTTCCCCATTGAGGATGGTATTAGTTGTGGGTTTTTCATATATGGTCTTTATGATGTTGAGGTATATTACCTCTAACCCTACTTTGTTGAGAGTTTTTATCATGAATGGATGTTGTACTTTGTCAAATGCTTTTTCTGCATCTATTGAAAGGATCATATGGTTCTTATCCTTTCTTTTATTAATGTGGCATATCACGTTGATTAATTTGCAAATATTGAACCACCCTTGCAGCCAAGGAATAAATCCCATTTTATCTTGGTGAATAATCCTTTTAATATATTGTTGGATTCAATTTGCTAGTATTTTATTAAGAATTTCTGCGTTCATATTTATTAGAGATATTGGCCTATGGTATCTTTTTTTAGTGGAAAGCTGGTTTTATATCAGGGTGATGTTGGCCTTATCAAATGAACTTGGAAGTTGACATTCCTTTTGTTTTTTGGAGTAGTTTGAGAAGTATTAAGTCAGGCAAAGGTCATGTTCTCAGGGTAGTTAGATTGAGCACCACATTGGGCTCCCCACTCAAGCTGGAGTCGCCTTGAGATTCTCTCTCTCCCTCTCCATCTACCCCTCCCCCCACTTCATACTCTCTAATAAATAAAACTTTTAAATAAGTAATATATCTTTAAAAGTCATCAAAGAGATTTCTGCTTCCAAGAAGATGGAACAGAGATCATTCCCTTATTTCTTCTGTTACCTACAACTAAAAATCTTAGACAATATATATAAAAGAAACATAAGAAGATTGAAAAGGGAGGAGAAAAAGACCAGGTAGAAATATATGACTCAAGGGACAATGTATTGCTTAATTCCCTGAGTTTTCCTTTTGCCTCATATATCTCAGTCTAGAAGCTAAAGAAGCTGGAAAGCTGCACATGCCAAATGACCCAAAAAAACAAATAAAAAATCTTCAATAAAATCTTCTCTGTCCAGAAAGAAGACCAGGAATAGGGAGCCAAGACTGCCACCACCTGCCAGGATGGTATCAGAGAAGAGAGTCAGACTTTTATCTGCACTGAGCAGTGATTTAACCCTCCCTGTGGACATCCAGAACTTATACTTCCCCCCAACGAACAATGAAGAAGTACCCATCACTCTCCCTGCTGAAGTAGAGTCAGAGGAAATCTAGTGAAGATAAGGACTTTTACCACCAAGTAGTTTTAACAAAGTCATTTTTGTGTGGTATCAGTGGAGGACTAGTGGATAGATGAAAATCCCACTGCTACTATACAATATGAGGAGCATTTCCCCCACTTGAGTCAACAGAGGCTGAGTAAAAAACAGACTTCTATTCCCACCTGCCACTAGCAAGACAACACCCCCGACTTCCTATGCCAAAGTGGTAATTAAAGAAGCCAACTAATACTAAGGTGTAAATTGGATTCATAATATTATATCATTTACAAAATTTCCAGGTTTGTTTTGATTTTAAATAATAAGTACCAGAAAATTCAATGTGAAAAACAACAACAACGATAGCCAACACTGAGATGACAGAAATATTATGATTATCTGACAAAAATTTTTAAATAATTATCACAAAATGGTCGAAGGAGCAATTAGAAACAAATCTGAAACAAACAAAAAATAGTAAAAATTCTCAGCAAAGAACAAAAAATATAAAAAAGATCTAAATAGAAATTTTAGAACTGAAAAATTCAAAAATTCAAATAAAAAACTCCACGGATGGGCTTAACAGCAGAATGGAGGAGGCAGAGGAAAGAATCAGTGAACTTGAAAATAGAACAATAGATACTACCCAATCTGAACAACAGGGAGAAAATAGACTGAAGAAAATTAACTAACACTCAGCAACCTGTGGGAATATCACAAAGAACTAACATTCTTGTTGTTGAAGTACAAAAAAGAATAAAGAGGGCTGGATAAAATCATACTCAGAGGAATAATAGCTCAAAACTTGCCAAATTTTGCAAAAGACATAAACCTACAGATTTGCAAAGCTGAGCAAACCTCAACTAGGATATAATCAAGGAGTTACCTGCCAAAACACACTATAGTCAAACATCTAACATAAAAGACAAAAAAAAAAGTCTTGATGGTAGCAAGAGAGAAACAGCATTTTACCTAAGGGGAAAAACAACTTAAATGGCAGCACATTCCTCATCTGAAGTTATGGAAGCCACAGGGAATGACATAATATTTGTGAAAGGAAAGATATCTCAATCTATAACTTTATATCTGAACAAATTACCTTTCAGGAGTAAAAGAAAATAAGGACATTCTCAGACAAAAGAAAAATAAGAGAATTTGTCATCACTATGCTACCCTAAAAGACTGGTTAAGCAAAATTCTTTAAACAGAAAAGAAATGATTTAAGAAAGAATCATGAAACAAGAAAAGAAGAGGAAGAAGAAGAATTAAATCTAAAGCAATAACATGGCCCCAAACCAGTGCATCTAGAAATATACTAACCCAGCATTCACACTAGAAACATGACAAAAGGGGCAAAACCTTCTTTTGGCACAAATATTATTGACTTTAACCTCATTTATGTTGCACAGAATATACAGCATTCAATCAAACACTGGGACATGCAAAGAAACAGGAAAATGTGACCCATGGTTATGAAAAGAAACAGTCAAATGAACCAGACCTAGTTATGGTCCAAATGTTGGAATAATTAGAGAGGGATTTTAAAATAAATAAATATGGTAAATATGTTAAAGGATCTATGTGTGAAAAACACAAGTGAGCAAATAGAAAATGTCATCATTGATATGGAAACTATATAAAAATTTTAAGTGGAAATTCTAGAACTAAAAAAAATAATAATAATAATAACATTCTACCAGAATTCTTTTTATTCATCCGTACCAGCAGACTAGATATGATTGGAGGGAAAAAAATAAGAGAACTTAAAGATGTGCTCATAGAAATTATCCAAGCTGCAATGCAAAGAGAAAGAAAGTGTGAAAAAAGATATAGCATCTGAAATCTGTAGCAAAAGATCAAATGGTTTGAGGTACACATAACTGGAATTCTGCAAAATTGATAAAGACATTTACTCACAGTTCCAAGAAGCACAGTTCCACTATATTTACCCCAAGCAAGATAAATTAAAAAAAAAAATCATACCTATACACATTTTAGTGAAAGTGCTGAAAGCCAAATATAATCTTGAAAGCAGCCTGGGGGAAATAAATCACACTTTACGCACAAACGAACAACAATCAGAATGAAGTATGACTATTTATCAGAAACAATGGAGGACAGAAGAAAATGTAATGACATTTTTAAGTTCTGAAAGAAAAAACTGTCAACCTAGATTCTATATCCAGTGAAAATATCCTTTATGAAGGAAGAAAAAAAATGAATGTTCCGACAGACAAAGGCTGAAATAATTCATCCTTAGCTGACCTGGACCACAAGAAATGCTAAAGGAAATTCTTTAATCTGAAGGGAAATACTGGAGGGAAACTTGTTCCACATGAAGGAACCAAGAACATTAGGGAAGATACACTTATGAATAAATATAAAGGATTCTTCCAGATTGCTTTGATATGCAGATATATATATTAGCTATGTGTATATGTCTATCACATATATAGGCACACATAAGATGTAAAAATATTTCAAATCCTATAAAATTAATCTCACTATATTATAAAATATAAAATGTATTTTTAAATTCCAACATATCTATATCTATGCCTCTATCAGATAGATATTAACTGTTTTAAAAATATAATGACTATGTAAAGTCAAAATTATATCAATGTATTATGAGGGTTATAGTCTATGTCAAAATAAAACATATGACATATGCTCTGGTTAGAGCACTGTGAACAGACATGGCCAGTAACTGGAAGTTTGTAGGTTTAATGTTCTTGCACTGATTACCAAGGGCAAGATTACAAACTTTTTTTGAATGTAGGTTATGAAAAGTAAAAGAAGACTATTTTAATATCAAACGACCACTAGAAAATAATACCAAGAGGTATAACCTAAAAGCAGGGAATCTAATAGAATATGAAAATATACTCATTTCACTCAAGAGCAGGCAGGAAAAAAGACAAAGGCAAACCAAAAGTAGATGAAACAAAAGGAAACATACTTTAAGAGAGCGAACCTAAATACAAACATATCCACAATTAAATTGACTATAAATGGACTGATCAATGCAATTAAAAGGCAAAGATTGTCAGCTGAATAAACACTAATAAACAGGGCACCTGGGTGGCTCAGTGGGTTAAAGCCTCTGCCTTCGGCTCAGGTCATGATCTCAGGGTCCTGAGATCGAGCCCCACATCAGGCTCTCTGCTCCGCAGGGAGCCTGCTTCCCTTCCTCTCCTTCTGCCTGCCTCTCTGCCTATTTGTGATCTCTGACTCTCTGTCAAATAAACAAATAAAATCTTAAAAAATAAAAAACCTAATAAACAGCCTAACTCCATGCAGTTTACCAGAACATGCTTAAAAGATTAAGACACAGACTGAAATTAAAAAGATGGAAAAAGTGTATCATACAAACACTAAGCAAAAGAAACGGTCTATTTCTTTGTCAAATTTCTTTGAGAAGAAAAGTGCTAACAGGTAAAGAGGGAGGTTTCATAGTGATAAAAAAAAAACAAAACTCAATTTATCAAGAAATCATAACCCTTGTAAATGTGGGTGAACCTAGTAACTACAATTCCCAAATATAAAAATCAAAAAGTTACAGAAGTAAATGAAGGAACAAACAAATCCACAAACAGAGATAATAATACCCCTGTCTGATTAACTGATAGAACAAGTGGATGAATTAGAAAGGAAAACAAAGATTTGAAGAACATCAACAGCTTGACTGGGTCTGCTTTTCTAGATCCCTGTACCCAACAAGAGCAAAAAGTGCAAATGAGTCATTCCCCAAGGCAGACGACGGCAGAATCCTTAAGCCAGTCTTTCTCAGTTACAATGGATCAAAACAGTAGAATATGTTCTGTGATTGGAGCTGTGTTCAGTTAGAATTCAGTAACAATAAAACAGCTAGGAAATCTCCAAATATTTCAAAATTAAGCGACAGACTTCTGAATAATCAAGGGATAACTTGGAGAAAAAAATCTCAGAGGAAATCAGAAGCCTTTTATGGCTCCATTACCTTTACATCTTCACGGGAATGAGATTATCAGATCATTTCAGAGAGCGAGTTTTAATTAGTGGGACATGAAAAAAAGACTTGGAGGGGCTGCTCCTGAGAAGAGGGGGGGAAAAATGTATCACTGAAAACAGAATTAAAGGACCTGATACTGTCACTTACTGCCTATGAGACTTTCTAAAAGCCTCATAGAGAAGATACTTATTTACCTGAAAGAGGAATACTAAAACTCACATCATCACATCTTTGTGAAGGCTAAATGCAATGCTTGCAACAGCACCTACGTAGCAAAGGGCTTGGTCCATCCCAGTAGATGCTCAACAAACACTGGTTGGATAAAAAAGTAGCTTGAGCTATCAAAACAAAGCTTTATAAATTTTCCTAGAGCTCAACCTAACAAGAAAGAGAGAAACGTATTAGTTGCATGTGAAGATTTCATCATACCCAAATAGCCCAGAAAAGACTTCTTTAAGGATAACAGAAAGGACTCTCTCTCTCTCTCTCTCTTTTTTTTTTTTTAAGTTACCTCTTTGGAGGGAACTAGCTGTTGGGGAACCCAGTGTGTGTGTTCCTATTCTCCCACTATGTCTCTTAACTGAACCAGTGCATTCCAGCTTCTTAAACAAACAGTATTTCCACTTCATTGCTATTTACAGCCATAGCCTAAAGCACAAAGATCAGACTCAGCGTCTGATTAAGCTAAGTTTTATAAAGAATGACAAAATAATTGGTAAAAACATTTCAGCTTGGGTATGTAAAATAGAAAAAAACAAAGTAGCGAACGTTCAAAGCACAATGGGTTTTGGGGAACAACACTGTCTTTTCTCTTTGGCATTTCTCTAGGATTCCTATCTTGGCTGGGTGACAAAAACCTGTCCATCAGCTGCAAGCCTGAGCCTATCAGCCTTACAAATCAGAGTTAATAAAAGTCAATCAGTGATGGTTTAACTTGCTTGTTACTGCCTGAAGCAGGATTCAGCCCCAGTGTCTGTCATCCACTTAGAAAACACTTTCTATGGCCGCCCATAAATTCTAAAAATTTACTCATCTACATTTCTACAGATAGCAAAAAGTGATTTCGATAAATATGTACCAGGCCAACACAGATGCATATGAATACCCTACAGATAAATTCACAGATATTAACTTAATCCTCCACAGTTACAGACACAAAGAGACGGCAGTTTTCTTAAACAAACAAATCAGCCTTTTATTTTAGAGTTTTACCTTGTATATACACAACTTTTGACGTCAAAGGTATTTCTATCATAACTGCATTTACCTGTATCTTGGCTTGTGACTTCTTCAATAAATTAAATGTGAGTTGATGTATTCATGGCTCAGAGCTTTACAACGTTCACCAAGATTATGATATTGGATCTAAAATTCCAAACTGCTTGAACTGAGGTTCAATCCTGTCAGATCCAAGCCTTTGTCTATCAACATGGACAAGAGAACATTCTGCCTCAATCAGGGCTATCTACAGCCAAATATGTGTGTACCCAACTCATAGGAGGGCCAATTAGGAGAGCCAGGAGGGAGGAAGAACCTAGGAGAGGCTATTAGGACAAATATTAATCAGAGACAGGTTTTCTTCTCACTATAAATACCTTGGTTTTTGAGTCAAGTTTAAAATCCAGAGGTTGTATCAAACAGAACCGAGACAGACTACAGCAGATGCTCATTCATTCATTCAACAGATGTTTGCTAAATGAAAACTGTGCCTTTTATGTCTGCTTTTAACAGAAGTATAATGCGAGCCATGTATGTGATCTGAAATTTTCCAATCGCCACATTTTAAAAAGTAAAAAGAAATAAGTAGAATTCATTTTAGTAACATATTTTACTTAATCCAATATATACATGCATTATCATTTCAGTATTCATTCAATATAAATATTTATTAAAGAGACCATTTATGTCACAATTCAGACCGACCACATTTCAACTGCTCATAGCCACATGTGGCTAGTGGCTACCATATTGAACAGTACAATGTGAGATGCGATGGGTGCAGCCATGAAAACAAAACAAAATATTTGCTCTTATGGAGATTAATCTGAGGGGAAGACAGACAGCAAACAAATAAATATGAAGTGTCAGGTTGTTAACATGGCCTAAAAGAACATATGTGCTCTGGCTCCAGCCACCTCTCCAAACTCATCATTGTCATCATCAGCTCCCACTGCCCCCTCGCACTCGCTAGGCTGAAACAGCACTGCCCACCTGCCTGTCTACAGACAAGCCTGCCAAGCACATACCACCTCTGGGTATCTCTATCCACTTGAAACAGTCTTCTCTAAGACATAAAAGCACACAATAATAAACAGCTAGAGAGCACTTATCATACACATGACGCTCGTTTTCTCAATTCATCAAACTCCATAATAAAATAATGGGGTAACTATGATTATGGAAATTTTTGGACAAACTGCATATATAGTTCATTGAACTAATCTATTGTTCAGTCTCTCTTTTTTTTTTTTTTTTTCATTTTTAAACTTTTATGCTCAGTGACTCATTCTTTGAGGCAGAATTGCTGGCACGAAAACTAGGAACACTTTTAGGTTTTAGGGATAAATTGTGAAATGACTCTCCAACAAGGTTATGTCAATGCAAGTTCCACCAGTAAAACAACAGCCTGGATCCCATAGCTCTCATGGTTTTCAATTTAGTGGGCTTTCATTATTTTCGATCTTTAGTAGTTTGATATGAGAAAGATAGCATTGCAATGCTGTTTTTTCTTTTCATTTAATGTTAGTCTTTGTAAGATAAACATTTTTTGTGCTTGTTGAAAATTATATTTCTCTCTAACTTCCTTGTATCTGTTTTTTTTTTTTTGTTCCATTTGTGTGTTTATCTTTTTTTCATTGTTAATAAGCCCTAGGCTAGAACAGGGACATTAATTAACTCTTTGCTTATTTCTTTAATGTTGCAAATGCCTTTTCTAGATCCCCTTGTGTCTTCTTCATTCTGTTTTCATCCCATTCATTTTTTCTTTATGATTTCCACTTTTTTTAAAAAAAGATTTATTTATTTATTTGACAGACAGAGATCACAAGTAGGCAGAGCGGCAGGCAGAGAGAGGAGGAAGCAAGCTCCCTGCCAAGCAGAAAGCCTGATGCAGGGCTCGATCCCAGGACCCTGGGATCATGACCTGAGCCAAAGGCAGAGGCTTTAACCCACTGAGCCACTCAGGTGCCTCATGATTTCCACTTTTGTTGGCATGCCTGAAAAGTCCTTGCCCCCAAATTTTGGAAATGCTTCTCCATCCTTTCTCTCAAGCGGCCCCCAGTAAACAGCCTACAAGGCCATGCCTTCCCACATTTGAGACGTTATCCACGCTGAGCATATCACAAAAGAAGGGTTTGTATGCTGGTGATCCTGTTCTCCCTGCTCTTGAACCCTCCCTTCTTACTGCCCACAGAGCTCTTGGAGCCTTCACTCTGGATCTTCACCTCTCCCACCTCACTGTCGGATCTCTCTTTTCTCATCTTCCAAATAAACATCATGTACTTACCTTAGGTTATTGCTTTTTGACAAATAGCTGAGAAATATTTAGAGAAGTAGTAGAAATGGAGACACGCCTTAAGTGTAGACAGACACTAAATTTGAAGTCAGATCCTGGCATGCTAATTTTGGTTCTGCAATTAACTACATGTCCTTACCCTTAAGTTCTCTGGACCCACCACTCCTTATAGGATAAAAGGGTTGGCACAACGATCCTCAGCAACATTCAAGTCTAACGTTTCTTCTTGACTGCTACGAGTCTTCCTTTTCATCTGGCCTTGGAAGAAACATAGTCCTGACCCACATAATAAGAGTTTCTGGCATAAATAATTCTGAATGAGGCTCAGTGGTCTACCTTTCTACTTCTTAAGGCCATTTATTGTATGAGCATACAGGGAAAACCAACTTCTCCACAGGCAAAGAAACATTATTTATCAGTGAAAAGAAATCATCAAGGCTTGAAATTTCTATACATAGTCACCGAGTCAAATAGGAAATTGCTTCTAATTCAGAAATATCACGAGTAATAGAGAGTTGACTTTTTACCTGAATTAGAAATAACAAATTTTATTGGGCTTGGAATCATCAGTAAAATATTAAGCTTCTCTCTCATATCCTACCCAATGAATAATGAACTGCTTCACTGGACTTGAACTTATTTTGGACATGAATTTATTGGACCATTTTCTGAAGGTAGAATTCCAGGCCAGAATTATAGGTTAGTGACTGAATGCAAAAGTTGGCCTTCTTTGTCTAGTGGAGAAACTGTTACCTCTTCTAAAATACAGAACAGATTTTCCAGTTCGTTTTGCAGGAATGGCTTTCATGGGATTTGACAACACAAGAGTCATTCATTAATCTAATTGTCTTCTGCCATGAAATTATGCTTAATGTTAGCAATGTGGAGACAGTAATATTATAAAATATGAATTGCTAAAATAGCCTGGAATACCCTGAAAATTTCCAGCCACTTGATGGATTAATGTCTAATTCTGGTAAATTTTAGATACTGATTGATAGGGACATTTAAAAGCAAATATAATTAATTTTAAATTTTATTTACCATTAACTTTCACATCTTTAACCCCTAAATATACTAACAGATAGGGATGAGAAATTCTCATCAGAAATGACCGTCTTTAAAATAGAGAGCATCACTCACTGGAATTATGCAGTATTTATCAGAACCCTATCCTAGTTCATATTTTCTCCTATACTGTTGTTTACTAATGTTATCTTGGTAGTATAAATTATAAGAGAAGTCACCCACATACATCCACATGCTTACATACATTCTCACTTACTCTTTTTGCCTTTTTTGGTAACTGTTATTATCAGAGAGAATCTATAGACATATTTTGTCAACATAGATTTCCCCTGTGGAGAAAATATATTTTTTTCTTGGTCTGTCTAAATAAGTTTGATAAAAACTTAGAACTTTTGGCCTAAAACAAACAGTTTTGAGCTGTTTAAACACCATGTATCTGAACCTATAAAATTTAAAGTTCTGTGCATTTAAGATGTCAAACATTTCCAACAAAAGTTTCAACAGAAAGAATGATACTTATGGGTTCTCCCCTCCCCCTGCTAAACTTTAGCTTTTTCAGAAGTGATCTCCCAGAATACTTTTTTTTTTTAAGATTTTATTTATTTATTTGAGAGACAGAGAGCACAGGCCAGGGGGAGAGGGAGAGGGAGAAACAGGCTCCCTACTGAGTAGGGAGCCCAATGTGGGGTTTGATCCCAGGACCCTGGATCATGACCTGAGCTGAAGAGAGACGCTTGTCCTACTGAGTTAGCCTGGTGCCCCTCCAAGAATATCTTGATGCCAATTACACTGAGACCTAGTCTCAAATAAAAAAAAAGAGCAGCTCTTGTTCCTGTAGAAAAGGGAGAAAGAATTTGTCTAGAGTTCTTTGCTTCCAGAAGCGCCTCAGCAGGCGAACACTCTGTTCCTTTCCCAGGTTGATTCCACCAGCCCTCCCAGCCTCTTAACATTCCCTCCAGTAAGAAACAAACCACAAGGTCAAAGAGTATTAGCTGAAAAGGCTTTCTAGGGTGGGATTTTCAGCATGTTCTCCCCTTCTCTGAAAGCTATTCTACTTACAAATTGATTTCGTGTGATGAGGACTCCTAGCTGTTATAGGTGTGTGACTCAGGGCATCTGAAAGCAGGGTGCTTTGGTTTCTTTTTTAAATTCTGCCACCACCTCATCTTAAAGGAACACCATGAAATAAAATGCCTTGGAAAGGTCCTCAAACTCCAGCAAAGCCTCAAAAGACCAAAGGCCATCTGGGGGGTGTACTGTTCTTCAGGGGTTTGCAACACCCGGGGGTAGTGGTGAATGCTCCTGTGGAGTCCCCTCTGGAAGCACAAATAGGAGCAGGCTCACTTGGCAGAACCCCACAGTTGACTATTTTGTGGTCTTCACTCTATACTTGCCTCCTGAAGAGCAACAAAACATGCTAATAATGGCCATAATTTATTATTAGAGCTCACATCCCTTTTTAGGGCTCAGTGAAGTGATAGACATCAGTTTTCTGACTCCAAGGTCGTGCTATTAGTAAGAGAAGGAACCAGAATTCAAGCCAAGATTATCTGGCTCCATGGGCTTAACTAGGAAATACAACTGGCAGGGGAAAGGAATCAATCTTTCAACATCAATTTTCCTTTCCACAGGTGTTTACAAAGAAATTGGCAAAGGTAACTTCTCACCTTCACCTTGGAAATATTTCCCCTGTGACTTTTAAAACTACAAATGATCATTTGATAATCTCTGAGAAGATATGGCAAATGGAAGTGGACAGATGTGAAAATGACGGTAATGATAATCTCAACCTTACTGCACACCTACTAGCTACTGTGCTAAACACTTTCCATTCAAATCTTCTCAGCAGTCCTTATGGTAGGGACTGTTACTGTCCCCATTGTACAGATAAAGAAACTGAGACTTACATATGTTCCTGAGAAACTCGGACATGTTAAAAATGTCAGCAATTTGGCGTCTAAGAATAGGACTTCTCCCTTTATTAAAAATATAAAAATATTACTATGTTATGATCTACTTTCTTCCATTTATCTTTTATTTCACCAATCTGGTGTTCACACCATGAAGTCTGAAAATATTTTGAATAACTTATTGCGAGTGGTCTAAGGAAGGAAGGGGAGAAGGAATAAATATCCCTGCCTGCCTCCCCACCCTCCAGGGGTTCGTTATTAACAAAACCCAACCAGAAGCCAGGGGTCAGAGGAGTCCGTTAATGCTGCCTCAGAGCAAGAAAGACAGGTGGAGGGGTGGGGTGGAGGGAGGGAGTTTGGGCAAACTGGGAATAACAAGCATAGCTATTCTCTCTCCCAGTGAGAAATAGGGTCTGATAAGACACATCTGATTTGGTGCCAAATGTCCACCTAGAGACAGTAGATGCCATAAAGGAAAACTGCTATTGCTTGACTTGCAAAAAAATACAGTAATAATAATGCCCATGTATATTTTTCAGAGTGCTGTATGAAGCATGTATACCTACATATAGCGAAGTATTAAAAATGTAGGCTAGGTCCTGGTGTCAGACCCCATTCCCTCTTGCTTGGGAATAATCCTTCATCAGTGTGGCTGAGGGGATAGTTCTGAGTCCTTTCCTGTGCCATCCGCATGGATTTGTGGCCCTTGTTCAGGAAGACCAGCCTTGAAATTTGGGATTAGTCACAGTTGATGGTATGGTTTCCTAACACATTTAAGTTCTTCCTACATCTCTTTGATAATACCAACCTTACTTTTCATATAACAAATTCTTGGATGCAGGACCCATGTCTACCCGAGTATAAGAATAAAGCTGTCATCACACTCCCTATCTCTCTAAGTACCAAATAAATGCTATTCAATTTCAATGCAGCAAGAAACTTAAAAAAAAAAAAAATTAATGGCTTGGTCATCTTTGTGAAAAGTTGAGATCGCAGGGATGAGGATTGTAGCTCTATGTGTGTTATATCCATTTTGTCAAAGTGTTGTTTTGTGTCTGAAGTATATAAAAATTTGTGACAAACCTGTGGTTCATCGCTGACTATGGAGAGCTAGCCACATTGCTTCATGGAGGGAGCTAGCCCTCCATGTTGTCTTCATTGCTAGATCTGTTGAGCCAGATCCTGCAAAGTCAAGGTTGCAACCGAGTAGGAGACAATTATTGGCCAGTTCCTACCTGGAATCCTATTGACTCCACTTTTCTACTTTATGCTCAGTATGGAGACTGAAGGCAGAGAACAGTGGCTTCCACCTAATTTTAAATATGTGTTCTTAATCATTCCAGCACAGAAAGTTTGGAAAAATAGAAATTCTGATATACTGGTGATGGGAATATAAAATCACAAATTTGGCATCTAATAAAGATGGAGATGTGCACCCTATGACCCCAAAATCCCATTTGGAATGGTTTGTTTGTTTGTGTGGTATGTGTGCCAGAGAAAATCTCACACTTGTGAATGAAGACACGTGACTATGATTTAAATATATTCATACAATAAGATATTTTGCTATAGTTAAAATGAATAATCTGGATCGGCATGTATTAACATTGGTAAACTCCAAATATACTGTAGATAAAACAGATAAGATATGGGGGTGCCTGGGTGGCTCAGTGGGTTAAGCATCTGGCTCTTGGTTTCAGCTCCAGGTCATGATCTCATGGTTCTGAGATTGAGCCCCGCGTTGGTCTCCACGCTCAGTCAGGAGTCTGCTTGTCCCTCTCCCTCTGCTCTTCCTCTCTCTCTCTCAATAAATAATAAGTCTTAAGAAAAAAAACACAAGGGCAAGATGTAAAAGGAGGCCTATAATACCACCTCCAAAAAGTTTAAAAACCTATAAAATAATATATGTATTGTTTGTAGTTGCAAAAACATGTAGCAAGAGCAAAAAGCAAAAATAAGTAAATAAAGTGTTTAGGTGCATAAATTCATGATAGCCATTCCCCTAAGGAGGGAGAACTAGAAACAGATAGAGAACAGATCCAAAGGAGTCCTCACCTGCATCTGTAAGATTTAGTTCTTTTTTTTTTTTTCCAAAAGATTTTATTTATTTATTTGACAGACAGAGATCACAAGTAGGCAGAGAGGCCAGCAGAGAGTGAGGGGAAGGCAGGATCCCTGCCCAGCAGAAAGCCCGATGCAGGGCTCGATCCCAGGACCCCAAGACCATGACCTGAGCCGAAGGCAGAGGCCTTAACCCACTGAGCCACCCAGGTGCCCCTGTAAGATTTATTTCTTTAAAACACACATACACTCATACATCTGAAGTGCAGAGTTAAGATTTGATAAAGTTGTGTTGTGGCTCCCTGGATTTTTATTATATTATTCTCTGTACTTGTCTGCATGTTTGAAATATTTCATTATAAAATATATATTTTTAAATCATCCAAGCACAAGAATATTTCTCAGAGGAATCACCAAAGCAAGGAAAAATAAAACATCCCACTCAACTTCTTCTCCCCATAAGAAGCCATGAATTATGGAGCAAAGAATGCCTTGTATTTATGAGAGGGATCCTTCTAAAGGATGCCTCACATTTATAAGTGAGTATCCTTGTAAAGATCATTGCTTTTTCATCTTGAATTCCAGACAAGGATATCCCCCATTGGATTTGGTACAAGCTTGTGATCCCCAAAGTATTAAGGCTTGCTCTGCTTTACATTTTATTTCTTAGCAGAACACTTCTGGAATTCAGAGAGAGGATCACCCAGCTCGATCAGGGTGGTACCCTGCCCTTGGAGCCCAGGGGAGATAAGATAACTGCAGAAATGAATGATGGAATGAACTGAGCCTTCAGTGTGCTATGCTGTTTGTCATACTGGTAAGCCCACAGCCATCAGAACATGTGTGTGCATTTTTCCTTTAAAACATCTTTTGAGTGGTAGTTGTGTGAAACAATGATCTGTTGAATTTAATTCACAGATCAAAGAGGGAGGAAATTAACCAACACAGTAAATTGATTATTTCATGGGTGACATAACCAAGGCAATGATTTATCTTAATAAAGAGCAACTTCCCCCTAGTCCTTAACTGAATTCCAGCCAATGCAATAATACTCGGCTGTTAATGACTTTGATGTTGATGTGGAAAAGTGAATGACTGCATAATCACTGAAATGGGACCTCATCACAGTTGGAAACGTTTAAGCCAAATCATTTTGGACTGTGAAAAGAGCCCTGAGTGGTGGAGATTGGCTGGGTCCCAGCTCTTCAGTCTTAACTAAACAGGGCCTGAAAACTTTATCATGTTGCATTGCTCTGGGCTGGACCATAACTCTGACAGCTCACAGGGACTGGAATTTAATGTATATGTCTGTGGCCTCACAGAGGAAAAAAGAATTCCAGGGCTTACAGCACCGATAATAAATACATGTCTATCAGCATTCAGCTGAAAGTGTAATTAGTTAAATCCGTCTTTGGGAGAGGGAATAGAAGAAAGGAAACAGAAGTCAACTTGAAAAAAAAAAAAAAATTGAACCAAAAGCTTATTTTTATACCCCATGTTACTAAATATGGCTTAAGAGCTTGCAAGACAGCATTAGTCATAGATGGCAGCCCTCCTCCACTCCCGACTCTAAATAATAAAGTGAACTAAAATTAGAGCTGCTTTCAAGTATGTTCACTTGATTATTATTATATGAGTTACAGCTGAGAAGTCCATGAGGGGACGGAGCACCCTTGGGAACGTAAGTGGCTCCCCAGGGCCCACATTTTTTGACTTTCAAATGGGAAAAAGGAAAAGAGATTCAGTCTCAGCCCAATCGCCAGCGGCCAACCCAGGAGATTTCCTCTTCTGCTAATCAGATCCTGGATAACATCAGCTTCCTAGAGTTAAATTATGACATCCATGTATTATAATGCCAGTCTCTAGTAGGCCCCTCCAGTACACCCCGACTTTCCCCGATCCCCTCGTCTCCATGCCACCCGGCCTCCTCACTACCTCCTTCTGTCCCCAGATGCTCCAAAATGGAAGTTCGATGAATTGTCCAAGACCAAAGCTCTGCAACCAAAGCCTGGCGACCCAGCCTTATAAGAAATACAGCCACAGGTATTGCTGGAGGAGTGCCAGGCACTTGCCTGTTTATATACAGCAGAGCTCCCAAGCTCAAGAAAGTCAAGGTGCCCCATTTTGATCATCTCCCCCCTCCCCCCAAAAATCTTTGTTTAGAGGCAAGGATTGTTAAACTGCTCATCCAGACCCGCAGCTGGGGTTGACTCAGAGTGCAAAGCTGGAAAATTCCCATGTGGCAAGATTAGAAACTCATTCGTGTGGTTTGCATGGCCTTGCCGGGAGCCTCCTCCTTTTCTCTCCTCTCTCCTTTAATCCAAGCCTTGATTGGTTTATTACCTACAGGCACCCTTTTCCTGCTGGGAACCTGGCCCGCCTGTGTCCTGGCAGCTTTTCCCTAGGTCCGAATGACCCTCAGAAGTTTCACTCCTGTTCAGCGATCTACTTCTGTGAGATCATCTTAGAAAGTCTCAAGTGATCTGTATCTTTTTCTTTTCCATTTTCTTTTTAATTTTTGCCCTCCCAAAACTGTTCTCCCTCATGCCCATACAATTCCTTTGTTTTATTCCCTCTCTTCAAGTTCGATCTGAAGCCAAGTGCTTTTAATTTTTAGCTGCATTTTGCAAGCCTGGACTTTCAGGAATATATGTTATGAAAGCAGAGAAAGAAAAGACTTTCTTGTCATCAAAACCATAATAATTATGTGTCAAAGATAATTACTGCTTGGTGTGTAATACATCTAATACCAAGTGACAGAGAAAGTAGTCTACCGGCAGACAAGAGTAACTGCTGGCTGGCTGAAATCTGATATAAAATTAACCACCGGGCTCAAGCTCTCTGCCCACTGGAATTTTACCAGATAAAGGCCAACTCCACCCCCAAAATGAAACTCATTGCCATGTCTAGTTTATCTGTTTGTTGTGGGGGTATTTTTAAGAAGTACATATATTTGCATACATATAAAATTAGTTGGGTCTCTCATAAAGATTTAAGACTATATTCCAAGCATCTAAGTCGCTATTTGAGGGGTGAAATTATTCATAACATAGTTGAGTATGACCAAACTCTGGGCAATAAGAGTAAGAAGGTTTCAGAGAGATGCTAGGAGTTTTGCTCCAGAATACTCAGATTTAGAATCCAAGTCTTACCTGGGAAACCAAAGCTTTATGATTTCTTTACAATATTTTTTAGAGCAGGGGGAGGAGTGGAGGGAGAGAAAATCTCACACAGGCTCCAAGCCCAGTGCGGAGTCCCACCGGGCTGATCCTAAGACCCTGAGATCATGACATGAGCCAAAATCAAGAGTCCTCTGCTTAGCTGACTGAGCCGCCCATGAACCTCCAAACTGAATCTTTAAAACCAAGCATTTAAGAGGTTTACAAGAGGGGCTACACCATCCCTGGAACAAACGCAGGTGAAGGGAAATCTGGAGACGCAAGCAAAGTAAATACGATGTTACTTGAGAAATTTCTCCATGTTAGGCTGGGAGTGATGGCCAGTAAAGATGACTATTAAGAATGGCAAGTATGAGAATTCTGCTCAATGGTTCCTGCTGGGCACCTTCACAGCTGAGGATGAAGCCCTCCTTCTTTTGGCTTCGTGGTCCCTCTGCCCATTTCATCGTGAGCAAAATCAACTGTCGGGGGAAAGCCAGCTGGAGTGCAGCAAAAGCAAATACCAGTTGCCAGTAAGCAGGGCTGCCTGGCTTATGCGTCCTTTGGTGTAGATCTGAATCCAACTTACCTCATCAGTGGCAAAAACTTTCCACAACAGCAAAAGAAGCCACAAAGTTAGAAAGAGGACTGTGTTCTTGCAAACTGTTCCCTGATTCGCTGAAATTACTAATCAGACGCTTTACCAGTCCACTCACTCTGAGGCCATGAGCGGGCTTGGGTCCAGTTTGCACAAAGAGGCACAAACGCAGAGGACTTTACTGACCCTCCGAGGGTCTCTTACGTAGGCTCTCTGTCAGCACTAAGCCTGAATCCAGCAAGGCATTATCTCCGCCGTCTTAAAAATGAATCTTGACGGTGATCGTGGATTTCATACTCATCCCTATCAAACACCTGCTACTGCTTTATCCCAATAGATCATTTTGATTCAGCGCTCAAATGCTCCTGCGCCAGTTGGCTGTGCTGCATCAACTCTGCAGGAATCCCTCATTAACTTTGGGGGCTACGTTCTCGAAAAGTGCTGAGGTTGGCAAAACTACATTCGGCTAAGCCAAGAATCAAAAAACAATTAAAATGGTATTAAGGCCACATACCTAATATTACTGAGTAAAATTTCTAGAAGGCATCTGATTTCGGAAAACCAGAATAATGAGCATTAGAAACGGTCTCCAGTTGGTAACCATTTATTTGTTTAGAAAATATTGTTTCATCATCATGACTGGCTGAGACAGAGTCTCTTGCAAATTTTATGCAACACAAACTGTACCAGCTCAAAAAAACACTTTTTTTTTTCTTTAACTGTTCCTTACTGGATTGAAATTCCATGTCCTTTGCACTCACATCCTTGTTTTTATGTTTGCTACCTCTGTGAAATTCTGAAGTATCCTTTTCTTAAGTACCAGCTGGTTTAAATGTTCATATTACTGATAGCCCTTCTCCTCAATTTGGGGGAATAGAGCATAAATAATCTCCTTCTACACCATTCTATAGACCCTAACACATGGTCTGCTGCGGGGGTGGAAGGAGAGAAATGAACTGATTTGAATTGCACATAAGGAATAAGACCATGTTTAAAATATTTGTGTATGAATACAAAACTGTGCTGATCTCAGATTCAAAGCTGATGAAAGATTACAAATTTACCTTCCCTCCTCACTTCTAAGGTTTTGAGACAGAAACTAAAGCTATCTTCTAATTTGGCTGTTCGCAAGATAAACTGTGGACTGTGAAAATGAAATGCTGAGACATGAAAGGAATGACGCAAAGTCTTCTCGGGAAATAAGAAAAATATTCATATTATGGCTTCCATGTCAATCTGTTTTGGAATTTTTTTCACGAAATATTAAAAAATGTATTTCCACTATGGGTTTCTCAATAGGAACTACTGTTTTAAGCCTATGTTGCCTTTTTCAAGACTAATTTTTGGAATAGTTTAGATTTTTTTTTAAATGCCTGACCTAAAGATATTATTCCTGGCAAAAGAAAGAATAAAATAGCCTTTTGAATATATATGTGTATATATGTTTATATATACATGCATATATATATATTCATGTTCCGTGGGTATTAAAAAATCATATACTCCCAATAACATTCTTAGGAAGCCATAATATAATACAGAATTAATGCTAAAGCTTAGAGCAGTATGTCATGGCAAATAGAGACTATACAATCCAGGAGCACACACAAATAAACACAAATAGAAAAAAAAAATGAAATGACATTAACCAAAACAAGTCCTTTACTTTTTTATCACAGGGATCATTTAAAATCTTAAATAATAAATAGCCATCATGATACACTGTTGTATAAAGGCTCCATATGTAGTCAGCAAGATAAAAACCTCTCTGAGCTACATCACCATGAGCTACTAAGGGTAGATTCCTATCTGGTACTCAAAATAATATTTAAAAATTTGTCTCAGACATACATTTATTTATAGTGTGGTTTCTGATACACCAAGTTATTAGATATCAGTTTTCAATTTGCCAAACATAAGGTGTTATCTCTATTGGAAGACCATGGCATACGTTATGTTCCAGTCCTCTCCACCTACACTAAACGTTGATCCCCAGACAAGCTTCAGTGATTCATCATTCCTGGCATCCACTTCCTTGAGACATCTGATTGGATTGAAACGATGTAAAGAGAAAGAGAAAATATACAAACCAGGGAAATTCACACACACACACAAATACCACTGAGTTTCTCTTAAACTCGTTGTTACTAAGTGAAAATAATGAAACATATTTATCTTCAGTCTTACACAAAAATAAATAACCCCGGAAAATTGCTAAAGAAAAGCTGGCAAACGAGGTACAAATAACAAGTGGTTAAGGTGTTTGTTTTTATAAATCAGCATCACAATACAGGGCAATGTCATGGCTAGCATGTTTTGAGAATCTATGCCTGGGTGTCCCATGACACAATACATCAACCAATAAAGAACAGCGGGTTTGGGGTTCCTTTCTTTCTTTGATTTCCACCAAGAAGGCTCTGGCAATGGCGCCAAGAAGAAAAGGAACAAAGAAACCATAAGGCTGGTGTGAATGGCTTTGTCCAGTGCAATGTACATGTGCGAAGCATTTCTGAGTGGCCCTGTGATGTGACTTGGCCCACTCATCACTCAGGTGCCCCCTTAAAACTTTTCCTTTTTTATATGAACTTTCCGTTATCTAGTTTACCTGCATTTAACAGTCTCATGAGACACAGGTAACCCTAACATCTTCCCAGATTTCTCTAATTCTTTTCCAGGAATAAAGGCTGCAGTGATGCCCATCTGATAGCTATAGCCATTAGTTTTACTATCCAGCCTGTGAAATAAAAAAACTCCCTAAGGACCGAACGAAGCTTTAAACGTTAACAAAATCTTCCATGTTTTACATAGGGAGGGATAGTACAGAGTACCTACACGAATGCTCTATTTTTACTACCACTCTTCCTCTTTGTTTGGAAATGCTTTTGTTTAGAGTGATGTTAAATATCATCTAACCAGACAATGACAGGAGCATTGATCTGCTTAACCTTGCAATGAACTGAACACGGTTCATCCATTCCCACAGCCAAAACCTGGGCCAAATGGGTGAATGGCTCTGACAAGGAAAAGTGGGAGCTTCCCTGATTAATGGCTAAGATGCAGAGTATTTGAAAAAGAAATTAGAAGAATGCATTATCTGGAGACATTTCCTGCCACCAAATCACCCCCACTTAGGCCGATGACTGAGAAATCCCAGAAGGCGTTCTCCTCTGAATGTGGCCTGCGTCAATGGCACATTTCTGAATTGTCAGGCTGAAAGCCCATCAATAGTCATAAAGAGAAGGATGTGTCCTCATTGGGGGTGTGTTGATGGATCTGATCCAGAACATGAGAGGTGATTCCTGGGTTAGCTGGATGTTGGACGTATTTGGGTCTGGTGACCGTGCTTCTGATTCTAAATCAAAACCATCCTCCCTGCTTCGTTCAGTGCATTACATAATATGAGTAGGGTTGTCTATATGCATAATTATCACTGCTCATGAGAAACAGGCCCAAAAGAATTCTCTGACCTTCTGCTGATAAATTGTGCTGAAGGAACAAGGGGCTCAGAACTGCCAGTCTCAGTTACAGATGCTGAAAAATTAAGTTGGACTGAAGGGAAATCAAGCTTCTGCATGGCACATTTCTCAGTAGGCTGATACTCTAATCTATTGAAGTCTGTTCCTCAAGACCCCAGTTCAAGCCCTACCTCTGCTCATCAGTCAGCACATCATTCTCAGCACTAAGCAACAGGCTTGTAATTTCCAGCCTGACTGGAATTAGCTCCTGAGAGGAGCAGGGACGGGGGGAGGAGTGGGGAAGGAAGTTCGAAAGAAATGGTTCAAAAAAGTACTCTTTCTAAATCAGAAACATCTGCTGGAGTCATAAATGGTTTTAAGTAGAAATCGGCGACAAGAGGGCTTTCACAGGAGAAACAGAAAGAAACGAAGCCACCCCTCACTGAAAGTTCCAGGTAACCGAAATAAATGATACCACTATATATTAGAGCAAACTTTTGAACCTGCTTGGTAGCTGACACTTTGGCATTTTGAATTTGGCTCTTGTTACAAAGGATTATGTGGTACTAAGGAGCTCTGTGTGTCATTCGGAACGCCTGAAATGCTGGGGCGTGACTGGGTTGCTTGACACATGCTTGTTGCCATCCATTAATCTCACTGAAGACCCTTCTCACTCTAATTCCTCAGGGAGCTTTTTCAGAAGAAGCAAGGAATAAGAGGGATGACCCTTTCTCTCTGTTCTGATAAAGTCCACACTTTGACTTGTAGGATCTTCCTAAAGATACAAAAAAATACAAAATGCAAAAAAGAACATCGGCGTCTCTCTCTGGTGTCTATGTGTGTGACAATGTGTAGCTTAGATCTTAACACAGACATTCGAGAAGGAAATCATAAGTTGTCCAGCCCCACCTATCTTTTGTGTATAGTCCTCCCAATTCTGCCTTCAGAAACCAAAGTAAAAAAAAAAAAAAAAAGCAATGTGAGCTCTAAACCAGTGTTGTCACCAGCACAGAAATATTTTAATCATATTTTTAATAAATTCAGTCTCATCACACCCACAAAGCACTCTCTTTCTGTCATGTTTTGAATAAAACTCGGAGACTGGAAGAGTTCAGCTAACACCAAGTCAACTGTGTTATAGATGTTTGCCTTAAAGGAGAGGCTGCCCAAAGCAATAACCAGGTACCTCAAAAGCAACTGGAAATTGAGGGATAACAAAATTGACATGAGTTTGTCACAATTTGCATTACTGCCACAAATGTAGAATTACCAGGGAGTGGAGAACAAGAAGAGCAGAAAACAGAAACTAACTTTCGTTTCAATCCAACCCTGGAAGTCTGAATAAGGTAAGTATTGCTTTGCTATAAAATAGCTGGAGGAAGGAGGTTGGAGAACAGTGAAAAGAATTTCTTTAAAAGCAAACATCCAATTGCAACCACATCAATCATTCCCTGATTTAAAAAAAATAAATGAGTGCTTTTCTCCACAGTTGGAAATTTCATTACTTCTGTATGTTCTCCTCTTTGTTTATAAGTTAACTAAGAACTCCTGGAAGTTTTGCTTTCTTTGGGGAAGAGAGGTCAGATTTTTGATGGCCCCAAATGTACCCTAGGGATTCTGCCCCAAGACTAAAGTTTAACTTATTTTTCCTTCTCTTCTTGGCTTTTTCTTGTGGGGGAACAATAAATATATCTTTCAAATATACCATTATAAAACAGGCTCCCTGCCATGCTACAGTATCCAAAGAGTCACTCACATCATGGGGTCCTAATGAAATACAGATCTTTCAAACTCATCTAAAATGTCATTTTGCACATGACTATTTTATTGCATAAAATGCAGTAGTCAAGCAAGTAAATGAGTTATTACATTGCATTAAAAGACATAAAAATAGATGAGACTCTTTGTTATACTTTGCAAAAAAATTGTAAATTGATAATTGCCTGTTTCCCTTGAATATGCAGGGTTTCAGAAGCCAAAGAAAAGGTCCAGAGATGAACAAGAACAAAGATGATTAATGAAAATAGTACTAGGTTTCTATAAAAGAATACATGACAATTCTGGAATTCATTATCTCGGAAAAGAATACAGTAAGGAAAGCATAACTCGGAAATAACTTTATAGCAAAAGTTCTTCCTACAGAGCCCAGGATGGAGCAGAGAATGAAAATAAATGGGATCATAAATGATATGGAGGAACACCAGCCAGATGCCTTCCCAGTGATACCAAAACACATTTGGTAAACTTTACAGGCTCTTAAAATCTTATTTTAAGATATAGGTAGAATATCAAGAAACCTAAAAGCAATTTCTTGACATCAGATGATCCGCTGGTACTACATTTTTCTAAGATTATTTATGGTTGTTGGTGACCTTGGAAGCATTACTTCAGTATACCATTATGACACCCAATTCAAAAATACATTCAGATAAAGCAAATAGACCGATTTGGGTAACATAAAAGCTGTACATGTCTTAAACCAAATTCTGCTTTCAAGGAACTGTGTAACTAAATGTGGTTTAATTGTGTCTCACCACATTTATGTGATTTGATTATAGACGTAACTTGGAAACAAACAACAAACAAAAACCTGTGACTTTCTCACTGAGGGATTTCTTGTTCAATTCTTCATTTCTGGGAGTTTCATACAAGATAACAGTATTGTGGAGCTTTTAGTCTGAATAATCTCACCCTGAATTCTTGTCCTCAGTTTTAATTCTCTAGAACTTTGCTTGTCACTTGCTTCTTAGAGTTGTTCTCCTTCTTTACTATAGTCTCTGCAAAACATGGTGTTCTGCTTCATCATAGCTATTGCATGTGATAAAACATTATTATAAGTTTGCACAACACAGAATAGTAAGCAATTTAAACTTTTTATGGCCAATCCTTCCAATGGGATTTCTTACCAGCCAACTTCTGTCTTAAGACTACTGCTGTCTTGTTTTGCTAAAAGCATTTTCTTAGGTCACATTTTCAGGATCCATAACCTCCAGTCTCTTGGCAGCTCTATAATTTGTGTAATAGGTCAGATATTTTGGAAATACCTCTCAAACTTAGTTACCCTTAAATCTAAGCCATCTTTTCCCTCTTTTCCATCCCATCCAAGAATACTACTTAGCAACAAGGCTGAAGTTCAGAAAAAGGAGACTAGGATGTAAGAGAAGTGTCAGCTATAAAGAGAAAATATTTGAAAACAAACTTCCCAAAAAAACACAAATAATCCAGTTAAGAAATGGGCAGAATACATGAATAGACACTTTTCCAAAGAAGATATCTAGATGGCTCAGAGACACATGAAAAGATACTCAACATCACTGATCATCAGGGAAATATAAATCAAAACCATGATGAGCTACCACTTCACACTGGTCAGAATAGTTAAAATTAACAACTACCCTACAATCCAACAGTTGCAATACTAAATATTTCCCCAAAGGACACAAAAATAGATTTGAAGGGATACATGCACCCCAATGTTTATAATAGCATTATCAACAATAGCCAAATTATAGGAAGAACCCAAATGTTTATCAACTGATAAATGAATAAAGAAGAGGCAGTATATATGTGTGTATACATACATACACACACACACACACACACACACACACACACACACGGGATATTACTCAGCCATCAAAAAGAATGAAATCTTGCCATTTGCAATGATATGAGTGGGGCTAGAGTACATTATTCTAAGTAAAAAAAAGTTAGTCAGAGAAAGAAAAATGCCATATAATTTCACTCATATGGGAATTTAAGAAACAAAATAGATGAATATATGCGGGAGAGGAGAGAAGGAAACAAACCATAAGAGACCCTTAACAATAGAGAACAAACTAAGGGTTGATGGAGGGAAGTGATGGGTGATGGGCTGGATGGGTGATGAGTATTAAGGAGGACCACTGAATTGTACTCCTGAAACCAATATGGCACTGTGTGCTGATCAACTAGAATTTAAATAAAAATTAAAAAAAAAAAAAAACTTGCCTTTTTAGCCTTGAAGGAATGTGGAAGTAGAAGAGAGAGGAAACTGAGAAGTTGGAAGTGAAAAAAGTAAATTTCCTTGTCTAAATTTCACCTGGAAAAAGACATGGTATATTAGATCATTGAGGAGAGTATTCAGTCTGAGGGTCTTCTGGAGAAAAATTGGTTCATAGGGGCCCCAATCCCCAGCACACCAATGGAGTAGCCAGAAAAAAGTTCATTTGGCTGTACTGCATAGTAATTAGGCAGAGCGATTGACAGTTTAGCTTTCCAGAACCACTGCTGTTTTCTATTTATACTGTAGGTGGGACCTAGAAGTCTGTAGAACACAAAACTCAGAAAGCAGCTGACTTGAGAGCCAACAAGATTCTCAGTGAGGCACATCATTGGAGTTGGCTACATCAAACGGAGGCCAGACAGATATTTGGAAGGGAACTGCATGAAGCTGCAGTGAGGCAGACATCAACCAGCATCAGTGGGCCTGGACCAAGGGACCTGTAGACCTGTGGACCAACATCTTAGCCAAGACAGCTCACTAGGCAAGCAGTTGCCAGACACAAAACTGACATTTTCACAGAAACCAGAGGAGCTGGAAGTCATCATGGGTTCAAGGACCACTTTCCCTTGAGAATATATTAGGCTACCTCATACACTCAGATCCCACCTTGGGAAAGAAAAAGGAAGAGAAGTGAAAGACTGGGCATTTATCCAAATGAGGCTGAAATTACCAGATTGGAATAATTTTACCTCCTGCCCTATCCCATCCATTCCCCAATTTACCCAGCCACGCAGAGGACAGGCAAAGCAGATAGATCATCCAGTAAGAAAATAAAGAACCTATATTTCTCTTCACATATACATCTAATATAAATACATTTTTGTATGTGTACCATTTATGATATATAGAATTCTGCCCTCCCTACTTCCTCTTATTAATAATTCCCCCTTAAGAGTTTTCTTAAAACTATGAAAAACCTTTGAGGTAAATGCCATCCTTTCCCCTTCCAAAATGCTGAGGTGAGACAAATATTATTTTTCTTTCTCCTCCCAACCCTGCTCTCTCTCTTTCCTTCCCTCCCTCCTTCCTCCCTTTCATCTTTTCTCTGTCTCCTCTCTCTCTGTCCTTTTTTGAAAAAAGCTATTTGTTTTCTTTCTATATGAGATAGTCTTATCATTAAGTTGGCATTTCAGTATTTTCCATGATGGAATCAGCCTCACAGAGAAGATCTGGGGCAAAGCTAGTAAATATCTTGAATTCCTTGCTCACCATGAAGCATACTTCCCTATTCGTTATTTAGTAGGTAAATACATTTTCTGTCTTTTTGAAAGGTTTTTCATTTGTAGTTATTTTTAATACACAGCAGACATTTCAAAGGCAGAAACCAAAATAGTAATTAAGGAAGCCCTTAAATTCTTTTGTTTGTTTGTTTTACCAAAACTAATCTATAAGATTTCTCCTATTCTATAACATTATTATACAACTTATTGACTCCTATGAGGGCAAAAGAGTATATTGACCAATTCCTGAGAACTGTTGGATTTTACAGAACCAATGAAAAAGTCTAAATCTCACGAATTGATTTTCCTATATTTATAGTTTTAAGATACCATAATAGGATAATCAAATTTAAATACCATCAGAGTAACCCTGGCTGTCTTTGCCTTCCTTCTCCACATTATTGCTCCTATACCTTTAGAACTAAGAAGACCTCAATGTTCCCTTTTTCTTCTGTTTCATTAGGAAAGAGCTCACCTGCTTTTGCTGCCTCTGGCACAATAAAACTTTTGTTTCCAAAATACTGGCAACTCAGCTAGACAAAGCTAGCATTATGTTCTTTAAATATCAATGCTTTTTGAAGGAAATTAGCTTCTAGTTTTGTGGGGTTTGGTTTTGGTTTTTTGTTTTGTTTTGTTTTGTTTTGTTTTCACAACTACCTTGTATTTATATCACACATTTCCCTGAATGGAAAAAAGTGATTTACAGGTATTAACTGATTCATGTTTAAGAAGGAATTGATGGAAGACATGGTAGTTTAGTCTCTATATTAGAAATAAAGGTGCAGGGTGCCTGGGTGGCTCAGTGGGTTAAAGCCTCTGCCTTCGGCTCAGGTCCGTGATCCCAGGGTCCTGAGATCAAGCCCCACATCTCGAGCCCCACATCCGGCTCTCTGCTCAGCAGGGAGTCTGCTTCCTCCTCTCTCTGCCTGTTTCTCTGCCTACTTGTGATCTCTGTCTGTCAAATGAATAAATAAAATCTTAATTTAAAAAAAAAGAAAAAAAATATACAGAGAGAGCATCACTTTCATGAAGACAAAAAGTAAGGGAAATAAAAATCTGCCAATTGCATCACAATTTGGCCTCATTCACTCACTCTCATTCATTCATTCATTCATTCACTCCTTAGGGAGAGGCCTAATATAGAGAACATGTCAAGAGTCAAAGGTGTCAGCTAAGCTAGCTTATTGCATCTTGATTTCCTATCTTAAAAATTTATAGTACTTGATTATTGTTCGTAAACCCATCAAACTCAGAACTGATTCTTGTATTTATTCAGCTAAGTGCACACACACATTTGCTTAATTTAATTTAGATGAAGTTCTATCCTCAATTTTCGTTTTAAAAGCAGAAGCCAATTGGCCATCTTAAGAATGGGCAAAAAGACATTATTTCTTAATTTCCAGAAAGAAATATGGAAAGAAGGCAAACTTCTAGATCTTCAAATGGGCTCAGTTTCTTTCACATGTCTTTCTGCTCTATTGCTGCTCCCCCAATTGACAAACATTAGCAATATTGAATTCCTGCTAAAGTATTGATGTAATACTTCAGCCAAATAGTTTACAATTTGGGTAATTATGTTTTTCCATAGCTGAAATTCTGAGCACTTATTATTCTTACTTTGCCCTCTTGCATGCCCATCCTTTATCAAGGAAAAATGTGAAATTTGACATAATTTGTTTCCTTTTTACAGCTTCTGCTCCTTTATTTGGTTTCTGTGTCTAGGAATCTGTATGGCTACACAACCTGTACTATTTCCTCATTCCTTCCAGCCTTTCTCAGTTGGTTTTACAATGAGTGAACTTGTGCCTACCACTGACATCGACAACATGATGCTCTGTTCTACTAATCAGCTCTGAGCACTTCCCTTTCCACTCTGCACGATAGCACTACCATTTAGAAATGAAAGAAACAATTAATAACAGAAAACAACAAAATATTTTTCTTCTTATCATAATAAGGGGAAAACTGCAGGACTATTATCCTTCCTGGGGCCATATTGAAAATGGTGAAAACATGTTGTGTTTGTTACAGATGTCAAATTTTTTCAAAGGCCAAGAATTAATTCAATTTTGTACTTCTCTTACACTTACAGAAAATGTTTCTATTAGCATAAACTATTTTGTACATGCCCAGGAATTTTGGGATACAATTTATAATCAAGGGGAAAACAAATCAGAGTGATAGGTCATGTGGAGTTGCTTTCAACCACAATATGATAACTGAGACCACAAATAGTGGACAAATTTTTTTTAGTTGTTTTGGTTTTGACTTTTAGTCTTTTCCCTCCCAGCAGCCTTAGATTACACCACATGAGATCACAATCTTGATCAACTTCTGACTTAGGAAGAATACTGAGCCAATCTAAATATAGTAAAAAACAAATGACTGTCACTGATATCCAGGATAAAATATTTCAACCTTGTTTTTTAGAGAATGGGGTTATTTTACATATCCCAAATTAACCTCAACAGGAAAACTGCCTTATTTTGGGCAAATCAGGAAAACAGAATGAAATGCTTAAATAGCAAAAATACGTAGTCATTCAAGACAATAGACTTTTTTTGAGCACATTTTTTGTTTAACATCAACTTACATCGATTAATGGGAAACAGAGGTAGAACAAAGCCTAAATTTGGGGGTTCCTCTTTTCCAGGGAGATATATTCTTCCTGTTAGTAAGGTCAATGTAGACAGAATAAACAGCAGTGAGAAAATAACTCTTTTTAAAAGGATCATATGCATTATAATTTAATACTAAAAGATGATCTGTCTAATAGAAATCCATCAGTAATTTTTCTTTCCAGAATGATACAACGTTGAAAAATGAAGAATATTATATATAGGAACTAACCAAAACCGATGGATTCATCCACATTATTACCACTGAAGACAATCATTCACAAAATATACCCTGATGTTCTTTGCATATTCATTCATTAACCAAATTGGCAAATCATCATTTAAACACAAGGGTCATCCATGAATATCAGGCATATGGCTCTGAAATTATCCAGCAATGGATCTATATTTTATCTAAACGGTAGGACCCTGGTTGAGATTTTTATATACTGGTAATTTGGGGACCAAATTTTAAATTGTTATGATAACCTCTAGTCACTTAATTCTAAATGACTCAGACTGGATTTCTCATAATGCACATTAGACTAAAAACAAAAGGCACTCCTGATATTTGGTCAGTTCAAACTTCTGAAATTTGTGAAATGCAGTTCTTACAGCAATGATTCATCCTCTAACAAATAACCTAAATGGGGTTGTCTATTATTTTAAGAGTCAACACATTCCTACTGAAATGTATTTCTTCTTAAATAGCCTAAAGTTCTCCATTGTGTTAAACAACCATTATCCTCTAGATCTGAACTAGAAAAACCAAGGTACACATCATTGAAAGTCTTGTCATGAGTCATTTGGCAATTCTCTGAGAATAATTATCCTTGGAATCCTGACTCACAATAACTTAGCCATTCAACCCACCTTCTTTGTGCAAAAGCTTCATGTGAAATGGGAACTAAGGAAATAAAATAAACGTCTGTCTCCAATATTCAGAACATCTGCATGAGTAAAAATTATTCAAAAAGATACCATGAATTTTTAAAATAAAATGCAGCATGTAAAAATTAAGCACCTGGTCTTTTCCTTTATATTTCATTAAAAAATTCTAAATAGACTATCACCAGCTGTACATTTTACTGCATTTTATATTATGGCAGGCAAGTCAAAGCAATACTGCATCCTTTCTCATCTGAGTTCTACATAAAAATTTATTTAAAAAGAAGATGAAAAGACAAAAACAGAGCATGCCTTTTGTCAGATGCAACAAAGAGTTAAGGATGCCACACAAACCAATAAAAAACCATAAAAATGATCCCCAAACAGACTTGATATCCAAGTAGAAAGTTTGTGATAAAGGAAAAGTGATATTGTTTGATTTCTTGCTAATTCATACTTCCTGAAAGAAACTCAAAAAATTGGTTAATAAGAAATTTCATTTATATACTTAATTTATAAGTAAAAACTGAGGAAATGGATGAAGTGAAATCATCTTACGGTTATGTTTTGTCCTATAACCTGATGATTCATAAATCAACCAAAAAGAATTTATATGTTATGAGTGTGGAAAAAACACTTCCTAAACTTTGTAGTTGGTTGGCATATACTATGGGGTCAATATCAATCAAGTCTCCATATTTTTAAGAGAAACTAGGAATAATTGGGGAAAACATTCATAAGACTAAGCAAGAATCATCAAGTTTCAAATGGCAGATAATCTTAAGATGCAATTAGCAATTCTAATTGTTTTACATAAATTGATTAGTCAGAGGATTTGAGAAGTTTGTCTCTTCAATTTAAAAATACTCATTCTGTGATATTTTAAATATTATCACTGATAAAATGCTTACTTTGTAAATAATGGAGAAATCCAACCTAATAGTGCTTTTTAAATTTCCATTTGATCTTGTATTTTTTGTATCTATAGTCATGCGATACAAACATTTGCCTCTTCCCTGTGACTGTTTTGATGACTTCTCTTTCTTTAAAGATAATGGGGAAAGTCTCAGATAACTTCAGCTTAAATCCAACTTCACCAACCATGCCTCAATAAAATTCATTTATTCACCAAATATGTACTTGGCATCAAGTGCCAGGGATTGTTCTAAGTGATGAGGATAAAAAGTAAGCAAAACAAGCATGGCCCACACCCCCTTGGCTTCATTGTAAAATGAGAAATAGCATTGAGATAGTAGGTCCCTTGCCCATTCCCTCCCCATCTCACAGTAATGGAAAAATTGCAAGGCCATGCCAGAATGAACACCAGATAAATAAGACCCTTTAGGTAAGTGACTACATGTGTCTACTATTTGGTTTGCAGAAAATATTTATTGCCTCTAACAACAATATTGTCTGTAGTCCTACTCATATGATAAGATATGAAAATAAGGTGTTTTATTTTTCTCTTTTAAAAAAATATCTTTGAAAATATAAGATAAATGGGTTATGTTCTTGGGTGATAAACTTAATTTATTGTGATGATTTTAACCATTTTTAACCACAAAAAGGTACATAAAAATTTTTAATCAAAAGCACTCTGACTGCCCTATGACCCAGCAATTGCACTACTGGGTATTTACCCTAAAAACACAAACGTAGTGATCCAAAGGGGCACATGCACCCAAATGTTTATAGCAGCAATGTCCACAATAGCCAAACTATGGAAAAAACCTAGATGTCCATCAACAGATGAATGGATCAAGAAGATGTGGTATATATACACAATGGAATACTATGCAGCCATCAAAAGAAATGAAATCTTACCATTTGCGACAACATGGATGGAACTAGAGGGTATCATGCTTAGCGAAATAAGTCAAGCAGAGAAAGACAACTGTCATATGATCTCCCTGATATGAGGAAGTGGTGATGCAACATGGGGGCTTAAGTGGGTAGAAGAAGAATCAATGAAACAAGATGGAATTGGGAGGGAGACAAACCATAATTGACTCTTAATCTCACAAAACAAACTGAGAGTTGCTGGGGAGAGGGGGTTTGGGAGAAGGGGGTGGGATTATGGACATTGGGGAGGGTATGTGCTTTGGTGAGTGCTGTGAAGTGTGTAAACCTGGTGATTCACAGACCTGTACCCCTGGGGATAAAAATATATGTTTATAAAAAATAAA
The DNA here is from genome assembly GCF_011764305.1 of Mustela putorius furo. Classification (NCBI taxonomy): domain Eukaryota; kingdom Metazoa; phylum Chordata; class Mammalia; order Carnivora; family Mustelidae; genus Mustela; species Mustela putorius. The sequence goes on from NW_025422047.1 coordinate 3,686,728, forward strand.
AAATTTAAAAAAAAAAGCACTCTGATATTATTTCAATTCATATACTCATCTGAAAAAAATCTGACTCTTTTCTGGCTAAACAACTTAACTATTAGTTAAAGGCTTCAACACTTATAGTAAATTAGAAGCTGGAGGCAAACTATATTTTGTAGAAATGCTATAAAACACTAAACATTACTACGGTATGTTACAAAGTTAAAGCATACTGTTTATGTTAATTTTATGAGTTATATCTATGCTGCAGTTCTTGAAAATAAATTGAATGTTCTATAATATTTTCTTTTTAAGCGAAAATCCAGGGAGGAAAGAGATGAGAAACAAGAACATGAATTTACCTTTTTGACAACTAGTTTCAGTTGCCCTTATTTTGTAAAGATGAGTAAAATCACAACGTCAATATTATAGAACCAAACATGTTTAAATTAATATAACTCTGTGTTCTGTTTTATTGCTCATAAAATCCTAAGAAAACAGAATATGATCAACAGAATTATTGCTATGAAAATTATATAATAATTGGCAGTATTTTCATTTTTTCTACTTACTACAAAAAAAGTAGAAACTACCTCACCTTAGCATATGGTTGCATAAAGGTTAATAAAATTGTGTGGGTTTTGTTTTGAATTTTGTGTGAATTAAAGTTTTCTCATATGTTCGATCTTATGAAATTTGCCAACATTTGATTTTTACATGAGTGATTAATTATTTGTTTTCTTTTTTTCTTATTCTTGCTGTGACTTTTTCTAATCTTTACTATAATCTTCCTGGGGGACTTTACTATTTAGGTCTTTAAGAATAAAGAGATTCAATTAAAAAAAAAAAAAAAGAATCTTAACGTCCCTATTTAACTTATCCTATAGCTTCTCACTACCCCCCAAAAAAGGGTAAAAACATCTTCATGGAAAAAAACTATTTTAGTGACCTTTTGTCCCTCCCTAAGAGGAAGAAGTCTGACAGGTAGATATATGGAGAGTTTGTTATTGTAAATTCCAGATCTTGTGATTATCTCTGACTCAACTTCTGGGGTTTTATCTGGAATTCCTGTGAAGGGTCAACAAGTTATTACTGCCTGTCTTCACCTTCTTATGACCCTAATTTTAAAACTGCACCTTATAAGATTCAGAAAGTAGATTACAATGCTGAATTTCAGCTGACAAATTTTGGAATGGGATGCACCTGAAAATATATAATTAGTTCAAACAAATAAAAATATACAACTTTTTGATATATTTATCTATACCCACTTTTGGAATTTAAAGAAAAAAAATCTAGTAAATTTCTGACTTAAATAATTTTTCAGAACCAAATGTTCCATTGAACTATTTCTTTATAGTATTGTTATAACTAAATTATTTTCAGCATAGATAGATAAATGTAGACGTATTTATAAATACATCTTAACAGATAAAACTATGGTAGAGATTCATATTCAAGTGTTAGAAAATAGACAAATGCAGCTGAAAAAACACATTTTGACAATATAACTTGTTCACATGTATTAGGGAAATAAAAAGAGCAATTTCTGAGTAAACTTAAACTATAAACTTAAGTTCAATGGTCCCAGGCTTCCAATTATTTTCCATAAACCTTGAGCACTGGTTAAGAATGACAAAACTATTACTTCCATGGTATGGTGGAAATTGAATGGCTAAAAAGAACACTTGTAAAATGGATTACAAATGGTGGGAACAAATGTATGAGAAAAAAGGAAATTAAAGATGAATATTTTGAAAACTTTCTGGATTGGAGGTATCGCAGAGCATTGCTTAAGGAACGTGGCTTTAGCTTGATCTTCCAGACCAGCTGCCGGATATGTGATTTTAAGGAGGTCATTTAACCTCTCTAAATCCATTCCTATTCGTGAAAAGAATAGAAAACTGTGCCTATCTCATTACAGGTCTGACATGGGAATAAAAAGTTACCCTGCCTTCCATAAAAACCTTTGTTGTGAATATCCATTTTAAATTTAACAAATAAAATAACCGAATGATAAAATTTTCTAAATATTATAGATGATCCAAAGTCTTACTGTAGTCTAAGATATAAGGTCCAAATTAATCACAAATGCAACTATGGGATAAAATTAAATTCTTATTATTAGAAAAGGAAAAGGATTTCAATAAAGAACCAAGCTATGAATTTGGTTTATTGTCTAAAACAGAATAATACATGGAAATCATGAGCTATGGGTGCAACCGTCTTTTGTGTCATACTTTATCCATTTGACATTGTTGAAAACTTACAGCAAACTGAAAGTTGAGAACATTTGAAAATTAAAAGCATGAAAAATGCCTGCAAGAATAATGATTAGGAGAGATGAAGAGATCTAGCACATTTCTATTTTCACTAGCAACTTTTCACTGTTTCTTTCAATTTGAGAAAAGATTCTGCCATCTTAAATACATTTTTTCTAAACAAATAGAATTCCCACAATCATTTAAAGACAAACAAGACTCAGAAATGAAAATCTATGAGAAAATTTCCACTTATTATCATATATAAAATGTGAAAAGGAGCTTTTCTTTTTTTATCAAGTTTTGGTAGCAAATTTTGTGAAGCTACATCTAAATATTTCATCACGATTGTAATTCTTCTTCCACACTTACCTTTCCAGTTATTTTGGTCCAAATGATTGCTAATGTCCTGTAATTAAAAAAAAAAAAGTCAGTTGATATAGTCAAACTGAATATGTTTTTAGAAATAATCATAACTCATGACAATGTGCATTATACACAGTGAATTTGTCACTTCATTGCTCCTTCCTGGTATGATATTAAATATTCCTGACCTATTTTTGTGATCTCTCTTATATCGCTGTCCAAAACTGTTCAGCTAAACATTGTAATTTTATATTTATTCCATCATTCAAATATCTATAGCCAAATCTTTTGTAGGTTTCTTAAAGAAGTAACTTCATCATCTGTCTGTACCTTTACTAGACAAAAGAACAGGTAGCAAAAAATATTTTTTGATATCTCCAATTTGTGGTATACTGCTGATAATTAAGTATATTGCCCTGTCAACAGAAAATATAATTTTGATGATCACTTAATTAAGGCATATTTCCTATAACTAAGACCCAACTAAGCCTAAATCTTTATTTTGCATTTTCAATTCCTATTTGATTGGTTAGTTAATGTACCCCAGTGTTTCAGTAAGACATTTTATATAGGCCTCAAAATATCAAATAAATCATGCTTTATACATTTCTTTCATTTTAGTCAAATATTAAGTATTCATAAATAAGAATATACGTAACACACATAGCTAGTTTAAAGAGTAGTAATAAGATGAGTACCAGTGTTCCCACTAACCAGTTTATGTAGTCGGTATTTACAGACATCTCTAAAGCTTCCTATTTTGCCTTCCTTGCTTGTAATTCCTACCCCTTACCAAAGATAACCAATATATTTTGTATTATTCATTCTCTTTTCTTTTATGGGTTTTTCCCCCATATGTCTATTACTAATACAACCTGTTCTTTTTGGCCTGAATTTGAACTTAAAATAAATAAAATCATGCTGAAAAAACTCATCTGTGGTATGATTTCATACTCAACGTTACATTTTGAGACATGTTCATGTCTATAATTGTACATCCTTCTATCTTAATATGATTCCATTGTTTGCATATATCAAAATTTATTTATGTACCGCTAATGAACATGCTGAGAGTTATATTCTTGTCTGAGCCTCCTATGGAAATTTTAGAGTGACTCTAGGAGATCTATTACTAGGTCAAAGGATGTGCATTTTTTTTGACATTACATGGAAAAGCAAGTTATTTTCTAAAATATACTAACTTAAAATTTCCACAGCAGTGTGTTAGAGTTTGCATTGTTCCTCATGTGTAAAAATATATGGTCTTATCAGACTTTTAAATTTATGTCTGGTAGGTATATCATTGGCCCTTAACCTGATATTTTCATAATTAATGAGCTTAAGCATCTTTTCATGTTTATTAAAATTTGTTTTCCTATTAAAAATAGCTGTAATTTTTTCTACACCTTTTTCACTGGGTTATTGGATGATTTTTTTTTTCTTTGTTTCATGAGATTATATGTGCTAATCTAATACTAATCTCATGATACTAATCTCATTTTTTACTTGTTTTCTCACCTTTTTCTTTTCAAGAACTTCAAAACAGAAGTTCTTAATTTTAATGTAGGCAAAACTATCAACTTTCATACTGTATATTTGGGGCTTTTTTAATATTAAGAAATTATCCTTTACTTCAGAAACATAAAGATATACTCTATGATTGATGCTACAAGTTTGAACTGCTGGTTTTCAAAGTTAACTTTTGTCCATTTAGAACTGACTTTTCTAGATGCTGTGAGCTATGGATCTAATTTCCATTTATTTAATAAGCCGTCCTTTTCCCAATGCCAACTCTGTTCTGCACCAAATATGAATATATACACTGCTTTATGTCTGGGCTCTCTAATCTCATTCATAAGTCTGGTCATCCATCTCCACACAAACATCAAACTATCTTACTATAGGTTCATTTTAAGTCTTGATATGACCTAGAGCTTAGGTTTAATAAGCAAGAGACACTGCTCAAAGATAGGCAAAATGTTGTCATCTTTTTTATTTCTAGGGGTGCTTTTACCTTACTATATCTAATTTACTTTATCTTTCAATTCAGCTATCTGCACTTTGTTTTGTTTAGAGTGTGCTTGGTATCTTTTTAACCTTTCACTCTGAACATTTCTTCTTCTTTATATTTTAGTTGTGTCTCTTATAAAAAACACAGAGCAAGATTTTCTTGTTATTTTCATTCTGGCAGTCTTTTTTTTTTTTTTTAAGATTTTATTTATTTATTTGAGAAAGAGAGTGAGAGAGAGAGCACGAGAGGGGAGAAGGTCAGAGGGAGAAGCAGACTCCCTGTGGAGCTGGGAGCCTGATGTGGGACTCAACCCCTGGATTCCAGGATCATGACCTGAGCCAAATGCAGTGGTTTAACCAACTGAGCCACCCAGGCACCCTCTTGATAATCTTTTTTGAAGTATTTAGTCTATTTATATTTGTTGTAGTGTTCATATAAATTATGTGGAATTATTTCCACCAACTTTTTTTTCCATTATTATGTTTCCCTCTCCTAGTTTCAATGCTCAGTCTTTAATTTTGATCATTTTAGTGGTTACCCTAGATATTTCATTTGTGTCACTTAAAAGATTCTTTTTAATGGTATCATTAACTTGAACAATAATAGAATATAAATTGGAAGGGAGCTAATTGGAATAAAGAAGACCTAGGTCTTTGCATTATTTGGAGAGAGATTAATATCTGCAAAACTTTATAACAAATAATTTATACTTCATTTTTTACTTATTGTGAGACTGTACAGGTAGCATGACTTGGGGTTTAAACTGTGGTAGGAAGAAATTGTTAGAAATTCTCATAGGAGACTTTTTCCATTGATCCAAAGCTGAAGTACTCCCACAAACCCTTTCTGCAGAGCAAGTTTATTGTTGACATCATTTATTTTTCATTATTTGCTCTTTGTTGTTTTTACTTTTGTTATTCCACAGAGAACACGTCACTTTTACAAGAATATTAGATATGACCTCCCAATTTTTGTAAACCCAACATTTTGTCTATCTCTGAGCAGTGCATTAGCCTGTTAAACTGAAAGCTGTAACCCTGCATGGGGCTCCCTGCTCAGCAGGAAGTCTGTTTCTCCCTCACCCTCTCCCTCTGCTCCTTCCCCTTGCCTGTGTGTGCTCTCTCTCTCATATAGATAAATAAAATCTTTTAAAAAGAAACCCTAAAGCTCTAGGTCAATGTTTCTCAAACACTTAAGGTAAAAGACCAGGGTTTGGGGGGTTTTGTTTTTAATTTCCTATCCTTTCTAGACCATTAGTTTAGTAAAATACACTTAAAATACTGAAGCAATGCCAAATTATATAGAAGTTTCTAAACATATAATCTCTAAGATGCTGCTCCAAAACAGAAGATATTTTATACAAAGGAAATGTTTAAACTTATTGTGCTTTATATGACCAGAAATGGAAGTTCTATATTTCTTTTTCTATCCTTGAAAACTTATTTTAGATGGCTATACTATATTCTGAAGTTAATTTTAGAAACTACTTCTTTCCTAAAAATATTGTACTGATGATATCTGAACTTAATCAAACTCACATCTATGTTATTTTCATAATAAAATAAATAGTACCTCAAAATTGCACTTGTTAGAGAGATTAGTATTTTCTATGTCAATGTATGCGATAAAGGTGAACCCTTTATCTTTAAGATAATCCTTTCTGGTGTTATAACTATATCAAAGTACTTTATGTTCACATGTAAACATCAAAATGGTTTTATTAATTTAGTTGTGTTTTAAAATAATATTAACTACTTAACTATCCCTAAATTGTCCTTCTAGTATAGAAGGATATATACTAGACATATATACTAGAAAATACTTCTAGTATTTTCTTGGCACTATTTACTATCAAGATTGTTTTCTACTTAATAATTCAATGGAAGGGGGAAAACATGACATTGACAAGCAAGATTCATGATAAAAGAAAGCCAGGAAGGATGAACTCTGTCTTCTAAATTGTATACAATCAAAAACTGCTGTATAGAAACTATGATCCGTATCAAATACGAGACTTCGCTATATTGGGAATGTTGTTACAAAACACAAATCCAGACAAGAAATGATTTCCTCTGACATTGTGCTTCATTGAAGAAATAAAGAGTTATAATGTTATGACTGCTTTCAAAAGAACAAAAATTCAATAGAAAAATTTACTTGTGAAACATGTTATCTGACAGTTAATACTGAACCTGTACTATGAAAAATTCAAGATTTTTAAGATTATTGCTGATAATAAAAGTAAACAAAACAAGCAGAGTCCCTGAATTCAAGGTTCTAAATCTATGATATGAAAAATAAATCTCTGATTTGAAAGAATGATTTACTAACCCATTTCTATCCTGTGAGGAATGTATAAGCTTCTCAAAAATTTTCCAACATAGCTGTGCTTCTGATATGTATTTGTGTTCTGGTTATTTTGAAATTATGCCTTCATCATCTGATGTAGCAAGAAAAATGAGTAACACTAAGACCCTATCCAAAGTAATTCACCACAGCTAACACGGTGGCACTAGCGCAAAAAAATTTTTTGTCAAATTTCATGTTTAACCTAATGTTTTTGAAATCATTTGTAAGAATGACTGAATAAAATTATTGGCTATGTTATATTTCTGCCACCATCGGTTCATAAATATTATCAATTACAATTTTTCACTAGACTAACTAGAACAATAAATACATTTCTACCAAGATACTTATATGTGCCCAATTTTATTACATTCTCAAGAGATTTTAACATAATTTTGATACATTTTAATAAATACAGCAGAATGAAAATTCTTTACTACTTAAAAACTCATATTTTATTGTATTACTAAATGAACATATTTTAAATACAACTATACATAGCTAATATCTATTAAAATAGAACTTACAAGTGAATAATCATTTCATAAAGCACCTGTATTTCTGTCCAACAGGAGATGAAAAAAAACTTTATAACATTTCTAAATCTATTGTTTCTTTGTAGAAATCCTAGGATAATTAATGAAGGTTCCTTAGCTTCTTTTGCCCATTTTGATAACTGTAAGATATTCCATTCAAAAAAAAATGTTTGTCTATTTATTCACATAAACTTCTAACAGAGTATATGCAGTAAGTAGACTTAGTATAGATATCAAATATTGTCTCATAAAATTTCATTTAATATTGAATATACAACTCCCATGTTTTCTTTCTAGGTTTATTTACAAATAAATTCCTCAGTGGCACATTTGTTATGAAGTATGTAAGAATTCTAGTAGTTAAAATTTGTGAACATTTCAAAAACTTTGTTAAACTAACACTAAAAATGTTATATTCAAGAATTAGTAGGCAAGTAGCTAAAACCTAACCCATTAAATTATTTTATACTAAAACTTTTGTGTGTCTGTTAACCCAGTGTAGAATCTATATAAACTATCTAATTATTTGTTTGTATTCATTACACACAAATAGATTAAAATCATCCTGAATGTTATCGCTGAGGTTGAGCTATGCCCTAATTTTAAGAGAAACTTTTAAAAATCGCTAAAGGCACTTAATAAGTGTAGAAAAAAATCATTAAAGTTGACTTTATCACTTTCAAGTAATTTCAGAATATGTATTTAAATAAAACAAGTATTTATGGGACACTTTCTATGTGTTCAACAATTTAATGCTATACCAAGACTAGCAGCTGAATGCACATAGCAGTTTTATTTGAAAAAGCTAAAATGATAAATAACACAAATGCCCATCAACAGGTACATGAATAGATAAATTATGGTACACACCTACAGTGGAATGCCACTCAACAATACAAGGAATAAAACCACTGATACACACAATAACATAACCAAATCTCCAAATAATTAAGTTGAGTGAACTTAGCCAGACAAAAAAAAAAGAGTATGTGCTGTATGACTCTATTTATATAAAATTCTAGTGAGAACAAACTAACTTAGAGTGACAGAAGACAGCTCACCGGTTGTGCAAAGACAGGAGACTAAGAAGGAGTGAAAGGCTGAAACGACAAGCAGATATAAGAAAACCTTGTGGAATGATAGCGATTTTTATTATCCTGACGGCAATGATGATTTCATAGGTGTATACAGAAGTCAAAATTTAAATTATACACTCTAAATATGTATAGCTTTTTATGTGAAATTCTACCTCAATAAAACGTTTAACTATAAAAATAAGTCAATAAATTTTATACTTGTTTTAGCATACCTGACTTTCCCTCTTCTACCATCCCACCACAATTATGTCTTCTCACTGGGAAAATGTCCTGAATACCATCACCCAAAATAGAATTATAGAATTTGGTAAAACAAGGTCTCTTCCAAAAATAAATTAAGTCCTTTAAATAGCTAACACTAGGGTTGTGTGGGTGGCTCAGTAAGCTAAGCAACTGCCTTCAGCTCAGGTCATGATCCAGGGTCCTGGGATCGAGCCCCATATTAGGTTCCCCACTCAGCAAAGAGCTTGTATCTCCCTCTCTCTCTGCCTGTTGCTCCCCTTATTTGTGTGGTCAAATAAATAAATAAATAAAATCTTTTTAAAAATAATTTAAAAATAGCTAACACTGTATGAATTTCTATTTAGAATGCATTGCATTTATTCATTGCATTATAACAGTAGTTGAATTTCTAAAAAAAAAAAAACACCTATTTTTTTTTTAAGATTTTATTTATTTATTTGAAATAGAGAGAGAGAGATCACAAGTAGGCAGAGAGGCAGGCAGAGAGAGTGAGAAGTGGACTCCCTGCTGAGCAGAGAGCCCGATGCGGGCCTCGATCCGAGGACCCTGAGATCATGACCTGAGCCGAAGGCAGAGGCTTAACCCACTGAGCCACCCAGGCGCCCAAAAACCACCTATTTTTAAAAGAAGAAATCATGATAAGCACCTGTTGAAAAGAAAAAAAAAACTATTACATCAAAGGAATGAGACATATCTTCTCAGATCTTTTGGCTCTTCCAAAGGTAGCAAAATCTTTTTCATGCTACTGAAATATCTTGTTATTTTCTTACCATTTTCCATTGTCACCACATATTATGGGACCCAAGTGGTGACATCAGAAAAATAAAACTCTGGACATTTGGGCATACTGCATCCAAGCATACACTAGCAATGTAGCAACCTGACCTTTGAAAGAGGACAATTCATGTGCACATATCTCATGCTTGTCTGCCTCCCATATACTTGGCAAGATGATGATTGCTCCCAGCTATGTTGATATACTTCTATTCACTTGACTGGCTGTGGATAAGAGGCAAATGATCTATCTGGTAAGAGGTGATCTTCTTTGTAGATGTCTCACTTAATCAGAGTAAGATAAAGGAAATCATAAGCAGGTATGTTACTTTATCTAGTCCTACTACCATCAGCCCTGCTTTCACTTGCTTTATATAAAAGGTCAGTAAAATACCGCTATAAAATTGCCGAGGTAATGAGTCCCTCCAACAAGCTACTTGTGGCGATGGATGGTAGGAAATCCTGTATGACAAATATATTGCATATCTTCATAGCTAATCTATAATGGTGTTTAATTTCTCTCAGGAAATGGAATATCTCCCCACTACACTAGATTAAGCTATATGAAATTGCTACTATGCAAATTTTTAAAGATTTATTTATTTATTTTGAGAGAAGGAACATGCATGTGTGAGTAGGAGAGGGGCAGAGGGAAAGAATCTTCAGACCCCTTATGGAGCCAAACTCAGGGCTCTAGCCCATCACCCATGAGATCATGATCGGAGTCAAAACCTAAAGTTGGATGCTTAACTGACTGAGATACCCAATTTCCCTATGCAAACATTTTTGGTCCATAAGAATGCTGATTTCTTATGGTTTAACTTAATATGTCCTGTAATTTAATATAGAATTTAGGGGAAAATTTGTTATATCTATTTTTGTCACAGATTTATGTTATTGAAAACAGAAATTTCTCCCCGGTAGCTACATCTGTGCCTGAATTTCCAGAAACAGTTAAAAAAAAGTATCTAATGTAACAGAACTACCATAAGCATTTTCTGTTAATACCAGTGGTTTTCCAAGGTATGGTGCAAGTCCCATTCAGTAGATAAGGTGGAATGCTGATGAACATAAGAGCTATTAGAAAATGTGTAAGCTAGCATTCCAAACCAGCATGCCTTCATGGATAATATTACCCAAAACAATTATATTAGCTCAAGTTTTAAAAAGTGACTCAATGATTACTTTCAGCCTTTTGCTAAGATCAAGTGTAAAAAGGGACTCAATTTAAAAAACTAGGTAGAGGGGCACCTGGGTGTCTCAGTGGGTTATAGCCTCTGCCTTCAGCTCAGGTCATGATCCCGGGGTCCTAGGATCAAGCCCAGCAGCCAGTGCTCCGCTCAGCAGGGGGCCTGCTTCCTCCTCTCTCTCTGCCTACCTCTCTGCCTACTTGTGATCTGTCAGGTAAATAAATAAAATCTTAAAAAAAAAAAAAAAAACTAGGTAGATAAAAATGCAGCTGATATTCAACACATATGGATGACAAAAGTATGAAGTATTGGTCTACATGACCACAACTTTCCGTGTATTCCTGTATCTTGCTTATATTCCCAAGTTTCTCCAAGGAAGACAAAGAGCTTATATTTGAGTGTTCTATATAATGTTGTCATTTTTGTTGATGAAAACCAGACAAATATTAGCAATTTCATATGGTTCAATCTTAACTTGTCTCTGTGACCACACACATTCAATTTCTAAAAGGTATTAAGTAGAAGTTAAATTTTAATTGAATAAACAGATTCACTACAAAGACTTTGAGTTTCTATATGTCTCAGCACAAATATAAAATATATCTATTAACAAGTTCAAGAAAACTTGCCTATAAACAAATGGCAACTGAAACATCAGGTTAAAAGTGAACATGGTTAACTCATGTGTAAATATTAGAGATACAAGGATTCTTTTTACACAACAGTCTTCCCTGATAGCAACACAAAAATAAAGGATTATCCCTCCTAGGAAATCACACCTTTTTTGACCTACATCCAAACTGGATCAAGATCAAGGACAAATTTATTTTTTTATTTCCTCCAAAGACTTAACAAAGAGAAGAAAAAAAAAAAAAACAACCCTCAGCCTAATATGTCCTTCCTTCTAGAATAACATAATTAGGAGCAAATTATGAAAGTCCAATAAACACCATAAAAGGACTAAATCAAGCCTATTTCCACACAGCCCCCCAAATTTTACTCACTTTAGGCATGAAGCACAAAACAGTGTAATAGCATTAAAAAAAATTAATTGATTAACCTTAAAAACGAGCTTTGTAAATTTCATCAGACTCCAATATCCTAACCTTTCTTAGGAGGGCTCTCATTAGTTCCTTGCAAAAGGAATAAAAAGTATGCATTAGTAATCCCCTCAACAAACAATTAGAAATCTGGAACTATCTGGGCATTCTTTGCCTTATGGTGACCACAGTTAGGGATCCAGGGCAGGGCAATGTTGAAGGATAGCCAAAGTCAGTAACAGATCAGTAGCTTTTAACACACATTTCACTATCATATGGTTTCTACACTCAATCTGTCATACCCATCTAGTGTAGAATCTCTCCCTATAAAACCAGGGACAAGAAGAACTTATGAAAAGACATCCTTATTTAGAAATTTATGTAGGCCAACCATGTAGAAACATATCATATCAACAGACATAAATGTTCTTGTGATTTCTGTATACACAAATGATGGTATAGTTTAGAAAACATGACAATTTTCAATTTTATTACAAGGGAGGAAGACTTGCATTTTTATGCCTTTGAAAACATTCCATTTCAAATCTGATGTCTAAATTTATTTGTTAGGACTAGTGCAATAAAATGCAAAAAGCTCTAAATAAAGTTGCCAAATAAAACACAAGATTTTTAGTTAAATTTGAATTTCAGGTAAGTAACAAAAAATTTTTTAGTATAAACAGGTCCAGAATATCGCATGAAGGCACTTGCACTAAAATGTTATTAGTAGTTTATCTGAATTCTAAATGTAACTGGGCATCCAGTTATTTCCTAAATCTGGCAACCCTAAAAATAATGCCTGTGGAAAAGGAAAACAGAAGTCTTTTTCCTGAACAATCCAAAGAACAAAGGGCCTTCCTTGGTGAGTGGAGGTGGTCAAAGAGTTAGAAGTTTTGATTGCTCCCAAAGCTAACGAGGGTCTTGAAGGCTTCCTCCAATAGGTTCCCACTGACTTCTCTGCATCTAGAAATAGTTGGCTAACTTGTCTCTTCCCATGTGTTTTCTTCATTGACTGTAGATTTCACTGACTCTTTCACAAATGTAGAAAATCATCATAAGTTTGCTTTCATCACTCAGTTTTAAAATTATGTACAGATTTGTATAGTATCTTGAAGCCAGTGAAGACCAACGTTAAAAAGTACCACAGCCAAACAAAGTAATTAATTATAAGGTTAGAAGATAATATACTTTTGCTAATTACTCACAGCTTGGTGCCCATTTTTTCACGGCAGCCAACAACTGCATGTTTTTAATCTCCATAATAACAATAATGGCATACATCATTAACTCCATTTTATTCTTTTTTAATTTTTTATAATACCAATAACAAAGATCATTAACCTCTGTTCTGTTTAACATCTAATCAGCCATTTTAGTTAAATAAATATGATAGAAAACATTAAATATCACTTTGCTAAGCTACACTGGCTCTCAGGAGGGGAATTCTTCCTAATGCATTATATTAACAGTTTACTCCACAAGTGTCAAACCATGAATGGTAACAAGGAAACAGATAAAGGAAAATTTATGGCTTTAATCAAATTAGTTTAAAACTCTCTTTTTCAAAGTTGTTTTAAATCTTATTTGTATAAATGCATTGTGTTTATGAAGTTATTTTCTGAAGGTATTTATAGGACAGAGCTGCCCCATTACTGGAATATTGTCAATTTTTTGACAATTGCACAAACAATTGCACATGAGGAAACCAAGAGAGTGAGAGCCAACATGATTTTGAAGGGAATTTCCAAGAATAAGTGCTCTCCAAAGCATGGAAACCTGCATGGTATTGTTGGTCTTGGTAATAGTTACTTTAAATCAAGATTCTTACCAAGGACAATATACCTGCTTGAGTTTATTACCTGAATCAGCTTTTCACGTCATCAGTGACATCAGAAAAACTAAAATGGTAAACAAGACTCCTAATTAAAATATTCAGCAGAGCTTTCTCCAAAATGATAACTAAATGGGCATTTCTCTACACACCAGTGCTTATCAGCTCCTTTATGAGAATAGGCCTGTAACTCGGGCAGTTCCATGCTGCTAGATCTACCTGACTTGTCAGGCTTGTTCTAGGAGATCAGTGTAAAAAGATCAAAAGAACAGATAAAGAGAAAGCAGCAGGGTGCAGGGGTGACATGATTAAAATTTTATGTATAATACATATTACTGAGAGAGACCCCTCTTACCTGAGGCCTTTAGAGCAAATTACTACTATCTCTTGATAAACCATAGGTCTTGTAAAATACCTCTCTGCCTCTCCCCAATTTCTACGCCCAGGATAACAGATTAGCAAATATTTTTTGAAAAGCAAACCAAGATATTATGCTACACTGATTTTTGGTTAAGGGGAAAATGTGCTATCCTCTCCCAACATACATTTTAGCATCCTGTCTAATTTCCTATCATACGCACATCTCAGAAAATAATATAGGTGGCTTTTATCAAACACATTACATTATATATTTCTCAGACACCCATGAACCAGGTCCATCCATGATGTTTTTGTCCAATGTATCTCTCAGTCAGAAAGAGGATAGTATCTAAGGAAGAAAAGAAAGAAGCTTCTATTGGGGAAGAGAGAGGAAGGTAGAGTAGACTACTTCCCATCTGGCTAGGATATCTCACTTACACTATGGTCTGGTCATATAAATGTGAATAGTCATATGGCTTTACCCACCCTCCATGTTTTGACTTAGCATTAGTTAACCAGCACTAGTTAACCGTCTTTCCCAACACTGTGTGTGGGTTTGGGAGGCCACAGGTACAATACAGAAAACACAAAAATCAAAAATCAGATTTGAAAATGGTTTGGACAGAAACATGGCCTAAGAAGAGAAGCTAAAAGATATTGGGGTTAGTTCCTCCCCAGAAGAATAAGTTAAAAGAAAACCTCAGCAATTATTTGACTGACTTTCTTTTGCCAGAGTACATTTAAGCCTCTGTTATTGTTTTCCAAAGAAAAACAAACATGACTTAATAATTAGAGAAGAGACAGACTTCTCTTTGGTATATGATTCCTTGGCAAATTCCCAGAGCCCATCCCACGGCCACAATCGGTGTTCCAGTGTCCCTCCCCGCCTAGATGCATTGGAGAGGTGGCCTGGGGAACAAGATGCTCACTGGATAGGACAGTATACGGGACACGGGATTTAGGAACACCAGGCTGCAGCAGACACTGCCAGTTTTGTCTTCTTTATGAACTCCATGTATTGCTTCCTTAATGTCAGTAACTGGATGTCTCTTATTCTTCCTGAACCTGACCTCTCCCCTGAAAATTATATCCTCTATTATATGATTTCCACCCTTACAGTCCTATACTTTCTTAGAGTTCATCTGCTTTATGTACATTCTTTAAGGCTGGTGGTAGAATGCTTTGAATGGTCTTTGATTAAATACTCAGTAAATGCAGATATTTTCTCTTAGGTAGCCATGAACCTGGATACCGACGAAACTGAGTGAGGGTGGAAAAACAAAAACAAAAACAAAACAAAACAAAAAAGAACCTTTGGATTTTCTGTACAATGATGTCTAAAATAAAGGAAAGTCTTTTGGAGTTTTCCTATAATGTCTTTTAGCTAAAAATCTTGGCTCCGTAGCTCCCAGTGCAAAACACTGTTGATTTAAGACACTAAATGAGCTATACTGTCACATAAGATTTGTGGACATTTCACACTGTCTTTCAAATAATTTATCACTAGTATACAGTTCAAGGAAAAAAATGATTAAAATTTAGATTCACCATAAATTAAAAAGTGATTGCCTTGGTTGTAGCACATTAGAATATCAGAATACAGTAACTATTTATATTTTAAAATATGAAGCATCAATGCCAAGCAATATCTTTACATAACTCTTGGGTTTGATAGGATGGGCTTTGGTCTAAGAAGGAATACATTGTAAGTAAAAAATATCACTGCATTGGATAGATATTTATATGATTAAATATTAGATGTATATATCACAATAAGTGTTTTGAATGGACAAACTTATAAATACATTCTTACTGCTGATTCAAAAAAAGTATTATTGCTGTACTATAATGGTAGGTTATATAAGAACTATTTGGCAATAATAAAATGCACAATTTTATTTATTTATTATCAACTGTACCCCTGATATCTAGTATTTTGATTTCAAAAAAACTGAAATCTATTCTCATCCCAAACGAAATGTTACATACTGTGGTCAAAAATACAAGGTGAGAACAGACAAATTTATCACAAACTTCAAGGCCATCTTGAATCTTCCACCATTAGTCAAGACTCAACCCATAAACCACATCTTCAAACTTTTTCAGGACCTGCTCCAAGACTACTGTTTTGGGGTTTTTTTTTTTTGTTTGTTTGTTTGTTTTTTTTGAAGTATAACCTAAATTGTTCCTTAAGGAAGTTCAGCCTTTCCCTTAATAAAGATCATTTAAAAGAATACAAATGGGCTCTACTCAGGGCGCCTGAGTGGCTCAGTCAGTTGAGTGTCTGACTCTTGATTTTGGCTCTGGTTATGATCTCTGAGTCATTGGGGCAAGCCCAAATCGGGTTTCTCACTTAACACAGAGTCTGCCTGAGATTCTCTCTCTCTCTGCCTGTTCCTCCAACTTGTGCCCTTTTTTGCTCTCTAAATAAATACATAAATCTTCAAAAAAAAAAAAAAAGTAGGCTTTACTCTCTTATACTTTTAGAAAAACTTATATGAATTTTCTGTTTTTACAGGTCAAAAAAATGGTCAAGTAGTAGCAATTTCATGTAGTTCAATCTAATGTTATTCTAGACAGGTTTAATGTTCCTTATAAAAGTCATTTGTGAGACAAATATGTTGAAGTCAAATTTCCCTGAATCCCTTCATTAAGTTTAAAATAGAAAATGCTACTCTTTCAATAGCAGATGAAAGACAAAAATCTCAAAAATATTAGGTTATTTTTGAACCACAGAAATTGTGTATTAGATGCCACAAAATTTTCCAGGACCATATTTGTTACCAAAACTTGATGTTTTACTGAACATAATCTTCTGGAAGCAGTTATAAGAATCTAAAAAGATTTATAAAACTAAAAATAATGCCACTATTTTTTTATTAATTTTTTTTTTGCTTTTGGAAAATATTATTTATTTTCGAATGTAGAGTTATTTGCTTTGAAAAATGGTTTTTATGTTAACTACCTTGGGTATGTGGTTATTTTTAAATGAATTAATGAATAAATAATTTTCAACCCCAGTTTTAATATCTAATATAGTAAATATCAATGGATATAACCCACAAAAGTCAAAGCTCTGTGGAGTTTTCAATAATTTTTAAGAGTATAAAATGTCTCTGGAACCAAAAAGTTTGAGAACCACCGGATTAATTAAAAAGATAAATCAGAAAAAGAAAGGGAAACAATAGACACAAGATGTTTTATAAATCATACTATTTATTTGGTCCTGAGGGACCTTGGCCTAGACCTACTTCTAATAAGGGAGGATGTGACTGGCAGAGAATCTGAGGGCCTCATCTCATTACTCACCTGGGGTGGGGTTAGGAGGGGTGTCTGGGGTGAGCACAGAGATTTCCATAAGCCTGTGTCTGTGTCTGTGTCTGATCCTGTGTAATTTTTCACTCCTCACAGGTGCTACAGAGAAAGCTCTGGGCAGGAACAATGCTAGAGATTAATACCGCCCGGCAACAGGTATTCTCCTGCATGACTCATTGATTTTAGATATAATTTCAAGGGTCATCAGGCTTTTTTTTCCTTATCATAACAATCTGGAGAGATTAAGAAAAACAGAGGTGTTTTACTCCCAGCGTACTGATAGGGAAACAAAGAAGTTTTCAGGGTTTCACCCTAAGGCATACAGATTGTGTTGGGGCAGGCTGTGGAATTTAAGGAACCTGCTTCCAAGCACGTGCCTTTATCTACTAGGTCTGCGTCTAAAGAACTGGTTTTTTTAGCACTAGTTGTTTTTTGGTTTTTGTTTTTTTTTTTTAAAGTGAAACCTGACTCAGAAGTCCATTGTAGAGCACAGGAAAGCAAGCTGCTGCAGGTGGAAGGGGAAGGACGCCTAGACTCCCACCCACCCATTTTGTTTCCCTTTTGCCAATTCTTTCCCTCTGCTTTCCCTGTCCCTGTCCCTCGCGGTCTCAGGACACCAAGTGACCCAATACCTTCTCATGTTAATTTTTCCCTTCACGCCAAGATCCTGCCTCCTTTACTCTGTCTTCCTAGCCTTCTACTTAAAGACGTAGATGCACGTAAATATGCACGTATTCTCATAAAATACGAAGTGGTGAGTTTTATGCTTCTATGTTTAAATTATACATCATGTGGGGCACCTGGGTGGCTCAGTGGGTGAAAGCCTCTGCCTTCAGCTCAGGTCATGATCCCAGGGTCCTGGGATAGAGCCCCACATCAGGCTCTCTGCTTAGCAGGGAGCCTGCTTCCTTCTCGCTCTCTGCCGCCTTGTGATCTCTGTCTGTCAAATAAATAAATAAATAAATATTTTTAAAAAATAATAATAAATTACACATCGTGTTATGTTATGAGCCATGTTCTGCTTCTCATTTTTGTCCTATTAATGCTATTCTTAAAAATCTACCCAGACTTTTAGTTTTTATTTCTACATCCTTCTGTTTCCTTTTGGTACATCTAGATTTCTATAATATAGATTAACATGCCATACTTTCCTTATCTATTGTATTGATTAATCCAAAACTCCACCAAAAACAAAATGAAACAAAACAAAACTCAAGTCTTTTTGGACATATCACCTTGGGATCAACCAGGAGAATTTCTTTGAGATAGCCATAGGGTTGCTGGATGTACACAGACATAATCTTGCCAAATGCTGCCTAGCGGCCCTGCGGAATGGCCCTCCCATCACAGATCAAGAAGGTTCCTCACGATTCACTCCAACTTGCCTCCTTCTTCTAATATTCTATATGCTATTGAGTGTTAGGTGTCATCTCATTATTTATTGTCCTAATTAACATTTCTCTGATAACTATTGACACTGAGCTTTTGTGCAGACATCCGTTAGATTTTGAGTTTTCTTGTCTGTGAAATTTTATATAACTTCTATGCATTTTCCTCCTGGACTTTGTGTCTTTTTCTTGGGGGTTTTCAGTTTTTTCTTTCCTGCTGTAGATATGAATTCCTCGGAAGTTTTAGATGTTTCAAATATCTTGGCCCCATATGTAAACTTCATTTATTGTATCATTCAATAGTAATCCCTTCATTTTGATATTGTCACATTTTTCTCTCCCTCTCTTTTTTTTTTTTTTTTGACTTTTGGATTCTTCTTTTTGAATTTTGTATGACAAACTATTTTTGCTAATGCCTAGGTCACAAAGATATCCTTCCAGATTTTATTCTTGGTTTTATGGTTTAAGCATTCACATTTACATCTTTAATTTACTTGGCATCCACCTATCTATATGGTAGAAGGTAGGAATCCAGCTTTAATTTTCTGCATTTAATGAGCTAATTTCCTGAACACCAGCTGTCTCCCCTTTCTTTGCGGGGCCTCATTTATCATGTATCATATATTTTAATCCAATCCATGTTTCTATGTTTAATTAGCAAATTTTATCCATTTACTGTGACATTAGAACATTTCTCCCCTGTTATTTCATATTTTTGTCACGTTTAATTTTTACTATTCTGGAGGCTTCCTTTTTCTTTTCTTTCTCCTTCCGATTAGCCACTATACAATTTCTTCTAGCCTCAAAATCATGCACTCACTTTTTATTCTGGTCATCAGTCATCATATTATGCTTATTTTTCTCTAGCAATTTTTCATCTGTATCTACACCCTTACCTCTTCCCTGGAAAATAAGACATACAGATGGTCTCCTCTTTCCTCCCCACTTTAAAATGCATGTCTACGTTTTTAATTCTATATTGCTCAGACATTATCTTTGTTTGCTTTATTTGTCATGCCTTTTCAAAGATAAAACTAGCACTCAGTAAGCTATTCTAACTCATACTCTTCCTTTTTACTTAATCTTGTTGCTACCTCCTGTATTTATTCTCTTATTGGAGTACAGAGAATGTCTTCATGTGATACATTTTCAGATTTCGTGTATGCAGGAGCATATGATACCTTCACATTTTTTTAAAGATTTATTTATTTATTTATTTGACGGAGATCACAAGTAATCAGAGAGGCAGACAGAGAGAGAGAGAGAGGAGGAAGCAGGCTTTCCACGGAGCAGAGAGCCCGATGCGGGGCTCAATCCCAGGACCCCGGGATCATGACCTGAGCCTAAGGCAGAGGCTTTAACCCACTGAGCCACCCAAGTGCCCGGATACCTTTACATTTAAATTAGTGTGAACTGGATTTTTTTTTAATGCAGTTTTAAAAATTATTTAACTGCAACACTTTACAATAAGGGCTCCTTTGTCTTTGTGTCCCTTTATTTAGCTCTTTCTATTACTTGCCACCAAAAGTCTAATTGACCTATAGGGATAGGAGGAAAGAAGGGCAGAGAAAGCTAGGTGGAAGGACACAGCACCCAAGGGATAAGGAACACAGACTCCAGAAACACAGACACATGGCTTTGAGTTGAACATGACAGAGCATTACCAGAAGAGAATTTAAGGAAGGCACATATTGCATGGAGCACTGGGTATAGTGCTTAAACAATGAATTTTGGAACACTGAAAAGAAATAAAATTAAATTAAATTAAAAAAAAAAAAACGGACAAACTAGGGCAATGACCCAGGTTTGCTAACACAGGAAAAATAAATCCTCTGGTTTTTCAGTATGTTATGGTAGTCCATGAATCTCCTCACTATATTCATGAGTTGTATCTAAGAATCCATTTACATTTCAGGAGTTGATGGCCAGACCCTAGTGTTTCACATGACTTCCTATACCTAGGGATTTTATGGCAAAAAGAAGCTGAAAAAATATATATACAAAAATGA
This sequence comes from Mustela putorius furo, assembly GCF_011764305.1. Classification (NCBI taxonomy): domain Eukaryota; kingdom Metazoa; phylum Chordata; class Mammalia; order Carnivora; family Mustelidae; genus Mustela; species Mustela putorius. The sequence continues at coordinate 3,707,471 of NW_025422047.1, forward strand.
AGGAAGGTTTCACCATGGGTTCATTATTTAGTCAATAAATAATGAATTTTGACATTTTGCTCCATGGCACATAAATGTCGATAATCAGCTTTTCACCAAAGATCATACTTTTATCATTTTAAGATGCTTTGGATTTGATTCAAAGCTGTCTGACATTATTGCACACCTCCTGGTTTGTTTTTGCCTGTTACATTTTCACTTATCCTCTTCCTTTCAACCTTTCTCAATCTCTAAGATACAGATGTCTTTTATATATCCGTATGGCAGGGAACATGTTAGAATCCATGAATACAGTGATGACACACGTCTGCCTTCATGGACCCTACCTTCTCTAAGGGCAGAAGACATGAAAGCAGACACCGCCTCGGACCCAGAAACCAGCACACTCTGTGGCATGTGAAAAGATAGGAATTAATACACATTGACTAAATGAACTTATTTTTAAAAAATCAATTACTAAGGAGTTGAAACTTATATCCATACAAAAACCTGCACATGCATGTTTGTGGCAGCTTATTTATAACTACCAAAACTCAGAAGCAACCCACATGTCGTTCAGGAAGTGAGTAGATGAATAACCTGTGGTATATCAAGACAATGGAATATCAGCACCAAGAAGAGATGAGCTATGAAGTCATGAAAAGACATGGAGTAAAATTAATGACATTACTAAGTGAAGGAAATCAATCCGAAAAGGCTACATATTATAGGATTTCAACTATATAACATCCTGGAGAAGATAAAACTATGATGACAGGGAGATCAGTGGTTGGGAATCGACTAGGAGGTAGAAGGGATGAACAGAGCACAGAGGACTTTTAGATCAATAAAAATACTACTCTGGATGATACTATCATGGTGAACACAAGTCATGACACATTTGTCCAAACCCATAGAATGAACAATACCAAGAGTGAACCAAAAGTAAACCATGGACTTTGGGAGCTAATGATGGGTCGATGTAGGTTCGCTGACTGTCACAAATGTATCACTCCGGTGGGATGTTGGTAGCGGAAGGGGCTGTGCGTGTGTAGGGCAGGGAGTTTATGGAAAACCTCTGTACCTTACTCTCAGTTTTGTTGTGAACCAAAAACTGCTCTTTCTAAAAAAGTGAAGTCTTCTTTAAAACAAACAAAAATTAGTTAATCGAAATCTTGCTAAATTCTTTGAGGGAGAATTACACAAAACTAAAGGAACATTTTAAAAAAGAGATCCAGGGATGACAATATTCCCCCAATAAGTGGCTTTTGCTCAAGGATGTCAAACAATAAATCAAGAAAAGAATATTCCAGAAAAAGGGAACAGAATTTTTTTCTATTTTAATTTGGCTATATTTTCTCGTTTGGTATAGCGAGTAGCATTTATAAAGCAAGTAAATATATAAGGCAGAACAGGTGCTATATATAAAAATTTCTGCTACCAGGAGGGCTTATAATAAATAAAACAAGGCAAGGGTAGGCAATTAGGAAGAGGGTCCCCCACCCAAAGTGTCTTTAATGGATTGATTGTGCAAACATAAAATGAATAAACAAAGTAGAAGATCTTTTCATCATCTCTAAAATGAGATTTCTACTTTTTGAATCACTATGAAAATTAGAGAATAATTAAACTGCTTTAAATCCAGTTTCAAACAAGGCAAAATCACATTAAAAAAATAAGTATGGAACTTAATATAGCACCTACCATACACTAGGCATTCAGAAAATGATTTTTGTTGTTTTGTTGTTATTATAAGTAGATAAGCTGAGGTGCAGTTTCTTCTATAAAATGTAGTAATATCTATCTATAAGATTCTTTGGAGAATCAAATTTTAAAATGTGTGTAAAGCATACATTTCTGTGTTTAGAATTTAGTGGGCATCGAAAGTTTCACATTTCATAGATAAAAGAACATAAATAGATTTTAAATAGGTAGGTCTATAGCCAGTCACAGATACTGTAGCAGAAGGACATTTAATGGGATGGAGAGACGAGTTGGCATGTATTTGGGAAAGTAAAGTGTTTCCGGCAAGGCTTCCAGAAGAAACAAGGAGCCATCAGAATAAAAAGAAACAGAATGAGCAAGTAAAGGGAAACTATAGTGTTCAGAGCAAGGACTCCCTAGGAACAGAGATGTTGTCTCCCTAACAGCCACAGAGCTTCTCAACGCTTACAAATCGAAAACCAAGGGATTTCATAATTTGATACTGAAGCCAGGGAATTAACAGAAATAAGGTAAAATTTAGTTACCTATAATATCATGCCAGGACTGAAAAAGATCTCAAGTTCATGAAGAGAGTAGACTGTGCACTTTGTATAGCAGCTGAAAACTCTGATCGTGTCTCTAATTTCAATTCATGAAGTCACCTCTGGGTATCATGTATTGGGCATTTTACACTCGAAAAATTAGGTAAACTCTCCGTACCTTCTAAGTTTAGCCATTAGTGTCAAGATGACTAGAGGGTTTTTACAGCTCAAAAATTAGGACTTTGAAGGTTTATGAAGGTAAAGTATAAGAGATATCAAAGAGGAGAAAAATGAAGAAGTAATTAAGTTGTTGGCCTGAATGTCTTCTTAGTATTTCTGATGAGGGTAAAGAGAGTAGAGGAAGAACCAGGAGGAAAAATCTGTTACAGAAGCCCCTTGATAGATTTACTGGTGGGGGGATAGGGTGAGCCTAAAAAAAAAAAAAATACTTGGTCTCAATAGAAGGTGGGGGTGAATCCTTCAGCTAAATGTTCCTTTAATCAGTTCTTTTTGAAAAGGTAAATCAGATCGGCTTCCTGAAGTAAGCAATAAATACCTTCAAGTGCACAAACATCATGGAATCATGAATAAAAATCTGAGTAGGAGTGTCTATTTTTATTGCAATGTCTCAATGGGAGAATGCCAGAGATAAAGTGAAACTGGTTGGACACCATAAGCCTCTTAAAATGATCGCTTAGGGTTTGCTGCACACATATACTGAGGAAATAAAATGCTTCTTGGATTTTATTGGTTCAATCTATCCAGGATCATAAGTATGTAATCAGGTATGTTTCAGGATATTACATTTTAAAATAGCATCCTTATTTCATTTGCCTAATCTCTTCTTGCCCACCAAATCAATTATCTGTGTGCCTGACTTGGGTAATGTATAACCTCATGTTTTCTTCTTGTATTCTGTAAACAATGTAACAAAGGAAACAACTTGGCCCCATCGATTCAATATTAACTCAACATTTCAAAAGTAAAGAGTTTTGTTCAATGCTAACACAGTCCTTCCCCGGAAGCAACATATATTCAAAAAAGCGAGAGCATATCCAAATTCAAAATTTAAGTTCTGTGAAAGTAGACTGCTAAGGTAATTATCAAGGTGACTCAGGGATAAATCCCACTTTCAACATTATGTTCAAATGTAAAGACATCCTCACTTTAAATCACGTGCAGCATTGTCCCAATTTTCTATTTTACCCCAAGTACCAGAAATATGGTAAGAAATGGATTATAAAATGAATAAAGGTAGATGCATTATTTGGTATCTTATAATATATAAAGAGGGTTGCTTAAACTGGATTACAGTGTCCAATTAAAGAGAAAAATATCATAAATCCCCACTGTGTTTAATTATGTTGAGTTTTATAAGAATATTACATTTTCCTGAAGCAAAAAAAATTCCACATATTGAACAAGCATTTGCAGACATGTCTACTCTATGCTAGGGATTGAGGTATAAATATTAGATATATCAAAAAAAAAAAAAAAAAGAAAAAAGGTAAAATTCAGTTTCTATGTTAGAAAAAAAAGAAAACCACAGGCCCCCAAAGGCATCACTTATCCCAAGTCACCAAATCTGGACTTAATAATACCCAGGCTCCTTTCAATTTCGACCTTCCCTACCAGTGTTAACTGGACAGTCAGTCAGGAATTTTCTGTTCAGTACCAACAAGGTAATCTGTTACATGGGCCTTCTCTATCCCCCCCAGAGGAAGATGAGGTCATCTGTATATTAAGAGCCTCTCTCCTTTTTTCTCCTTTGCTAACAACTTCCTTGCTTCATCTTCCTTCTTGTAAAAGCCTTGCATTTTGTACAACTCCCTGCTGCTCTCCTCTACTTGCTAGATGGGATGCTGCCTGAATTACAAACCACTTCATAAAACCAATCAGATCTTCAAATTTACTTGACTGAATTTTGTTTTTTTAAACTATCCTTGACAAATACATCAGCAAGGACCTGCATTCAGCTACTGTTAACGGAGATGTACCTAAAGTGAGGGAATAGGCCAAAGATGGTAGAGTGGTTTCTGAAGTTACTAGGGACTTGGGTTTCTTTGATCTTTTCCCTTTACTATCCTTAATCCTCAAGATCACAGCGTAGATGTTGGAGCTCTAGCAAGAAGAAAATATTGGCAGCAAGGCCATCCTTCTCCCCATTTAAGGAACTTTCCTCTTTACGCCCTACAACAACTACAACTACCGTTTGAAACACATCCACACCCAACTCCAAGGAAACCTGAGAATATCTTTATTAAAAAGAGGGAAATGGATATTGGGTAGACAATGAAAAGAACAAAAACATCATTAGCAATACGAGTATGTTAGCTCTGGCTTTTTAGTGTCAAGTTTTAGAAGTTGGTTGAGTGCAGGAATTCTTGGTGGAAAAATTAATACACAATTCCCTAAGTTACACTGAGGAAATGTAAAGAATGTTAGTGTGGTTGAAGAGTAGAATACTTGGGAAAGTGGTAGATGAAGCAAAGCCAAGGCAATCCTTTTATAGTCAATATAGCTTCAAGGTTAGAGCTCAGACTTGTGTCAAAATGCCTGCATGACCTTGAGAAATGAGTTAACTATCTTGTTCCTCATATGTGAAATGGGGGATAATAGCCATACCTACTCTCACTGGGTTGTTATGAATATTAACAGATAAAACAGGAGGAAACCCTTAGAAAATATAATCATTATTCAGTACATAGTATCAACTGCTAGCCATCTGAGAAGAGTTTTGCAGGTGTCCGTGTAAGGAACAGCAATGCCATTAACTAGGTGATTCTGATCCACCAACGGGTCTGGCTAATGAGATATGTTTTTTAAGAAGATAACATTGTCTGGTGTGGTAAGATTTAAACTGTTGTCAAGGAGGCTCAGAAGACATTTCATGTGAAACATGAGATTCTCAACTAAGACAAGGAAATCGGCTACATTTTAGATTTTTTGATAATATTGCCAAATTCCTTGTTGGAATACTGACAATTTCAACTACCACCAAGATGTAAGTGACATCTCACAAAAACTTAATGAACATGTTCATCTTTCTCCTTGAATGTTTGCCCATTTATTAAGTGAAATGATGTGCTTATTTTATTTGAAATTCTTTTTTTTTAATATTTGTCATAAGTTTATTAGCTCTCCATTTTCTGTGTATCATATCATTTTCCACTTATATATTAAAAACAATGCTTCTCCTACCATTTCAGTGAGCGCTTCATGTATAAATGTCTTGAACCACTTACATGCCCTATTCGTTTCCAAGATTAAAGGCTGCATGGGGGAAAGGTCAAAAGAGGACCTCCCCTGATTTAATTATTAATACACCAAAAAAGAGGCAGGAAAGAGAAGACATTCTGAGGAAAAATGGTATTGTGGGAAAAGCCATGTAAACCCTCCTCCCAAAAGTCAATGTTATTTTTAGTAAATCCTACAGAGTTCCAAAATATTTTGAAGAGTATATTTATGGAGAGAATATGAACACTTGCTAAGTCCTGCTTTGAGGTCTGTAGGGAGTAAAATCAGAATTTTCTCACAGAGAAACCAATCATAGGTTACCTTGTTAAGGTTATTCTCATGCATTTTATATAATTGATGTCATTATAAATTGAAATATTTTCCATTATGGTTTCTAAGTGGTTATTTCTGGCATATAGGCAAGCAGTTTTATATGATTTTAATGTATTCTTAGAAATCCTGAGTTTTTCAGTTGTCTTGAGTGCTAACAATGATTTTTGTAATTATAATTCTTGTGTGCTAAGTCACAGAGGGGTATTATTTAGATAAATAAGGATCAAAAAGTAATATTTTATCATAAATTATTAGACCATACTTTTAGTATTTTTATTCTCCTTGAAATATTTATGTCTTATGTCAACTTAGAGTTAAAATGAGGCTTCTGAGAGCTGTAATTATTATTGTGAATGGTCACATATCTTTGTAACATTTACTCACAAATTTTATTAAGTCTATTTAGTATACAAAATGCATGCCAGATTGGAAAACTTGCCAGGGGAAGTGGAGATAAGATACCAAGAGCAGGAATTAAAAAGCTAGTTTCCCAACTCACAGCACATCTGTCACCAAACATACGAGGTTTTTTTGTCCCCTCTTATTAAACCATCCTGACGTTAACTACATTCAGTTAGCACAGACTACCAGTAAGAGCTCAGTTCCACAAGATCTCCCCTTATTGCAGATGACAATTACAAATCCTAAGTTATCACATGTACTTCTGACAAATCAACTCTAGATAGAATGTCCCCCCCAACACCCTCCTTGGGTTCAATAATTTGTTAGAATGGCCCACAGAATTCTGAAAGGCACTTCAATCACTACTGCTCATTTATTATAAAGACTATAATTCCAGAACAGCCAAATGGAAGTTATGCATAGGGCAGAGTATTTGGGAAGGGGCAGAGCTCCCCTATCCACTCTGGGCAGGCACACCACCCTTCCAGCACCTCATGTGCTCACCAACCCAAAAGCTCTCCAAACCTCTTTAGTTGGGGTTTTTATGGAGACTTCATTATATAGGCGTGATTGATTTAATCATTGGCTATTGATTAAATCGTTGGCTAATCAGTGATAATCCACTCCACCTCCAGCTCCTTTCCCTCCCTGGAGGTATGGATGGGGCCCGAAAGTTCCAACCCTCTAAACACATAGGTGATGGAACTGGCAACCAGTTCCCCATCCTTAGGGTATTTCCAAAAGTCACTTTAAAACATACAGCCAGATGTGGTGGAAAGGGACTTGTTACAAATAACAAAAGAGGCTCCTTTCAGTTTTATGTTCCAAAATTGAGTCAGTGGTCAGGGGCAAATGTTACAACAAAAGATGTTCCTATTGTTCTTATCATTTAGAAAATTATAAAAATTGGGAGCGCCTGGGTAGCATAGTCAGTTAAGTTTCCAACTCTTGGAATGGCTCAGGTGGTGATCTCAGGGTCGTGAGATCTAACCCAGAGTCAGGCTCCATGTTCAGCACAGAGTCTGCTTAAGATTCTTTTGCCCCTCCTCCCTCTCTAAAATAAGTAGATAAATCTTTAGAAAAAAGAGGATCACAAATATTTTAGGAGCTCTGGCCAAGAGCATGGGATGAAGCCCAAAATACATGTTTCTTATTATATCACAATATCACAGGAATAAAACTTAAAGATAATAAGTTGAACCTTATGCAATATGCATTGTTCTGATCCAATTAAACACCCATCTTCAGAATCATAAGGAAATAAAAACTGGAAAACAGCACATTTAACAGAAATACGATTTGGCCAAAAAGAACATGTGCACTCTGACATACTGTGATTAAAAATACTTGAATCATTTGAGGGCACCTGGGTGACTGTCAGTTAAATGTCTGGGACTGAATCCGACACTGGGCTCCCCACTCAGTGGGGAATCTGCTTCTTCCTCTGCCCCTCCCTCCTCCACTCATCCTTGCTCACTCTCTCTCTCTCACAAAAATAAATAAAATCTTAAAAAAAATAAAATTAAAATACTTAAATCATTTGAAAGAATGGTCTATGCAATTTTTTTTTTGTCTGCTTAAAAGAAATCTCTCATTATATATGGTTAAAAAAACAAACTGGTAACTAAGCAATATGTATAATTCCAACCGTGTGTTCATAGGTTAACAGAAATTATCTCTACATTAGAGAATCACAAGAAATGGCCTTTTCTTTCTTTTTGTCCACTTAGATTTTCAAAACTTTTGACAAAAAAAAAAAATCTACAAATTTTGACATCAGGGAAAAAAAATTCTGTTAAAGAAAACCTACCATAATGCCTTGTTTCAGTTTCTGTAATTCCATATTACAGGTAGAAATTCATTTTTTAAAAGATTTTATGTGTTTATCTGAAAGAGGAGGAGAGAGAGAGCACAAAAGCATGGAGGAGGGGAAGAAGGAGAGGGAGAAGCAAACTCTTTGCTTAGTAGAGAGCCTGACGTGGGCTTGATCCGAGGACCCAGGATCTGAGCCTAAAACAGATACATGCTTAACCAACTGAGCTACCCAGGCACCCCAGTATTATAGGGAGAAATTTAGATAAATTTAAGATAAAGCGAAGTTAGACCATCCAGGTGAGAATTTCTTATCAGAGAAGCACTACACATTTTGAGAAAACATGATTGTTATTACAATTGCAAACTATTTTTTAAGTGAGCCTCAAATCTTGAGAAAATGGGCTTCCTCCTGAGAGAATCTTCATGTTCTTTATCATCCTGGCTCAGACAGAATGTTTACCAGAGTTGCTTTTTTTTGCAGTTTTCTGGACAATTGATTGACAACTCAAGATGGGACAGGAAGAATGGAGTTAAATGAAAAGCCTTAGCAGAAATATTGTGTGTGTGTGTGTGTTCAAGGTATGGGTCAGTTTCTTATCTAAAAGCAAATTCCGGGGTGTTTGGGTGGCTCAGTTGCTAAGCACTTGCCTTTGGCTCGGGTCATGGTCTCAGGAAACTGGGATCAAGCTCCACATCAGGATCCCCACTTAGCAAGGAGCCTGCTTCTCCCTCTCTCTCCCTCTGCCCCTCCCCACTGCTTGTTCTCTATCAAATAAATAAAATCTTTAAAAAAAAAAAAAAAAGCAAATTCCTTTTTTGGTCTTTAACTATTTCTCAAATACCACGTCCCTGTGTTTTTAAATTCATGTACAGCTTAAAGATTTGAGTTTCTCCATTTTCCTAGCAGGAAAATGCAACATGACTTTATCAGTAAGTAAAATTTTATATTTTTTTATTCATTTATTAAAATGTCTTTAAAGAAAGCCAACGTTGGTGGCATCACAATTCCGGACTTCAAGCTCTATTACAAAGCTGTCATCATCAAGACAGCATGGTACTGGCACAAAAACAGACACATAGATCAATGGAACAGAATAGAGAGCCCAGAAATAGACCCTCAAATCTATGGTCAACTCATCTTCGACAAAGCAGGAAAGAATGTCCAATGGAAAAAAGACAGCCTTTTCAATAAATGGTGCTGGGAAAATTGGACAGCCACATGCAGAAAAATGAAATTGGACCATTCCCTTACACCACACACAAAAATCGACTCAAAATGGATGAAGGACCTCAATGTACGAAAGGAATCCATCAAAATCCTTGAGGAGAACACGGGCAGCAACCTCTTCGACCTCTGCCGCAGCAACATCTTCCTAGGAACAATGCCAAAGGCAAGGGAAGCAAGGGAAAAAATGAACTACTGGGATTTCATCAAGATCAAAAGCTTTTGCACAGCAAAGGAAACAGTTAACAAAATCAAAAGACAACTGACAGAATGGGAGAAGATATTTGCAAACGACATATCAGATAAAGGACTAGTGTCCAGAATCTATAAAGAACTTAGCAAACTCAACACCCAAAGAACAAATAATCCAATCAAGAAATGGGCAGAGGACATGAACAGACATTTCTGCAAAGAAGACATCCAGATGGCAAACAGACACATGAAAAAGTGCTCCATATCACTCGGCATCAGGGAAATACAAATCAAAACCACAATGAGATATCACCTCACACCAGTCAGAATGGCTAAAATCAACAAGTCAGGAAATGACAGATGCTGGCGAGGATGCGGAGAAAGGGGAACCCTCCTACACTGTTGGTGGGAATGCAAGCTGGTGCAGCCACTCTGGAAAACAGCATGGAAAAATGTTGAAAATAGAACTGCCCTATGACCCAGCAATTGCACTATTGGGTATTTACCCTAAAGATACAAACTAGTGATCCAAAGGGGCACATGCACCCGAATGTTTATAGCAGCAATGTCCACAATAGCCAAACTATGGAAAGAACCTAGATGTCCATCAACAGATGAATGGATCAAGAAGATGTGGTATATATACACAATGGAATACTATGCAGCCATCAAAAGAAATGAAATCTTGCCATTTGCAACAACGTGGATGGAACTAGAGCGTATCATGCTTAGCGAAATAAGTCAAGCAGAGAAAGACAACTATCATATGATCTCCCTGATATGAGGAAGTGGTGATACAACATGGAGGCTTAAGTGGATAGAAGAAGAATAAATGAAACAAGATGGGATTGGGAGGGAGACAAACCATAAGTGACTCTTAATCTCACAAAACAAACTGAGGGTTGCCGGGGGGAGGGGGTTTGGGAGAAGGGGGTGGGATTATGGACATTGGGGAGGGTATGTGATTTGGTGAGTGCTGTGAAGTGTGTAAACCTGTTGATTCACAGACCTGTACCCCTGGGGATAAAAATATATGTTTATCAAAAATAAAAAATTAAAAAAAAAATGTCTTTAAAAAGTAACTTTTCCTTTTTGATAGAGTCTCATGGACTGGAAATAAAACTGCTAACACATTCTTTTTCTAGTCTCATTTTTCACTGAAATAGAGAACTTCAAATAACATGTATCAATCCACTAAATGTAGAATAGCCAAGTGAAAGAGGAAATCTCATTAATCCCATTACTCCTTTGTTTCTCTGTTCTGCTACTTTGGTTACGTCCTGGACGCTGACACAGGAATGCCTCCTGGCATCCATCTTAGAATGTGGGTCTGCTTTTGCGGAGATCGTTGTACGTGTAGCTGTGGTGGGAAGTTATTTTCATATCCTGTCACTGCATTTAACCAAAAGTGACTGAGCATTCAAGTCGAATTCTGTGGAAAAGAAGACCATAGCGTACTTTGAAAATGAACATTAGCCTTGCAGGTGTTAAATTAAACAAGGAGGCCAGTAGACTGAGGTGGTTCTAATACCTTGTACTAGGCTGCTGAAGCAAACCAACCCCTAAGCCTAAAATGTGTCAAGGTTACGAAATCAAAACCTAAAGACAACCTGTCACAAACAGCCATCCTGACTTTCCCAAATAAGGCGAATGCCTAAATGATAGCCAATTAATATATTCTTGCTTCGCTTCCACTTCTCTTCACAAGTCTTTCCCTTAACTGCTGTCAGCAAAGCACTCCCAGCCACTGAAATTCAGTGCTGGCCCAATGGAATCCACTTCTGTTCCAATAAACTGAAATTTTTTTAATATACCTCAGTTTATAGACAAAAGTCAACTTCTACCATTCATATTAGCTACAGCATGAGTTAACATGGCACTTTTTTGGAAGAATGACCGTAATCAAATCTTTATTTTTATAGCTGTATAAATGTGATCCAAATGTATCCACCACTACTTTTTCAAAAAGAAACATTCTATAAATAAGTAAACCGCATCTGCTCACTGATGCATGTGTGGACTCCCTAGATGTCTCATTGGGCTTAATTATAGACCATTCACAGTAATACATTTTCAGTGTAAAGTGTAACATAATGTTAAGTCATTTTAGCTTTCGCCCATACATGTTGTACTTCTGGCTGAAAGTGCAAAAGAAAAATACTTCACAAATTTGCATTTCATCCTTACCCAAAGGTCATGCTAATCTGTATACTGATCTAAATTTAATATACACACTGGCAAAGCAAGTCCAATATGGAACTTTTAATAAAAGTGAACATCGAAATACTTTAAAACAATGCTGCGTTGTTATTTTGGGTGACTCAGTGGTCAAAGTTCTCTGTGGCTAGAGCACACTTTGGGCATTTCTTCTCCTTTCTCTGCACAAACATCCAATTATCTGGAAAACTTTGACTAATTAAATGGCTGGAGAGTAGGCTTTTGCTCCTCCATGTTGGATAAGCAGTGCATATCAAGGGCCTGGAGCTGACATTTTTGAGCCACAGAGCTGTAGCGACAATTATTCAATCTTTTTGAGAGACAAAGACCCAGTGTTCTAGCCTGATCGGGTAAGGTTACTGTCCCTGCTTGGCTAATGGGAATTCATTTGCTCCAAATCCAAAAGGTTCCAGAATTTGAGATAGGAGAGCCAAAGGGACTCCATTTCAGAAAGCACTGGCTGTGTCATTTCTCTGCTAAGCCCTGTTTCTGAATAAGCCAAAGAAGGTATGTTCCCACTTCAAGGGGAAAGCAAAAAAGTTCACCTTTCTCTGAGTTTTGTCCTAGCCCCCAAACACTTGATAACGTCTAAGAAGAGCCAGATCCCAAACCTGTTCCGGGATATAAGCTTTGAGCAAAACTCTGGGGAAGCTGGCATCAATACCCTCTACTTTTGCTGGTTTATAGAATAACAACTATTGTTCATCTGACACTCGCCTCTGATTGGACCCTACCCTGGACTCCTACAGGAGCCGTATTCCAGACCCCTTTCCAATGTAAATCCCTAGCCTCAACCAATGAGACTCATTCTCCTTTCCTTTCCAATTCTCCCAGACACTCCTGCTCTTCTCTGTCACTCATGTTACTCAATAAATTCTGCTTTCACTTTCTTTGGTTCATCTTTGATGTCTGTCCTGCATGAAGCCAGGGACTCTCTTGACTGGTCCTACAGGCCCCTCCCCTGGGTCCTCAGACCTAGCCTGCTTGCATCAAATTCATTTAAGATATGAAAACAAGTCGTTTTAAGGCAATGGAGTTCTGAGTCATGATAAGCTGATGTTTTGAGGTTTTTATGCCTCTTAGAACACACACATCCTGGTTTAAGATTCAAACCTCTGGACACAATTACGGTTGACCAGTAGGCTTTTTAGCTGACAAATGACGGACCGATTTGGAAGTCAGTTCTTAAAGCCCCAGAGAGCAACATGCCGATATCCCCAAGCTTTCAGCTCCTAGATTTTCTACATAGTTTTTACAAAAGAAACACCTCGGGTGTACCAAAGCTTTGTGTAATAAAATCTTTCAGAGCAGCCTGAAAAATACAACTCTTCCCCACCTGGATTCAGTTGTAGGTTAGAGCATATTTAATTTCAAGTCAATAGATTCCCTGCGCATCAGCACTTAAGGGATTAAAGACAAGTCTAGTTTTGTTGCCCTAAATGTACTGTTATTGTTATCAATTTATGCAGCCTTGCAATAAGTTTTCAATAAATCTAAGATTAACTATTATTTTCTCGCCTATAAATAAAATATAATCATCTTAAAAATCAATGAAGGGAAAACCATCATATCCATTAACCTGGCTCAGAATCCCTCCAGGCCTTTGCTATGAAACACAGCGTTGTGGATCTTTCATTTTATTGAGCTATATCTCTTTGTATGGCAACCAGCAGGCAAAAGAAAAAAAAAATCAAATCTAAAAATCAAAGACTATGGTTTTTTGTTTTGAAAACCACTGAGGCAGGGGCTGAATATTCTTTTCTGCCTGGGGCTAATCCTCCCCCCCCAATTTAATTTGCAATCAGATGCAATAAAAGAAAAAAAAAAATAAAAAAGGACATTGCCTCAAGTAGCTAGAGGCTTTATTACCATCTCTACTGCCAGTCTCCACTTTTTATCACTTCCAAATCCTTTGTTTTTAAAGTCACCTGCACAACCCTGCAATGTTATAAACACCTTTAGTTGTCTTCACAAACTGTCAGTTTGTACCATCTGCTGTTACAATCTCAAAAGCAGTAATGCATGGGGGTCAAGGCCACTTTCTCTCAGGAAACTCAAAAACAACAGAGCCAAGTCATTTAGTGTTTTTTTCTTTTTCCCTGTCAGCTTTACTACACCCTGGAGTGGACATTTTCCTTGCCTTTCAGTTGTGAATGTTCCTCAAAAGACGTGAACTTCACAATAAGGTAACCATACAAAAACAAGGTTTTATAGACAACCCATTATCAACTAGCAGAAGGGGGTGATTAGTCATCTGCTCTACTTGAAATAGATCCAAAAAATTCAAGCCAGTACTGCAAAGAGAGATGCATTTATCTCAGGATTCTGCAACTAGCACAGTCCGTCCTTAACGTGACCTGCATTTGCAGCAATCTTTGAAAGGCTGTAAGTAATCTCAAAAACTAAGCACTGAAGAGTTGACCAGCCCTCCCACCCACCCACTATAGAGGACTTTCCCCAACTCTATACCCCACCCCCCTAGATGACCAATCCTTTTGACCTTACTTTGGACCAGAGCCAAAAAGGACGACCTTTTGTTGATTACTAAAAATGGTCAGTTCAATGGTCAGTACTGATTCAACCACTAGGTCCAAATGGGTTTTCTAAAGTCAGAGTTCCTTTTTTTTTTTTTTTAAATGAAAGGAATTATTTACAAGCATATTCTACTTTCCTTATTTCCTGCAAATCATTACAAATTCACATAAATTTTTTCTATGTGTAAGAGGCCTCGTTTACCCTCAAGGCAGTTTACATGCAAGTCCAAGTTTTTCCCCCATAAATAAAATATAATCATCCTAAAAATCAATATGAGAAAACAATCGGAACCATTAACCTATCTCAAAATCCCTTCAGCCACTTGTATGAACCACTCAGTGCTGAGCCTTTCATTTTATTGAGCTGTATAATTCTTTGCATGGTGACTAGCAAAGGGGAAAAAAAATCAAAGACTTGGGGGCTGTGTTCTGGATATCAGAGAGAAATGAGAATGTGAGAATAGATTTTGACCCTTTTTGATTACAGAAAACAGATTTTAGAGACCCAGGAAACAATTGTTTTGAGCTACCACAAAGACATCATTAGCTTGGTTTGGATCTTCCTTTTGACAATGCTTATTCATGAGTAATTTATAAAGCTGGGAGTTGATTTTGAAAATCGTCAGAAACTTTTAAGATTAACAAAAAAGACAGATAAAGAGGAAGAGAAGAGAAAAAAATATTTATTTTTAAAGTGTAACTCAGGGATGCCTGGGTGGCTCAGTCAGTTAAAGTGTCAGTCTTTGGCTCAGGTCCTGATCCCAGAGTCCTGGGATCCAGCCCCACCTCCGACTGGGGAGCCTGCTTCTCCCTCTCCTTCTGCCTGCTGCTCTGCCTGTTTGTGCTCTATCTCGCTGTCAAATAAATAAATGGAATCGTTATAAAATAATAATAAAAAATAAAAGTGCAACTCAAATACAATAACAAGACATTTAGGCTCAGTGGTGCAGTAGATGTGCTGAACTGCATGTACATGAACTTGGTCAGTATCTGCTTAAAGGTCACTTGTGCTCTCCTTCCCTGTTGAAATTCTTTTGTAAAGATCCATAATGAGGAAATATCAGAAGATATAACTGGACTTTAAATACCTTACTTCATCAGTATATGTAGAGTCTTACATACAATATTTCTTTTGATACACTTTTTAAGAAAATATCCTCCTTCCTTATAATCCATCTTTTTGAAAAAAAACCTCTTCAATTAACACAAGAATAAAGTAAATAATTTTCTAGTAGTTTATCTAACAAGCCATGAACATGTTAAATGGATTTTGAAAGGCATTATATATCCATAAAAACAATCAACTCTGCATGAGATAAACAGCTTGGAAATTGCTTATTATAAAAATTGAGTAAAGAGCCAGTTTTTGCTAGAACTTTGAGAAAACAATCTCATATTTTTAATATTTGTGCCAAAAAGTTTTTAAGTATTTTGCTCAATATCTCTAGAACCCACTTAGTAGCTAAACACTTGGGGGAAAAAAAAACATATGTAATTTTCTCAGTAAAAATGTAATAAGGAAATAACAGAATCTAAAATATAAATGTTACTTTCATAACTAAATGGAAAAATCAACTTTCCTTGATTATTTCTAATTTTAAAGTTTCAAATTACATCCTATGTCAGATAATCAAAAGTATTTTTTTTTTTTTTTTTTTTTTTTTTTTTTTTTTTTTTTTTTTTTTTTTTTTTTTTTTTTTTTTTTTTTTTTTTTTTTTTTTTTTTAAAGATTTTATTTATTTATTTGACAGAGAGAAATCACAAGTAGTCGGAGAGGCAGGCAGAGAGAGAGAGAGGGAAGCAGGCTCCCCACTGAGCAGAGAGCCCGATGCGGGACTCGATCCCAGGACCCTGAGATCATGACCTGAGCCGAAGGCAGCGGCTTAACCCACTGAGCCACCCAGGCGCCCTATTTTTTTTTTTTTAAAAAGGGGGTATATTCTTCACCAGCACTTGGCATCAGGCCAGGTACTTGGTCCATTTGCATTTATTGGGATGACTTTTATTCTTTTTATCTGATTTTATGTTGAGTTTTTACTATAATTTACTACAGTTTCTTCTGTTCCCTTAACTTTTGTTGGATTAACTTTCTCTTCCTTCTTCCTCTTTTCTTTCCTCCGCAGTTAATTTGGAAATAAAAATTGTGTTTATTGATGTCACAAGTAATTACAGTCCCTTCCCTGATAGTAATTGATATTAATACATCAATTATTAAATAATAACAGGCCTTCCACCAATACGTCTGTCTGATCACTGCTCCCTCTCCTCTTTCCTCTGACATTCCAAGAGACTGTTAGGCTCTCTTACTCCCCTGTTATCTGCCCTTCCCCAGTGAGAAGAGATCTTTAGGATATTTCTTTGTGCCACAAAATTTTACTCAGGTAGTCTATAATTCTTAATTTCAAACTATGCTTATGTTATCCTTTTCCGTGTTTCTCAGTTGTTGAATCCTTACTCTATACAATAAATTCTCAGTTAATTTTTAAATCACTACTAAGGCTTAATTATTGCAAGAATTGTTACCACACTTTCTTCTTTATCTCCCATTATCTTGAGAGATATTATCTGAATCCATTTGCAAAAGGTTGGAGTCCTTCCTCAAGGACTTTCTTCGAACAGGTAATTGAGTGGTGTATTCTCAAGTGACTTAACTTTCTCTCATCCTAACAGATAAATGATATTTTGGATAGGTAAAGAATTTTTGGTTACTGGTTCTTTTTTCTGTCTTCTTTATAAAGAATAAGAATGTCTCTACCAAATTGATTCTCTTTCCAATTTATTCTTAAAATTTCACCAGGACATATAGGTTGTACATTTGTTCTCCTTAATTCTTTTTGAGACTGAATGAGCCATTTCAATCTACAGATTGCAGTCTTTCTTCAGCTCAAGGATCTTCAATTGCTTATTGAATTACTTTGTATTAGCCATATTTTTCTGCTGTGGTGGTGCTGCCAATCATATTACCCCCAAATCTTTTGGGCTTACTATAAGCTTACTCTGAGGTTTCTAGGTTGGCTCCAGATCAGCTGGTCTGGACTGGGCTCAGCTCGACTGGCTAGTCCAGACTCTCAACCTCGTATAGGGTTTAGGTTAAGTGCATGTGTCTTTTTTCAGGACGATACCTTAAAGAACCATAACTCTGTTGCACATGCATCTCTTGGTGGAGAAAAGGAAGCATTTCAGAGAGCTGTCAGAAATTTGGCTGACTTCTAAATGTCTCAGCTCAGAAACTGGCACACTTCCCACATGGCCACTAAAGGGTGAGGTGTATTTTTGAAAATAATCTAATCTTCCACATATTGCTTTTCTATGTATTTTACATTCTTTTTCTTAAAGTCCTGCTATTCACAGGTGAAGTCCCCTGGAAATCGCCTGATCACTGGAGGCATAGTTCTCTGTAGTTCTGCTGGGTTTTATAAATTATTTCTTTCCCTTGATCTTCCAGGACACTAATTCTATTTTTGACAAAAATGATATTCTTTTTCAGTGCAACCATTAAAATTGTTCAGTTGAAAATCGGTTTTATACATTCTTATTATGGATTGATGTTTATAGCCCCTCAAAATTCACATACTGAAACCATAGACCCAGTGGGATGGTATTAAGGAACAGAAGACTTTGGGAAGGAATTAGGTTTAAAGGAGGTCATAAGGGTGGAGCCCCTATAATAGGATTAGTGCCTATTATAGTGACTAGAAGGGAAGTAGACACCAAAGTTTCCTCTTGCCACCACATGAGAATAGTGCAAAGCAGGAAAAGGGTCCTTACCAACTGAACCTACTGACACCCTGATCTTAGACTTCCCAGCCTCCAAAACAGTGAGCAATAAATGTCTGTTCCTTAAGTCACCCAGTCCATGGTATTTTATTTTAACAGCCTGAGCTAAGATAGTTCTAAAAAAATCTTTTATCCTCTAAATATATCTCCTTGAGGGTCATTACTATTTGTTTAATTTCTCCTCAATCTCTTTCATTAGCTCTAATTTGGTAATACCCTTTCTATTTTCATTGTTCAATTTGGTCTTTTTTCCTCAAGTGACTCAGCTTCCCAAAATTAGCAGTGCATCCTCTTTGTAGATGGTTGCATTTTCTTTGAATGTTACTACAGGTCAGGCTGTTTGTCATTCTCAGGGAGGGCAGGCAGACTAGCTGCAGAGGGCATTAAAGTTTCTGTTCTTCTGGGCTAGCAGCATAAAATGGCAAAATGTCTTCCTTCTGCTGACACTTGAAAGAGCCCCCTATACTTCCAAGGCATTCTTGGTAGCCATTATCTAGCTGAGAGACCTGGAGACACTTCAGCCCATTGCCATAGTCCTCCTTCAAGGACCCCAAGTTAACAGATCTAGCAGTCTCTCCTGGCCTCATGTAGCAAGCCATGTGTCCCTTTCTGAAGTATCCCAAAATCTAGCCACTTACCTTCAACTTTAAACAAAGTTTAAACACTTCTACACTGGTCCCTGAGTATTCTGTCAATGATATCAGGAATCCTCCCTACCAATATGGTACCCACTGGCCACATAAGACTCTCAAGTACTTTGAAATATGGCTAGATTGAATTGAGATGTGCAGTAAGTATAAAATAAAAATAAAATTTTGAAGAACTAGTACAAAGAAAGTAAAATATTTCCATATTTTTATATAAATTACAGGTTGAAATGATAACAATTTGGATATGAGTTAGATAAAATATATCATTACAATTTCCCTTTTCCCTTTTTCTTTTTTTAATATGGCTACTAGAAAATTTTGAATTCCATATATGACTTGCAATATAGCTCACATTTTTCAAACTGGACAATGCTGCATTAGAGATGGAGGCCCTTTTCTGCTCAGCCTCTTCTAGGAGCTTCAGGAAAATTCAGACCATCCTTCAGGAGCCACTAGAATAATGGAATAAGGAGGAAAGAGGCTGGTGAACTACTCAGGCCATCTTCTTCTGTGGTCTTGTCTTAAAAATAAGAATAAATTCCATTTTTGTTCATGAGCTTTATTCTTAAAATAATTTATGATTTTAGCCTTTTCTAATGGACATTTCACTTTCAAAAATAAGAATAATTCCTAGGATAATAATGTAAATTGGAAAATACAATTTTCAAAAATATTTATTTTTTTAAAAAAGAATTTTTACTTATTTTAGAGAGAGTGTGTGTGTGTACGGGCTGGGGCAGAGGGAGAGAGAGGGATTGAGAGAGAGAATCCTTAAGCAGACCCCCCACTGAGCCCAGAGCCCAATGTGGGGCTTGATTCTAGGACCCCGAGATCATGACCTAAGCCAAAATCAACAGTTGGTCATTCAACTGACTGATCCAAGCCACCCAGGGGCCCCCAAAATATTTCTAATTAAAGTATGTGAGTGAAAGGTTTTCAACATTCAAGTGCATTTGAAATGTTAATACAGAATTTCTTTAAAGGTTTAAAATATCCAACCTCCATTTGCCCAGACTTACAAAGGCATTCAACATAACTTCCCACACTTCCCCCTTTACCATATTGGGTGGATTTACAACATAAATTACATGCATTATATACCATTGGAACTATAAAATGGATTTAAAATCCCAACATAGTTACTCCCTGCTATTAGTCCTTGCATAGATATTAGTGTGGCTGCTTTAGGAAAGAGTATTAATTTTGGAAATTAACTTAAAAATACAACTAAAGGAAAAAAAAACACAACTAAAGGATTTTTTGGAAAAAAAATTAACATATTCTATTATACAGTAGAAAACATTCTAACATCTATGATCCATTGTGAATGAAAGAGAACAAGATGTAAAACAATATGAACATCATAATTCCATTTCCACAAAGAATTATTATTTTCTATTCATATTGTATACACATAGAGTCATGTATATTCATACCAACCTATCATCAGCCAGGCTTAAACCCTATAACTACACCATTAATAGGGGTTTGGTATTTTTGCTGTAAGCCATCTTTGCAGTAGATATCTTTGCCACCAGCATTTTCTCCACACACACTTCCAGCCCATAAATAAATGATCACTTTAGTTTTGTTTCTCCATTGACAAATTTCCCATTTTTATATTATATAAATCTTAGCTAGCCCCCAAAATTATTTATACCATGACAAGTAGACCTGGTGGTCTTAAAGTAGTAGACAACAGCTACATACATTGACCTGATAGAAAAGTCAGTGATAAAACTTACTAGAAGTATGAAATCAGACTGTATAAAGCCAGACTGCATAGGATACTATACTAGAAAGTCAGAGCACAGCAGTTACAATAACAAAGCTCAGTTAACAAATACAGTACAGCATGAATGCATTTCTCATACAACTTGGAGATGTTTATCAATGGACTCGTGACACGATGCCAAGAAAGAATAGTGTAAAAGACTCACAATATAGTCCTAAGCTCAGTTACAAATAGGCGCGCTAATATTTGGAAAATGGATACTTCTCTTAGTAAAAAAATTAATCATTAATTTTATCACTTTTTCCATGTTTCATTATGTCATTTTTAAAAAGATTTTATTAGAGAGAGAGATTGAGAGAGTGAAAGAGAGAACATGAGAGGGGAGAAAGTCAGGGGGAGAAGCAGACCCCACAGAGCTGGGAGCCTGATGCGGGACTCTATCCCAGGACTCCGGGAGCAGGACCAGGGCCGAAGGCAGTGGCTTAACCAACTGAGCCACCCGGGCACTCTCATTATGTCCTTTCTAATGTCCCTCTTTTATTTTTCCTTATTTTATTGTTTACTGAAAAATTGTCTAAACAGCTAATTAGTTATGCAGCAAAAATGCTTACAGCAAAAAAGCTTGTGGCAAAGATACTTATGGCAAAACTAACTAAAACAATCATTAACAACACTTTCAGTCTGCACATAAAGTAATAATTCAAGAATAATTTTAAGCTATTTAAATAAACTGTGATACTAAAATAACCTCTTCGTGATATAAAAAAGACCAAAAATAAGGCTACCATTATTTTTCCAAAAGATGCCCAGACCCAAAAAAAAAAAAAAATGTTATTTTGAAAGCCTCTTTATTTGCCTAGGGCATGCTATGTCACATTTCTATATTTTATTGAACTTCTATTAAAAAAAAAAAATATATATATATATATATATATATATATATATATATTCCAGATGTTCCTTGATTTCAGAAAGCAATTTTTTTTAAACTCTGAATTTATTTACAAGAGATTCTTTTTAATGAAAGAATCAAAGCAACATTCCTGTAAAGCACAAATTCCTCTGATAGTTTATAACTTTTTCAAAATGATGTTTCAACTCATTAGATGTATCCATACATAAACTATATATAGGTATCCATATTACATACTCGTAAAATTTGGTGACTAGATTTACGTCCAACAGTTTGAGGTCATTCTACCAATGCCCAAAAAGTGGTAGAACACCTGTATTTTTTCTACTGACTAAGGAAAAGAAATGCTTTCCTAGGCAATACTTCCCCCATCGACCCTCAGATTCTCAAAAGTTCTAGCTTCTTATTCTTACTGACAATTTTTAAATGAATCCTGATGAGTTAATGCGGTTTTAATTTATTCAAACTTTTTTCACCAAGCATGAAAAATGTTGGAATGACAAATTAAAAGAAATAATTTTTTAAAAGATTTTATTTATTTATTTGACAGACAGAGATCACAAGTAGGCAGAGAGACAGGCAGAGAGAGGGGGAAGCAGGCTCCCCGCTGAGCAGAGAGCCCGATGTGGGGCTCGATCCCAAGACCCTGAGACCATGACCCGAGCCAAAGGCAGAGGCTCTAACCCACTGAGCCACCCAGGTGCCCCAAAAGAAATAATTTTTTTAAAAAGTATTTATAATACCATTTAAAAAGCTCACTCCAGGAGAAAGGATGTTAGTGATATGGGCAACAGGGAGAGAATTCAGAAGTCTATGAAAACAGCTCATGGCAGACATTATAGAAAACCCTAACTCCAGCAAGAGTCGAGAAAATGGGGGGAAGATATAGAATGTAACAGACACTTAACAGCTATTTTTCCACTCCACTTTCCTCCTGGCAGAGCCCACCCCTGACCACAGGAGCCCAGAAAGAGCCTAGCTGTGTGACCCATTGCTGACCAGGGGCTCTCAGGCTGGTAATGAGAGAGAGAGAGAGAGATTGATTGTGTCTGTGTGTATGTGTGTGTTGGGGTGGGGCGGAGTGGTGATAGTTGGCCACGTATTCCTAGAAAAATCTATCTACCCTGATAAAAAGATTTAGCACTGCAGGAAAGAACCTTATCCTTTTGGCTTCTGGGTATTTTTATGTGAAAAAAAAAAAAAATGTTACTTATTGTTGCTTTGGTGCACACAGCCCTGAGGAGAAGACCTAAGAATTCCAGAAAAGCCCTTCTAGAGCTCTGACAACTCTAGCTTAACTCTAGAATCTTTAAGTGAAGCTCCCAAATCCTTGATTGAGACAGCTTTTAGTCAGATTTGTTATTACTTGCAGCTGGAAGTATTAGAAACAGAACAGAATGGATAGATTAAAGCTGATATCATTCAGTAGGTGGAATCCATAGCACATGATCAATGACTGATCATAGATGAAGAAAAAGAAGGAAGTGTAGGAGGACTCCCAGGAAATTTATGTCAAAAGGTTTAGAACGTTATGACTTACTAAACAGAAAAGTGGAGATATAGAAAAAAATAAAGATAGCAAGAGAGTGAGGCAAAATTAGCAAAGTTTGGAATATGCAGGACATATTAATATTCGTTTTTCTCTGGGAGATTCATGTGACTGCATGGAGGGGTGGGTTATAGTCCTAGAGCTCAAGCATTAAATGTATGGAATAGATCAGTATGAGAAAAGAGAAAATATATACCAGTCTCTGCCCCCAGTGGCAGAGTTCCTGAAACCCTTTAATTTCCTAAGTTATATGAATAGTAGGAGCTTTTTTTTTTTTCCTGTGCCAATAAAGGAAACATCCTTTTAAATGGAGTTGGAAGCCCTAAGGCAGGGGAGAGCAGTCACACAATACTCCTCACCACAAGAAGCATCCCATGCATTCTCCCACCAAAGAAGCTTACTGCACATATCCAAGCAGGAGAAAGGAAAAATTTCCCCTTGCCCAGCTGCAGCACAGAAACTCAGTGAAACCCCTTTTAAATTAAGCACCTTTCTTCTGTTCTCTGGACTTTCCTATGGTTTACCGTAGTTTGCTTGTCCTAAATTAAAATTCCTCTGCTAGTCCCAAATAAACTCATTTTGCTGGTAAAATGACTGGCTCCCTCCACCCCCCCCCCTTTTTTTTTTAAGGTCAATGATCCATGGCGACCAAATAGGAGGCTGGGAAAGAGATGAGCCACTGAGGAACTAATGACCTCAGAGAACCATGTGAGCTACCCACTTGAGCACTTTGTTCTCTTAGCGTCCATGAGTCTTTTTCCTTTTAGTCCCTAAGTCTCTTCTCAGATCTGAACTCCTTCCTTTTGGCTGAGTTCTCCAACTTTATTTGAGATCTGTTTAAAGGCTTTGTCTTTCCTGGGGCACCTGGGTGGCTCAGTCAGTTAAGTGGCTGCCTTCAGCTCAGGTCATGATCCCAGGGTTCCCGGGGTGGAGTCCCAGTGGGGCTCCCTGCTCAGCTCAGCGGGGAGTCTGCTTCTGCCTCCCCTCCATCCCTCCCCCGCCCCACCCCACCCTGCAATGCGCAAGCGTGCTCTCTCTCCAATTAATAAATAAAATCTTTTTTAAAAAATGCTTTGTCCTTCCTGATGAGTACTCATTTGGATTTTTTGAGCCTCTAGTTTTGAATAAAGGGATATCAATCTGACAAGTGCACTCAGGAGAGTTCTATGGGACCCCAACCATTTTTAAGTTTAAAAAGTATGGTCCTTCCTCCTATGCATTTTTAACTAATTGGACCAACATAACCAAAAATAATTTAGAACTCTAATAACCACTATAGGGAACTTTAAATCTCCCCAAATTTGCTTTTTTAGAACCAAATTAGAAGACCACCGCTTTAAAAGAAAATAAACTGAACAGGCCGCCTATTTCAACTGGTATCCTGAGGCTTCCAAAGATATCCAGGATTCTAAAATTGCCTCTTTACAAAATGCTGTTTCTAAATTGACCAGGGGAAACACACAACTAAAAAAATAAATAAATAAAAAGGCATCAGAAACCCCTTCACCCCTCAGTGCCTCATTAATCTTCTTTTCCCTTCCTGCCCTTCCTTCATACCTTTCATTTCTTTCATCCCGACCCTCTAATTGAATTGCCCTTTCTCTCCAAACCTCTCTCTACTACCTCTGCACCCAAACCCATTAGAATCTGCTCCTTTAAAATTAGACCTTCTGAGGATTTTACTAACCCCCTAATTTCCTTTGCCATCTGGACTAAGGCCAGACCGTGATCTACAGTTTAAGATTTTCCTAGAGTTACTAAAGATTCTCATAGAATTGCCAAGAAATTTAATTTAGTCCAGACTTACCAACCAAGTTTCTCAGATTTGTACCTGTTAGTTCTCAGGCTCGTTGGTGGAGGCCAAGCCCGACACTGGAAGGGAACAGCTCACACGCATGATCGGGAAAAAAATCTCTGAACTGCAAATCAGAGACCAACCCCTTGCCTTGTTATATATTCAGGATCAGCAATCACTAACTGATGTCACTTGACAATCCCTAGGGTTTCCCAAAACCTGATGATTGAATAAGATTCAGGCTTGTACCCAGAAACCCAGTAAGCTTGTGCATGAATATTATAGCCAATCCCAAACTGTTTTTAAGTAAACTTCTGGTCTTCCAGTGGATGTTGAATTCACTCAGCTCTCAACATTACGCTCAGTAATGCACTAAACCAGGATCTTTCGCCTCCAGTTAAAAATACCAACATGGGGGGGCGCCTGGGTGGCTCAGTGGTTAAGCCGCTGCCTTCGGCTCAGGTCATGATCTCGGGGTCCTGGGATCGAGTCCCGCATCGGGCTCTCTGCTCAGCGGGGAGCCTGCTTCCTCCTCTCTCTCTCTCTCTGCCTGCCTCTCTGCCTACTTGTGATTTTTCTCTGTCAAATAAATAAATAAAATCTTAAAAAAAAAAAAATACCAACATGGTGGGTGCCTGGGTGGTTCCATTGGTTAAGCAGCTGACTCTTGATCCCAAGTCTTAATCTCAGGGTCATGAGCTAAAGCCCCATGTTTGGCTCCATGCTGGGCTTGGAGCTTATCAAAAAAGGAGGGAAAAAAAGGAACAGGATGGAATGGGTGACCATGTCTACTCCAACCTTAATTTAGCAATCAGCATCAGCTCACCCATGCCCTAGATGATTCAACTAAAAGGCAGATCAGTAAAATCCTTAATTTCCAACTCCCATAAATGGAAGCTTGCAGACAAGACCAACCTCCCAACCCCTACCTTTGTGATTGTTACAAAAAGCCAGAAACTGGAACAAAGACTATTACAAACATTAACTACATTAACTGAGGCAACTTCCATTCTCCAGCAAGTCTTCCCAATGCCCTCCTAAGTGCCAGTTGTGGGATTCTGAAGAACTTCAGGAGGTTCTTCCCAACCCTTCCTCTTAACTGGCTTAAGGAAACAATGAATTTTTTTTTTTTAAAGATTTTATTTATTTATTTATTTGACAGACGGAGATCACAAATAGGCAGAGAAGCAGAAAGAGAGAGAGGGGGAAGCAGGCTCCCTGCTGAGCAGAGTGCCCTGATGTGAGGCTCGATCCCAGGACCCTGGGATCCTGGGCCCGTGACCTGAGCCGAAGGCAGAGGCTTAACCTGCTGAGCCACCCAGGCACCCCTGGGAATGAATCTTAATACCAGGGCTAAACTTCTGGCACTCCACCCTACTGTATGACAAAGCCTTGCCTTGGAAGACTGAAATGGTTCTCCTCAGTCCCTGAACCCTTGTTTATTTGTTGGGCTGATATTTCTTAGAGAAATAGTGTGTTGTAACTTCTTTCTCCTAAAAGGGGGAGATAATTCTAGACTTGATAACAGCAACGAAGATGGCTAATCAGCTGAACAATGCTTCAACATCTTTTATTTACTCCTTTCTGATGGAGTAGAGCTCATTTTAAGGACACTAACCATTTGTCCTTATTGAATCAGCTGCCATATACTTTTGGGGCAACATTCTTAATGGATAATTGGCAGAATCCATAGCACAGTTTTATTTTTCCTGTGAAATCCAAGTAATGAGGCACCTGGCTGGCTCAGTTGGTTAAGCGTTTGACTCTTGGTTTTGGCTCAGGTCATGATCTCATGGGTCATGGGCTCTGCTCAGTGGGGAGTCTGCTTGAAGTTTCTCTCCCTCTGCCCCTCCCCTTACTTGCGCCTCTCTCAAATAAAAAATAAGTCTTTAAAAAAATCCAAGTAGATCCCTCAAAACATCTTCCCAGAATCAATACTCCATAGATAAAGAGACCCTTCAAGGCATCAGGCCCATAATAGAAGAGTATTAGTCTCAGAGCCTCTCATCCCCCCATACTAGTCTTTGGCAATAATCCTATTTTGCCTGTGGGAGACCCAATGGCCAGGGATAGAGAATTGTTCAGGATCTCCAAGCCATAAACAATACTATTATCCTTTGACACCCTGTAGCTCCAAATCCCCATATTTTGTTAGCCTCCATCCCCACAGAAAGCAAATTTTTCACTGTGATTGATTTATGTAGTGGATAAATCATCCACTTTAACATCCCTGTGGATAAGGCCAGTCAATATCTCTCTGCCTTTCCCTGGGAAGGAAAGCAATACATCTGTACAATACTGCCCCAGGGTTTTACCAAAAGTCCTTCCTGCTTCTCCCAAACCTTAAAGGCAGATGTAGATGGTATAAAGTTCCCTGCAGTTTCTGTTTTATTACAATACATACACGATATGCTTTTCTGCTTCCTTTCTCAGGCTTCTCATGAAGACAGATTCCACCTGTTAAAACTTTCAACCTTAAAGGGACACAAAGATTCAAAGTAGAATTTTTGTTCAAACTCCAGTTCCACATTTGGAGCACCTGGTTTCAGAGCAGAAGTTACACTGCGATCCAAAAATAGGCTTCATGGAAATCTGAACTTCCCAAAACCCAAAACTAAACACTAATTCTGAGTGATTCTTGATCTAACTGGCTACTGTTAAAACTGGATTACAAACTTCTCTTTTATGGCCCAACCCCTATGTGTTTTACTTAAAAACAACAAACCGAACTCTATTATTTGGGAGAATTAGGATGACTTAGACTTTAAAGCCCTAAAAGAAAGCTTGGTAAGTCTCCCTGTCCTTGAACATCACCTTCCCATTGTCCTCTCCCTCCACACTGTTCATTACATTCAACACCTTTCAGCCCACCCCCTGCTGCTAACTAACTGTTCCTCACGTTATTCTTGCACTCTGGAACGTCCCTAACGCTGGCCGCCCTTCCTCCCTTCTCTAAGGATGATACTCCTCATGACTATTTGACTTTGACAGAGCATCTTCTGATCCCACACCCTGAGCCCCATGACAACTTGTAATAAACACCTTGAACAACACTGACGATTCATCATTAACCAGCAGTTCTTAATTTAAAAGGTGAAAATAGTAAATATAATTATGAGTATGCTATTGGAACTCTTTTCAAGTCCTCGAGGCAGCACCTTGGCTCTGGGCTACCTCAGTCCAACAGGCTGAATCGTATACCTTTGCTGTGGCCTGTGTTTTCGCCCAGAACAAAACCGCAAATACCTAGACTGGCAATAGAGATGTGTCCACAGAAACTCACGACTTTGGAATGCCATGAAAACAGCAAGTCTTCCTCACTTTCAGCAGGGACAGAATCAAAAATGATCTTTATGTCCAGGAATTATTAGATGTCATACTCTTGCCATCCACTTTGGCCATTATCAAAGTCCCTGGGCTTTGCATCTCAGAATGAAGCCTAAAGGAAACCACCTCACCAATATTTCTCAAAAAAGGAACCAACAACAAAATGCCTGCCTGGTCCAAAAGGATATACCCCCAAGTGATAATCGAAAATAAAAATTTGACTAGGTAGTCTCAATACCTAAGTATTCTCAATAATAAATTTCTCCTGAAAAAAAAAAAAAAACGGGGGAAAAAAGATGATAAATCTAAGAATTGTTGGTCTAATTTAAAAAGAAGCTCTGATTTGGACCAAATAATAATCCAGACCTGCAAGAGACTCTGAAATTCGCATTTCTGACTATGTGCATGCATTGAAGCATTGGTCCACTGGTAAGATGATAACTTTAATGAACAAATACTGGTGGGAAAATATTAATGAGGTCACAAAGAGCACCCACTTTGCTTGTGCCACCTGCCCAAAATACAACTCAAGACAACCTATCCACATTGCTCTTGGACATATTAAATTGCCCAATGGACCATTTGAGTTTTGGCAAATAGATTTTATACAGCTTCCCCATCTCAAGGATATAAATATATCTTAGTAATGGTTTGTAAGTTTTAGAATATCATCCTGTCCTAAGAAACTGCCCTCAAACTTCACAGTGACCAGGGACCTCACTTTACCAGTCAAGTGCTTCAATAGGTCTGTGTTGTTTGGCCAGTTTTTCAACACTTTCATTCTCAATCTTCAGGATTCATCGAACGTACTAACAGTATTATTAAAACTTGTTGGAAGAATCTGTAGAGACACTTCAAATACTCTAGTCAAAAGCACTACATCGGTTCTTCTAGATCTCAGATCTAGCCCATTTGGAACCCATAACCTCATCTTCCCAGTTAACTGCAGGACCCCAAAGGGTTTGGCTCCTACTTCTTTTGATCTTCATCTGGTAAAAGGAGATGTACTTCAATATCACAGAGGCCTAACTTTTCCTGCTGAGAATAACCCTGCTTTAGCAGAATGATCTTTCTTCTGTGTGTTCCCGGGAGGTGAAGACCTCAAACATCACTCCTGGCAGGCGGGATATCTGCTGGAAAAGACATCTCCTGAAAGACGCTTTTCAACTTCATTGTAAAGGAACCAAACTTCCAGTGCCACCAAACTCCAAGGAATAGATTCTTAGACCCACATATCATTTCTAAAGAAAGCAGAAACCCTGACTAGACATGCTCGTCAACTGTGACCTGAGAATAAGGATTTCCAGGAATTGAAGCGGACAACAGCTGAGTGAGTTAACTTCCCCTAGATGACTGGACCAGGCCCATTTACTCACTATTTCTTCCTACCTTATCTGCTCCCTTTCTTTCTCGGTCCAATCTATGGCAAAAGGAGGAAACCTCTCTGGCTGTTGGATGGATCACCAGAAACTCCAATCTGTTCACCGTTTCAGAGCTTCGTTGTCCTTCTCTAGTTAAACACGATTTGTTCCCCAATATCCAACAGAAATACAAATGAGAGAATTCCTCCTAGCAAGGCTTTTATAAAAGGCCACTTTAGGCTGGGATGGTTCCTTGCAGAATATCTGTTCCTCCTCTTACTCAGTCAAATAATTTTTAAGCTTTATACCTTCTCCATATATTCGGTAAGCAGAAGTTTCAGAAGAGAAGTGTTCTGTGTGAGTGTAGTAATGAAATAATGGAGACACATGGGAGGGAAAGACTGAGTTTTTCCAACATAAGAATATAAGATTTGTTGTTTGATTGCTTCTAGGTATTTCTTTATCTAAATTCATGGCATAGTTTCCTCACTTCACCCTGACTCATATATCTAAGTGCTCATAGTACAATCTCTTTTCAGAAATTTCATAGCGACCTTAAACTCAACATAACCCCACAAGGACATCTAATTTTTGCCTCATTCCCTGTTCTTTTTCTACTTCTGTATGTAATATGTGAGATTATGACAGTAAAGCATATTCTCTGAAATGACCAATGAGTTGAGGACAAACCTCCGTAGAACACAGATTTCTTTTGTTTTTGTTTTAAAGATTTTATTTATTTGAGAGAGAGATATAGAGTTAGTGAGAGAGAGACTGCATGATCAGGGGGAGGGGCAGAGGCAGTGGGAGAAGCAGAAAATTCTGCTGAGCAGGAAGCTCCCACGTAGGACTGGATCTCAGGACCCTGGGATCATGACATGAGCCAAAGGCTGACGCTTAACTGACTGAGCCACCCAGGCACCCCTGGAACACAATTTTTACAGAGCAAAGGAAGAAGTTCTCATGAAGAAACCAAGCAAGAAAAACACGAAAGATTGGAATTGACTCAGAAACGTTTAGTAGAAACCAAAACAAAGCATAGAGTTTCACAGAGGAAATGGTCAATAGTATAAAATGCCATGAGGGGTGGAATGAAATACAGGCTTATCAATCAGATTCTAAAAAGGGTTAGCCACTTGACTAAGATAGGCCAAAAGTCAGTTTAGACAGGGACAATATTCACAGAAGAGTACGTTCTAATAGAAAAACTACAAATAGCCTACAAGACTGCATACCTAGTGTTTTAGTAATTTAACTGAAAAAAGATTGAAGGGGATTTTTAAGTAAAATTAACAGTGAAATCAGAGTTCAGATGCTCTCATAATAAATAACAACTGAATAGGGGAGGGATCACCAGCACCAACTAAACTTAGAAGGAATGTATCTCTCACCAAAAACACTTTTAAAAAAGAAAGCAGAACAAATAACCAAACATTTTCCAGTGGGGTTTGTGCCATTTCCAAGCCCCTTGTGCATCCTGGAGGTAATACCCGAAAAGGAAAGCAACAGGTAAGCAAGCCACAAATACCTCGCTGGTAGCCCCAAATTTAAGAAATATGTACATAGCAAAAGAAGGAGTAGGCAACTGGGAAAAGTCTTAAAAACACAAGCTCCCTCCTAAGGCTCCCAAAATCTTAGCAAGAAATAGTTACCAGAGACTTCACATTTTTGGTATGTCCCGGCAAAAATCAAACTGGGACAGGAAGAGAAAGTGACTATAAACAACCAAAGCTATTTACCATTGGCGGCTAAACAAGAACTTAGCCTCATGGAAGTGAAGAGAGTTCAGATAAATAAGACACAGGATCCTGTGCGGATGGAGTAAGGTGTGGGGGGTTCGGTGGCTGGTGGAAACCCGCCCCAATGGTGAAGGGTTAACCACAAGACCCAAACTGAGGGGTATTCATGCACTTTCCTTCTTCTGGCCTGGCAGAATGCTAGAAATAGAGGCTAAGAAAAGACAGCTATAATTCAGGATTAAATTTCGACTCAGAACTCAAAGCTCAATGGGGACCCAACCCTCAAGTCCTACCACTCCCTCCTTACCCCACTGGGAACAGAGGTTACTCCCCCTCAAGTGGAGCTTGTTTAAAAGGACACGTCCCACTTAATTTCAGGTTTTTGTGTTTATTTGTTGTTGTTGTTGTTGTTGTTCTTACTGAATAGCTTTATTTATTTTAATTAACATATAATGTATTATTTGTTTCGAGGTATCATAAATTCAGTTTTCATACCCTCTGACCTAACAATCTGATCTTCAGCCCTCACCTTACTCCTAATTCTGGCTCAACATTGATTCTCTCCTTTGTAAAATGAGAATCATTTTGAGAAATACTAATTCTCCCGATTTCCTCCAAGAGATTGCTTAAAAATTAAATAAAATAATTTGTATAAAAATATGAACCTTATAAAGTCCAGAGCATTGATACAAAAATTCGTTGTTGCTGTTGTGATCATTATTTTGTATTTGGCAAACGTGCTCGTATCTTCTTCTAGGCTACAGTTTTCCAAAGCTCGTGGCTGATCTGCCCTCCCACACTGATTTCTCTTCACCTCGTGAAGGTCTGTCAAAATATTTTCAAAGCACTGGTAGGAAGGGTGTTCAAGGGGTGTCTCTGTTTTCCCGGAGATCTTTGGCTTAAAAAAAAAAAAAAAAAAAACCTGCATTATACAATATTGTATTTGCAAACTGGTTTCTTGATAAACCTGTAATTTGACAGGGTGGCATCATTGGATTTTTAACAAAACCTCAGTGCTGACTTTGCAATTATTTCATTTCTTATTAAAAATAGTGAAGTTACAATTTGTCCAGCTTACCTGGAAACAATATTGCCCTCAGTTGTTTGGTAATTGGGTAGATATTTATTGTTACATCCCATGCTCTCTGTATAAACACCTGGTATTAGTAGCTATTCATAACTGCAGCTTGGCATGTCCATGAAATTAAACAAAGTAATTAATTTAGTTTCAGGCATAAAACAAGGAAATATGTAGGGCTACTGAAGCAACGTGAATGTGTGAAAACTCGTAGAATTATTCCAAGAACAAAAAGAGTGTGTAGCCTGCAGTAATAAAGTGATTTTTAAATTATTTTGTCAAAGAAATACATTTAGTTTTTCATTAATAGCCTTAAAGATACAAATTTTAATATTTCTCCCTTATATTATCAGGCTACTTTCCATATATATTGACTAGAATTGTTCTGTTTGTAAGACCCCAAACTAAACTACTACAGGTAGGAAGTATCATTTCTTATGTGTGAAAATCTCCTTATTCTAGTATGAGAAAACACCTACCAGAACAATATCATTCAAAACCACCTGTTAGCAAGAGTGAACATCATGGGAGGAGAACCATGATGAATGTAATCAAAGCTAAGATGAGAGAGAGGAAAAAGGAGGTGGGGGGGGGACTCTATTCTCAAAATGTAACCTAGTTTAGACATCTGACATGGTATCTTGGCTACTCTGTCAGAAAGAAGAGAATGCTGTCTTTTGCAACGTGCTTCAGAATAGTTATAAGGAAAATACTGTCTGTCATGGAAGGGAAATGCAGCCTTCGAATCAACTTTTATGTAGTCATATTTGTATACGACACACCCCAATTTCCAATTTTCAGATGATTGCGATATATTAAACAATGATAACGCTATGACTACAGTGGATAAAAGTTAACTTTTCATAATTCTAAACTAGATTTAGAATCTTGCTATATCATTATCATGAATTATACTGAAGCTACATAAGAATTTCGGTTAAAGTGTTTATATTGGTCAAAGGCTGGTAGCAGAGCATTTAATACATCTAAAAACTAAAAAGCCTAAAACTAAAAATAAAATGATACATTAAGAAACAATTCAACATTTTGAGGAACCTCCATGCTGTTTTCCAGAGTAGCTGCACCAGCTTGCATTCCCACCAACAGTGTAGGAGGGTTCCCCTTTCTCCGCATCCTCGCCAGCATCTGTCATTTTGTGACTTGTTGATTTTAGCCATTCTGACTGGTGTGAGGTGATATCTCATTGTGGTTTTGATTTGTATTTCCCTGAGGCCGAGTGATATGGAGCACTTTTTCATGTGTCCGTTTGGCCATCTGGATGTCTTCTTTGCAGAAATGTCTGTTCATGTCCTCTGCCCATTTCTTGATTGGATTATTTGTTCTTTGGGTGTTGAGTTTGCTAAGTTCTTTATAGATTCTGGACACTAGTCCTTTATCTGATATGTCGTTTGCAAATATCTTCTCCCATTCTGTCAGTTGTCTTTTGATTTTGTTAACTGTTTCCTTTGCTGTGCAAAAGCTTTTGAAAATAGAACTGCCCTATGACCCAGCAATTGCACTATTGGGTATTTACCCTAAAGATACAAACGTAGTGATCCAAAGGGGCACGTGTACCCGAATGTTTATAGCAGCAATGTCCACAATAGCCAAACTATGGAAAGAACCTAGATGTCCATCAACAGATGAATGGATCAAGAAGATGTGGTATATATACACAATGGAATACTATGCAGCCATCAAAAGAAATGAAATCTTGCCATTTGCGACAACATGGATGGAACTAGAGCGTATCATGCTTAGCGAAATAAGTCAAGCAGAGAAAGACAACTATCATATGATCTCCCTGATATGAGAAAGTGGTGATGCAACATGGGGGCTTAAGTGGGTAGGAGAAGAATCAATGAAACAAGATGGGAATGGGAGGGAGACAAACCATAAGTGACTCAATCTCACAAAACAAACTGAGGGTTGCTGGGGGGAGGGGGTTTGGGAGAAGGGGGTGGGATTATGGACATTGGGGAGGGTATGTGCTTTGGTGAGTGCTGTGAAGTGTGTAAACCTGGTGATTCACAGACCTGTACCCCTGAGGACTAAAAATATATGTTTATAAAAAATAAAAAATTTAAAAAAAAAGAAACAATTCAACATTGAAAAGATGAACAAATAAAAGGCAAATGATTGAAGATGTATATACCCACGTTTGAAATATTATTTATTAATAAAACATCGACTTGTGCCTTGCATGCTTTGTACATTTGGGGATAAGAGGACAGAAAGAAGGAAGCAAGAAAGTCAAAGAGGAAGCAAAGAGGAAGGGAGGGAGGAAGGGAAAAAGAAATCAGGCAATTCAAGTGGAAACTGAAGTGAGGTAGAGGGACCACCTTTTTGTAATATCATTTTTTTTTCTCAGACCTTCAAAACAATCATTTTTCATGATGTTAAATAAGAGAGACAAAATTATCTTCTAACAACTTAGAAGTTTTAATTCATGAAACATCAAAAGGGCCAGTCATTCTAAATGCCATATTTAGTAACGGTGAGAAACAGAGAACTTTGCTAAATATAATAATTAATGGAAAGAAAAAAAAAAGCTATGTAGAAATTAAGGCACCTTTGGCTTTGGAAATCTCCCACTGGTAGTTAACCCTTTCCTCTTTCTCTCTCCAGCCCAAAGAAGGTTGATATTTTGCCCTTTATTTTGACAAGCCTCACAAATCATTTTGTTCATTCATTTAAAATACAGAAATCCGAGGTGCCTGGGTGGCTCAGTCTGCCTTCAGCTCAGGTCATGATCTCAGGGGCATCGGGCTCCTTGCTCAGTGGGAAGTCTGCCTCTCTCTCTTCCTCTGCCCGCCACTCCTCTTGCTTGTGCTCTCTCTCTCTCTCTGGCAAATAAACAAATAAAATCTTTAAAAAATAAGTAAAATAAAATCCAGAAATCCTTGAGGGCTGCTGCTGTTTCCATGCCGAAGTCATAGGACTTCTGCTGCCGCATTCACTGGAATCATTGTGAACAGTGGTTCAGAGTTGTCCCAAGTCATTAAGAGAATGCTGCCTCAGCCTTCTGTCTTCACAGCTGTGTTTAGCTCTCTTTTCTGACGAACTGAAGCTGTCAGATGGGGTAGAAAAACCCATCTTACATTTTCTTCTGACCCTGTCAATAATAAACACGAGTTTTAGGAAAACCAGCAGCTCAAAAATAGTTAACTTACCCTACCACCTTTTCGACAACACACACACACACACACATTTCAAACAAACAAACAAATAAATCCATGTCAATGACAAACTTCAGTAATTTTTCTAGCTTCGTAAAATTATCCAGGGTGCCTGGGTGGCTCAGTGGGTTAAAGACTCTGCCTTCGGCTAAGGTCATGATCCCAGGGTCCTGGAATCCAGCCTCATATCAGGCTCTCGGCTTAGCAGGGAGCCTGCTTCCCCCTCTCTCTCTGCC
Source organism: Mustela putorius furo (assembly GCF_011764305.1). Classification (NCBI taxonomy): domain Eukaryota; kingdom Metazoa; phylum Chordata; class Mammalia; order Carnivora; family Mustelidae; genus Mustela; species Mustela putorius. The sequence continues at coordinate 3,742,990 of NW_025422047.1, forward strand.
TGCCTCTCTGCCTACTTGTGATGGCTGCCAAATAAATAAATAAAATCTAAAAGAAAAAATATTATCCTACTGTTCTAGTTTGACATTTCATTTGGTTTCCAGTAACAGTCAAAAAACTGCCTGGGAGAGGCACCTGCCTGGTTCAGTGAGTTAAGCATCCAACTCAGTTTTGGCTCAGGTCATTAATCTCAGGGGTGTGAGATCAAGCTCCACGTGGGGCTTTGTGCTGGGGGTAGAGCCTGCTTAAGATTCTCTCTTCTTCTCCTACTACCCCTCCCCTCCTCCCTCTCAAAAAACTGTCTGGATTTTTGTTTGCTTGGGGCTTTTGAGGGGGCAGTTATGTTATTGGGGCTGTTGTTTGGTTGGTTGGTCGGTTGGTTGGTCGGTTGGTTGGTTTGATTGGGTTTTATCATTAGACTCTCTATTGAGAACTTAAAAGCAATATTCAATAATCTAATTTCTCTTCCAACATTGTATTCTTTATTTACCTGATTGGGTTATTTGGCTGAGCCACAAGACATCTTCTATTTCTATAATTCTGTGATTACACTCAGTCAAAATCAAGGGACAAAGTACATGAAAAATACAGTGAGGGACACTTTACCAAATCAATGCGTGTTGAAATCTACCCAGATGATCCAAGCCAACTGATGTCCCATATGCAAAGCACTGCTAGCAAGTAGTGTTCTTTGAAGTTCACCAAATTTCCAAAAGTAAGAGAGTCAGACACCCAAATGTCTTCCTCATGCCACCTTCCATTAACATCACTTCTAGATTTGGGGACTTAACTAAAGTCATCTAAAGATGACTACTGAAAAGTGAAAATTAGCTTCATCTTACAAAATGATTCATAAATCATCAATGAGGAAATAATTTAATAATTTAATAAATTAATAAATTTATTAGAGAATAGGGACTTGATATGAGAAACTGGTCTATGACAATCACTTTATACTAAGTTGACCAAAATAATTTTTTTTCTTTTTTTTGCCTCATAACTTAAGCATATCATTTTATTTCTTTCTGCTTCTACTTCGCAGCCTTAAAGTGGTGAGAAAAACTAGTGTTCCTTTCCTCAGAGCATCTGGATGGCTTAGCCAGTTGGGCCTCTGACTTTGGCTCAGGTCATGATCTCAGGGTCCTGGGATGGAGTCCTAGGTCAGACTCCCTGCTCAGTGGGGAGTCTGCTAACTCTCTCACTCTGTGCCTACCCCCGTTCATGCTCTCTATGTCTCTCTCTCTCAAATAAATAAAAAAAAAAATCTTAAAAAAAGGAAAACAAAACACAAAACAGATAACCAGTTTTCCTGGTATGGAAAACTGTAAGAATGATATAAATAATGAGCATGGTAGCCTTACAAAATGTAACATAAATAAGTCAATCTATTGAAATAATAGAAAATAGAATCAAATAGAAATCTATTTTCTATATGAATTAATTTCAAAAGATAGGTTTTAAGACATTCCAGTAAATTTCTATTCCTCTAGTACTTTCCTATACTCAAGGTACATTTTATTATTACCATTACCATCTTGCTAAAAAAAAAAAAAAAAGTTATCAGTACATGCATCTCTTTAGAATTTCAGTTACAAATCAGATTCATTGCATATTTCCATTCTGTTATAGTCCACATCTTGGCCACAGTTGGTTAGTGGGTTGGGGAAAAGAAAGGAAATTGAAAGGAAAAAAGCAATGGGGAGGGGTTTTGTACAACAGTAAAGGGATATCCAGAATGAATTGATTTCCTTGCAAGAAATGTGTGTAAGTAAATCGAAATGAGATGATTTCACAGAATTAAAAGTAAAAGTTGACTTATTGAAAGAGAATAAGAATGTAAACAATATAGGGAATTCTGTAACATAAGCCTGTTACATGAGTATCTTCGTACCCTATATATTGTATTCATAAGATGGCACCAGAAATGAAGAAACATCACAAGCAGTTCTTGATGGTAAATCATCCTCTTTCTCTCATTTAAAACTGGGGCATAATCTTCAAGCATCATGTGACATTGTCCAAATATTTTGTGTGACCATTTCTTAGGGTTTCCCTCCCTGATTAGAACCAACGTACTTACTGTAACAGAGCTTGTCTAAACCAAGTTCTCAATGGGAACAGACACAAAAACCTTTTCTGATTGGAGACCCCGATTCCAGTTTGTACATAGCCTGCTTTATGCAGCTCGTCTGTTTGAATGGCAGCGTCTCCCCTTCACTACAAGGAAACAAATAAGGTTCATAGGCAGGTTTAATTTGGCATCAAACTTCCTCTTAGTCCCTTGAGCTTGTTGATTGCACATAGGCAGCTGGTAGTCTCCCTCCGCTGTCTGCTGCTCCCTCCACAGTGAGGTCACAGAACTGGGCTGTCACTGTCCCCGGTCTCCCTCTTCAGGGTATGCATCCCATTTCCACCGATAACGTCATCCTTGCCTTGCTCGATAACTAAAAATACATTTTCTTCATAATGTGTTTTTGAAGAACATATTCCAAACGAGCCTCTGAGTTTTCTTTTTGGTCAGTATATTTTTCCCTTAAAGAAATGCATGAAATAAAAACCCTATCCAAAGCCAACATGCCTTGTGTTGCAAGTTGGTAAGATTTTACTTGTTCTCCTTTTGTTCTTTTTAGACTCACTACAAAATACTAAGTGATAACTGAGTCTCGTTACAGTTTTGCTGGAAAAGCAGCAACAATTTCCTAAATTCTGGGGTATCAAATTGCTCACATTCTACAAACTAAGAAGATTCGGAGCAAAATCTTGAAAACGCTTTGTTCCGTCTCACTGGAGTTTCCGGAGATAGGAGACAAAGTCCATATTCTTTCTTAACACTGGGATCCTTAGTCACATGATTTTCCATTCAGCCAAAAATTCTTTCCATTTTCCTTCAAAATCCAACAATTATTCTTCATTTTTTTGGAAATCTTACTCCCTTATATATGTGTTCATTCATTCATTCATTCATTTACTCATACCACAATTCTTTAATAGAGTTTTGTTGAGCACCTCATGCCAGATACATAGAACTTTAAAGGGAAAATGGTTTGGTGGAGGAGAGCACCAGATGCAGACCTAGAAGACCAGAATTCATTGAGAAGCAGGTCCCATCCTACCTGTCCATCCTCATGTCACTATATAGATCAGCTCAGGATGCACCATAGGTCAAACATATTTCAGTACCTTGGGTTATCCTTGTAAAGAAACAGATTCCAAAAGAGGCACAACAGGTAAACACGTGCCCAGAATACCTGGGTTCAACTCTGAGTGTTGCCAGTCTTCACCATAGGACCTCTGACAAAGTGTTGAGTCTATGAGTCTATGACTCTGTCTCTGAGTCACAGACTCGTATCTTTCATAAAATGAAAAGATAATGGTGACTACCTTGTAAGTTCTCATTAAATGAGTCAATAATTACAAAGGGCTTAGGAGAGTGTCTGGTATGATTATTTGCTACAAATATTTATAAATGTTTATATAAAGGTACATTTATAGGAAGTTTTGTTATTTGTTAAGTAAATTTAAAATGCAAATTATTTACGTTATGAAAATTGAATTAGTCCGTACACGTGCAAAATACTTAGACCTGTGCCACAGGTGCTCACTAAAGGTGAGCCCTAAATAATGTTACTTAACAGCCATCTCTTGGGAAGCACAGGCCCCTTTGCAGAAATTCTTTCACACATCCCACGCTATGAGAGCCTGCTTCCCAATCATGACTGGCTTGACCAAAGAGAAAGCTCCCGACCAAAGGCAAATCATCCAACAGGAGTAACTGGACCAATTCAATTGTCTCTATTTCTGGAATTTCCATTGAGGGTGTAAAACAGAATCAGTGAATTGGTAATAAAAGCTGGTGTTAAAATTCACACACAGAAATAGCAGGGCCTGGGAAAGTAGCTGAGTCATATTCATGGTACAACATGAGAAGAAATCCCTGGAACCCTGTTGTTTACTCAACTCCATAATCCCCAGTCACCCTCCTCCCTCTGAACTATGATCCAGTCACCTGGGCATCCACGCATGCTGTGGTCTCTTTGTCCCATACTGCCCAGTGCCCTGCTGTTGGTTTCCCTGAGCCAGGACCAAGTGACAAAATTCCTCTCTTTCTTATTTTCACTGAAATCTTGACCATAGACCACCATAACATATGGATATTTCTTATAACTTCGAGACCCTCCTCACTAACTTATAAGGAGCTACTGAGTAGAGAAAAAGTTCCAAAGAAAGCTTTCAGTCCTGTCTGGACATCAGAATCACCTGTAATAACTTTTCAAATGCATAGCTTTGGCCCTACCATCCCTATGCTAATTCAATAGTCTGGAGCAAAGCCTTGACATCCATACATTTCCAAATTTCCATAGAAGATTTTTATAGACACCTCAAGCTGATAATTATTGAAGGATAGTCAGAGAATGACATAGACCAGAGCCAGGAAAAGCGGGGCGGTGGGGGTGGGGATGGTAACCAGTGCTTTAAGGATTTTATGTTCTCCTCACTAATAATGTAACAAATGGGTGCTTTCCCAGGCCATTGCAATATAGGGTATAGGATAATCTTTCCAGAACATGTAATACTCTTTCAAAACCTTCACTGATTATCTGTTGTGCACGAAGTAAAGCCCAAACCCTCAGCCCAGCATTCAGGCCCTCCATAGATTACTCCATCAAAGTAGTTCCTTCTATACCTGGACATTCCTGTCATAGCTACCTTTTGGTGTGCCGTGTCTTTAATTCTTGCCAGCCTCTCAGCACTTTCCTATCCTTTCTGTTCACCTTGATATAATAATCGCAATAGCAGCAATAATTTTCAGATCAAAACAATGCTTCCTTCAAACATTGCTACATTTCTTCCTCATAGCACCAACCATGAAAAATAGATACGCTCTTTATTTCAACTTTCTGATCCAGAGACTGGGGCCCACACAGGCTAAGTCACATACCCAGTGCCTGACAAATAATAGAAAGCCAATAAAAACTGACCAGAAATAGGAGAATGAACCAAGTTTTTTAACAAATAGAATTTTTTTTAACAGCAAAGAAGTTTTTTAACAGCAAAGTATAAGACTTCTTTTTTTCATTTGTTTCCCTTTGTTTTCATTAACTATACCACCCTACTTTCTAAGGTTGAAATCTCAGTCTTTGAAAAATCAGATCAAGTAACATGCCATCAAGTCTTCCATAATGCCCCTAAACATAACACATAGCTTATAATGATTAATGAAAGCTCCCATGTTTGAATACTCAGTATACACTAGGCATTACGGTAAGTGCTTTAGACATGTTATAGGTGCTCCTTTACCAAGGAGGAGACTGAGGTTTCAAGAAGTAAAAGAATTTTCCCTGATTTTATCCACCTAATAAGTAGCAGGACCAGGCCATTGCTTACAGAGTTTGTGTGCTTGATCCTTCCTTCTCCATCCAGTTTTAAGGTTAATTATTAACACGCATTTCTCCTCTCCTCTCTAAAACTCTTTGGTTAGGAACTCTTTGGTTAGGAATTCTCTACCACCACCACCATATAAACAGCCTTGGTGCTTCAACCATTTAATAAATATCTAGAAAATATACTAATGTGAGTCTGCAAAGAATGAGACCAGAATCTTTGAGACTCAAATGCTCAGAAGAGATTCAAATTTAATTCATTTGATCTCTAGGTATCTTTATTTTCACTATGCTTCATCAATTTCATCTAGAACAACATAGCTCATGAAGATTTTTTACTGATCAAGACTTCCTTCACGGTGCCTATGGCATGAGGGTCAAACGAGATAAGATTTGGGAATTCACCTAGCAAGTATAAAACAACTGATAAATTTGTATCACCCACCTCAACTTGCCCTGCTCCAACAAGATAGCAAGGAGACTTCCAAGTATCTTTTCCAGAAAGTTCTTCACCTCCAAATCTGGTTAATCTGTTTCTCAATGCTGTATATGTTTTCTGAAGCTGTGAAGTCTCCCGACCACTTTATGCCTAGCATAATAGGCTAAATAATATGGAAAGTGCATGGATTCAGGAATCCCAATTCTCCAGAATACCACTGAGTGATATTCTCATCCCTCAGAAACCTACTCTTGCCACGCTTCTGGAAGAAGTCACACCTATTGCTGCATTCTTCATCCTTGAAGTTTTCGTCACCCTGTGACTCACTGATACTAATCAACCTCTCTTTACCCATCTTATTTACATTATTTTGACCTGGATCCCTTGATAATTTTCACCATTCCCAAACCTGTCGGGCTTACAGGTGGTTCTCATTGCAACCCCTTTAAGAATATCAACAGTGGTTTAGCAACGGTGGTTCTGTTCACCCAAACAACTTGTGACAGTCCTCGCGCAGATTTTTATCTCTTTACATAAAACTCTGTGAATGTTGCAGGCTCAGGCACAGAATTTTAAAACCATATGTTTCTGATATTTGGGTATCCCCCCCCCCGACACCACGCTTTGTGAATGGAAGAGAGCTATAACATCCTTATCGTTCTTTCACTCACAAAAGATTCATTCTCACCACCTAAAGTCACTGGGGAATGTCTTATTTTCAAGTATTGTTATCAATGTTGTTTAAGTGTATCAAGATTGCAAGACACGCTCACAGTAGAGGAACACTCAGTGAATCAGTCCTATCCAAGAAGATGCAATAGTTTACGTTTGTCCATTTTTAATTGTAATATCTTAGCTGCCACTGTGAGAAAGCATTTAGAAAGTGGCCCCCTTGCAGTGTTTTCACTGCTGTTAAAACTAAAGATGAAACTTTTTCTTTCTTTCAAACTCATTGTACTACCAGTACTGTTTCAGTTGCATGAAGCCAATTCAGATTTCTGGGGCTGCCTTATTCTACCTACTTTGCATTACATTGCCCTAATGATATTGGCTTTCATTTCATAGTTTCTGTAAGTAATTAATCAGCTCAACTCCATGGTGCACCTGCTAAGTGCCAGGACCTCTGCTAAGCAGGTTCCATCTAGAATCTCCTTCAATATGAGGTGGGTAACTATTATGAAACCCATTTAGCAGGGGAAGAAATGGAGCCTAGGGGTGCCTGGGTGGTTAAGTAGGTTAAGCCTCTGTCTTGGGCTCAGGTCATGATCTCAGGGTCCTGGGATCAAGCCCCTCATAGGGCTCTCTGCTCGGTAGGGAGCCTGCATCCCCCCCCCCCCTCTCTCTGCCTGCCTCTCTGCCCACTTGTGATCTCTCTCTCTCTCTGTCAAATAAATAAATAGAATCTTTAAGAAAAAAAAAAAAAAGGAGCCTAAAAAGATTTAGTCCATTTCTCAGGGCATCCTGCTAGTAGCCAAGGAGCTAGGATTTGAACTCAAGCTTGTCTCTCTCCAAAGCCCAAGGTTTTAGGCACATGAAACATTTAAAAAGACGTTGACTCAACTGCAATCCATAAAATGGGCCTTCTGTCCGAGTCATGGCTCAGAGGGCACTATTAACTGGCTTTGCTTTGTGACCCAGCCATGTGATAGTCATACCCATGAGGTCCTCCTCCACTTAAATTGTACTGAAAGGGTTTTTCCAGAACCTAGTCTCTGTAGCCATTAGCTCAGTCCCTCCACTGCCTTCTTTCAAATTATTTTAGCCAGTATCCTGTGGCTATGCAGTAAAAACTGCCCAGGTTTTAGTGTCCTTAAAAATAAATTTCCATGTCAATTCTTTACCCTCTCTTTCCCCTACCCCACATAAAAAACCTCCCAAATTCCTAATTCTCCTGGCCAGAGGAGTAGGGAATTGCATAACAATTTGCAATATATCTTTCAAAGTACCCTTTCAGGGGTCTCTGACATTATGTGGAGTGACTCCGTAAGAGCCAACCCGAGTCTCTGGAACTGTTCTCTGCCAGAGAGTGACAGGTAATTTAAGATTTTAAAAAACTTTTGCCCTAGATAATACTTGAAAATCCAACCTCATATAAAGACTCACTTTTTCCCCCTTAAATCTGTTCCGAGGCCTCAGTTCCTTGTTTCCCAGCCTACATACGCTATCATATATAATGTCTGTGGAAACATATTGATTTAAAGATCAAGTCAGCAATGGAATTGGGCTCTTTGCAAGTTACCTTGGTTTAACTACTGAAAACCTTTGTAATTGCCTCTGAGACTTGAGTCACTGGAACTTTAATTCACTTGTGCTCTCACAAGGAGGAACTTAACTGCTCACTCTAGGCTTCCGCCCCTCCTAAGTACCTTCGGAAGGGAATGACAAACCAAGCAAACAGCTTATTTGTGGGCATAACGGGCAACTCCGGTAAAATCTTAGCCACGGCATAACATTCTGGATATTATCCATCCAAAAGACTGGTTATTTGCCACAGCCATCTTGGGAATCATACGTCCGATGACAGTCATGAGTTTTAAAAAGCACCCATTGACTTCTGATCTGTTGGTTTTGAGAAGGTGAGTAAGCGAACAGTAGAGATGGTGACTCAAGTTTGAACACACTTTAAGGGAAACCTGGAGGAGAGGTCAGAGCAGTGAAACTAGAAAGCAGAGGAGTGGCTTTTCCAAGAGGAGCGAGCTTTCAGGTTCCCAGTGGGGCGCACAGACTCTCCATGCTTTCCTCTGAAAACCATGGAAATCACGTACTTTATATCTGCACATACAGTCCTTTGAATGTAAAGGTTACTTTTCCATAAAAGTCCAAAGCATTTCCTGATTTATAAATACACTGAGAAGCAAGAAAATTATATGTAGAATACCAGTAGGACTAATTTATGGATGCTCCATTGAACACTTTCTCAATCAACTGCACTTTGTATACACATGACATAAATATGTGCATAAGATGTTAGCATTGTTCAAGGCCATGTGGTAATAAGATTTTTAATGTTTTCCAATTTATGTGTGTATGTTTCCTGTCTAGACAGTTAAGTGAGTTATCTCTGTCAGTTCATCAGTAACAAACAATATTGAAAATAACTTCCTTTTCCTATTATTGGCATTGAAAACTCAAAGTCATGATGTAAAAAGAAAAAAGAAATATGATCCACTCCTGAACTTTTCTCACTACTATATTTTTTCCAGAATTTTAACCCCATGAATTAATCATAGTTCTCCAGAGAAACAGAATAAACAGAATATATGTATATAGAAAGAGATTTATTATAAGGAATTGGCTCATGTGATTATGGAGATTGAGTAGTCCCAAGATCTGTAGTTAGAAGCCAAAGAGCAGGAGAGGCAATGGTGTAGTTCCAGCTGGAGTTCAAAGGCCTGAGAACCAGGATCTAGTCCAGAAGCCTGCAGGCTTAAGACATAAGAAGAGCTGGTTTTCATTTCAAGTGCAAAGGCAGAAAAAGACCAATGTCCCAATTCAAGTAATCAGGCAGGGGGAGTTCCCTCTTAACTTAAAGGAAGTCATACCTTTTTTCCATCCAGGCCTTCAGCTGATTAAATGAGGCCCACCCACGATAGGGAAGATAATGTGCTTTACTCAGTCTACTGATTCAAATGTTAATCTCATCCAAAAACATCCTCACAGATACACCCAGGATAATATTTGACCAAATACCTGGGTACCCCAGGTAAATCAAGACATAGAATTAACCATCACATCTCATACTGTATAACCTTTCTAGTTCATTATTTAAGTCAGACCTAATTTCAATCTATTACACATCTTACTGAGGTTACTTAGTCAAAGACAATTATTAAGTTTGATAGCAATACTTATAAAATATTTTAGCAGTAAAAGTGTTTGAGTGATAATAGACCATGAGACAGACCAAACACATTTTTTTCTCAAGCCATTCCTCTCTCCTTCTTTATGGTAGGGGAAAGATTGCATACTAAACAAGATGGGAATGATCTTCTTGCTAGAAGATTATTAACTAATCTTAACAAAGGCTTCAATAAAATATAATGTGTCATGCTATATAGTTTGGTCAGGTCAATAGCCCTAGAAGATACACAGAGGTTTTCTGTATCCAGAAGGAAGCTCCTTCAAATTTACCCACAAACACTTTAGCCTCACTCACAAGTTTAATGATAGAAAACAAAACTATAAAGCCTCTAAAACTATCATGGATCATCTTCCATAAAATTCCAAAATGGCAGAGCCAATTTTCCTAAGTTCCCCAATTTAGCAAGCAGAGTAGAAGCAGACAAACAAATTGTCAGAGTTCTTATTTTCCATAAACACCGAAATCTTATAATTAATCTCCAGAACCATACATTATTTATTAGCTTCATGCCTTAATGAAGGAAGACTCTATGTTTATCACACTAAAATGGGAGAGTGGGGTGTAAAGGTGGGTGGAGGGGAGAAAAGCCTGCTTCTTTTCTTAATGAATCTGGCCTTATGTTTCCTCAATTTTTTAATCAGCAATTTTATGCTCTGCAGGTAGTAAACAAAAATGGTGACAGTCAAACATGCATTTTGCATCATAACAAACCCGCTGGATCTGCAAACAGTTGTTTAAGGTGCTCCTTTTCCATCAGGAAAAACAATAGCATTTATTAGCAGCATTTCACTCTACTCCCATGATGTGTGTGTTCTTCACTCTGAAAGTGTCAGCTGTCAAATGAAATGACGGCGACTGACAGTTCAGAATTTTAAAAGTTCAGCTCTTTTCAAATGCACTAAATGAACAAGAGCCGCCTAATTTGGGCTGAAGAAAAAGCAACCAAAATCCCCTGTAAGTATGCAAGGTTTTATTCTAGTTTTGCATGCTTAGTATGCACGGAGAATGTTAAATACTTTTCGGCTGGATACACTGTTAATTCTATGAGTGAGAAAGATTTCATTAGGTGAGCTTCAGGCAAGAGTGGGCTACAAATGGAATTCCCTTTTATTTTCTGAATTCACAGTATATGACCCTTATCCAATGATAAATGGTCTATAAACTCTCTTGCTGTATTTAATTGCATAAACTTCCATTATATTCTACTATTAACACGGGAACACTTTGACACAAGATATCAGAAGGAGAAAAAACTAGTAAAAAATTAAAACCTTCACTCTTAACAAAACCAACAAAATCTTAGTATCCCTCAGAATCACTTTCAACATGTAAGTACCGAGCACACAATTTTAAATATTTTTTCAACCAATTAGTTACTTTTAATTTTGGTAGCACAAAAATCTATTAATCACTATTTAATTATCTGGAGCCCTTGCCTGCCTAATTAGTGCTTTCCGTATTGCATCTTCAACTAAACTGGGGACCCTATCAACTCATTTATCTGATACGTATTTGGTGCACTGGTGAGTTAATTAATGGAAAAAGAAAAAAACTCATTTAAATGGTTCATTCAAAAAAAAAAAAAAAGCTTATTAAACACTTTGAACATTAAATAAGCCGGCTGATTTTATTGGGTTTTCATTGCCCTAAAAAGCATTATATAAATGCAAAATCCCATGTGACATTTCTGGGTAAATATACGTTGTAGAAGGAATCCGAAGCTGCGGTGATCAGTTGAGTAACAATCCCTCCTAAGTACACTGCCTGAGGCTGCGGGCTTTTGAAATCTTTTACACAAAAATGAGGATGATGATTAGACATAAGATTTTATTTGGAATTTTCTGGTGTTAGTCAGGAACACTAAGCACGATTGTAAATGAAATTGCATTGTTATATTCTAGGTAATGTAGTGTAAAATGGTCTATACTATAACTGTGCTTATAATACTGAAGAAAACAAAGAGTAATTTCCAGAACCCAGCCCATTCCTCCACTGCATCTCCATTTTGCTCTGTCTCAGCAAAGCACTATGGGCTTGTCTTCCAGCATTCTAGTTCACACAGCAGCACCCCAAGAAAGCTTTCCTAAGCACCCTCAAATGAGGCGAAGGGCCCCTCTTGGATATTCTGACAGCACATGGGCATAAACCTTTGCTTTGCACTTACTGGGAAGAAGCAGGGGGCACGGGAGTAAAGAACACAGCTGTGGCTTCAGGAAGACCTGGGTATGAGTCTAGCTTCGGCAACTATGCTGTTGGGATTCAATGGAATTATCTAAGTAAAGCATCTAGTGCTGACACATCATAAATGTATTACAACCATTAGTAATGTTTTTAAATTACAATCTACCGTACTTGACTGTTCACATGTTTCTCCTGCTGGGAGATGTGAGCTACTTGTGGAAAGAGACACATGACCCATCTTTGCATTTCCAGAGCCTATAAAATAGGTAAACTGAAATCAAATTTCCCCTCCTTCTTACAGATGGCAGTAGGAATTCTGAAGCACAAATCCATACATGCTAAGTGCTTATTACATAGATCAACTTCAAAAAAATTAGCAGTTTCACTATTATTAACACCTATATTGCTTTCTCTGGATCTCCTGTAGATTGTCAAGTGGACACAGGTGTCTGATTCCTCATCTGAATATTCATTTCGTGATTCTCATCAGTTAAGAAATTGTTCACTGGGCGATGCCTCAGTGGCAGTCAGTTAAACACCTGATTCTTGATTTCAGCTCAGGTCTGATCTTAGGGTCATGAGATTGAGCCCCTCAACACCAGTGTTGGGCTCCGTATTCAGTGGGGAGTCTGCTTGAGTTTCTCTGTCTCTCTCTCCCACACCTTCCTCTGACACTCTATCTCTCTCTCAAATAAATAACTAAATCTTTAGAAAATGAATGAACTATGGATATTAAAAATTGTCATAGCACAAAAATTTTCAGTGGTGAACTGACCATTTGTAAGATTAGTTCCAATTCAAAGTCCCCTCTGCCACTAATATAGCACCTATTTTAATCCAGAGAATCAATATCTTGATTATAACCTCAACAGGTTATAATCCTGTTGAGAATCTAATGTCTACAACTTCCTATGCATATAGAATGCAAATTTAAAAGTTAAATTGAGGGACGCCTGGGTGGCTCAGTTGGTTAAGCATATGCCTCTGGCTCAGGTCATGATCCCAGGGTCCTGGGATCAGGTCCCACATCAGGCTCCTTACTCAGCGGGGAGCCTGCTTCTCCTTCTGTGCCCTTCTCCCCCTGCCTGTGTACTCTCTCTCTCTCTCTCCCTCTGACAGACAAATAAATAACATCTTTTAAAAAAAAGTTAAATTGAAAATCTTCAAATTGCATAAAGTTTATTAAAGTGATATTAGAGGGACACCTGAGTGGCTTATTAAGTTAAGCATCTGCCTTTGGCTCACATCTTGATCCAGGGTCCTAGGACAGAATCTCACATCTGGCTCCTTGCTCAGCAGGGAGACTGCTTCTCCCTCTGCCTACCACTCTCCCTGCTTGTGCTCTTACTCTGTCTCTTTGACAAATAAATAAATAAACACATTTTTAAAAAATTATTTAAAATTGAAAAACTAAGGTGATATTAGAGATCTACTCAAGTCACTGTGGATCTATCAAGGTCAAGCAACTGAAAAAGGGAAAAATGAAAAAGATGAGATTCAGAAAAGAACAATATGAAAACCAAATGATTAGGAATCCTGTTTGAAAATTAATAAAGCCATAGAATGTCTTTGCAAGATTGATCCTTATCAGCATGACTGAAAGTCAAATATGCAGACTTTAATATCCTAAAATTATGTTGGAAAGATTATCCAAAAATCTAATATTTGGTTAATTCTTCACTAGTCTAAGAATTAGAGAACAGTTTTTATTGTAATGTAAATTGTATTTGAAAATTTGTTCACTGCTTTTTCCTTTTATAGTTCTAGATACAGTCCCAACCAAAACTTCCCTTTTCCTGCTATTGTCTCTGAAATTTTGGTTTCAATTTTAAGTAGTTTTACTCTATGGGGTCTTTTCTGCTTCCAGTTACTCGCTGGTTTGAGGGAAAGGATTGCTCCCTGATGTTGCCACCAGTAGTGCCGCAGCTGCCGTGTTTCACCATCTGTCATGATTTCCAGGGACACCTAGGATGTTAACATGATATGCTTTAGTTCAAGTTCATGGGCAGTGCACCTTTTAAAGGGAAAAGCAAAGAGAGTTCTGCAGAGATCTTAATGAAGCAACCCTCGTCTCTAGAAAAGTCTCTTGCCTGATATAGTCCAAATTCTTTTGGGGAATCCCTTTCTTCAGATAAATAAGGTGAAAAGATCCAAACTTTACTACACCAGGAAATGGGTATTCAATCCGTAGGGCCTCTATAACCAAATCAGCGCCCAACACTGCTCCAAAAAGTCAATGATGACTATGTGTTGCTGAGTATATTACATACAGTATTCCAGAATGTTTTTAACTTTCTTCCATCTCTTCTTCTTTTTTTTAAAAATTCCTGATATATCCATTGGTTAGTTAAGAAAAGGGAGGATTTATAAAACAAATTTCATATAATTTTTTTCTCTAATGTTAAAATCACTAAAAGGAGAAATACATAATATGAAATTTCTGTACTTTATTATGTAATACCTCTAAAAACACATTAAAGTTCAGTATTTTCAAAGGTTTTTCTATAGTCTGTGAATATCTTTCTTCTGAGGATATTTGCTGTGTATCATCGGTAATTATATAGTACACATTCCCGGGTTGTTGAGATATGAACAACATATTTTGTGTTTTTGTTTCCATTTTAGTGATATGTTTAAAGAAAAATTCAGACAGATTCACCAGAATATTAAAGGTAATTTTTTTCTCAATCTCTCTGTCAAGTTAGTTCAGCTCTAATTCAGGCAAATTCCTGACAGATATCAGAGTTCTATTTACTGATTATCTCTTCTCCCCTTTGGGATCATAAGATTTTAAGTGAAAAGAATCTAAAAGATTTATTGCTAATGGGATTCTACAAATGTTATCTTTGTTCAGAGTAAAAGTAATATACGATCCTGGCTTTGTGGAGCATCCTTAATGTTCTTTTTTTGAATATGTATAACTCATTTAGAGACCAAGAATAGACAGTAACTCATCATTTTTGCTACCTGCCTTAAAATATCTGCGTTTTGTCTGTTTGAAAATAATATAAACTTGTGATTTAATTGATGTCATCACTTCGATTCATCACCACACTCATTGTAAACAAAGAGGCTCTGAAGAATGAACAAAATGCTTATTGTTCACCAGAAGAAAGGTCGTAACATGTTATATTTACATTTATGTCATGTCTTATTACTAAATCTGTATAAACCATCTTCCTTCATTATTTCTGAATGGGAGACTGATGATAAGTGCTATTTTCAAGAATTTTTTAATCCTTTTTATTTGTCTAGCTAATTTGTGTGCTGATGCATTACAAGGGTAACTCTATGTTTTGCTTGTTAAGTTATTAGGGATTTTTAACTCCTAAAAATCAAGGACAAGTTCCTAAATGTAACATTTGTGTGGGTCGACAGCTCGAGGGGAGAGAGGTCAGCTGCCTGGTGAAGGAAGGAGAAATCTGTCGGCGCGCTCCTCATTTGCTTTGTATTGTTGACATTGGGCTTGGAATGGAGGATGCTCTGTTAGGTTATGCAGCAGGGAAGCTTACAGCTTATTATTTTTTACTCCCAATACAACCAAAGCAATGGGTGAGTAATGAGAGGAACATAGATAATCCCAATGATACCAGGCCATGAATTGCAGGAGCCTGGGGGATAGTAGAGCTTTTATCAGACTGTGATGCCCAGTGACCTAACACAAGCCATAAATATGCACATTAGTCAAATCTTTATTACATCTGCAAATAGCTACTGGCATGTTTTTCCTCTCCCGCTTTATAATGCTGATGATCTGGACTCCAAGCCCTACCTTCCACCCAAGGAAATTTAAATTAAAAGGAAATGTATCACATGGTGATAGGAAAATGAAAACATACCCGGTGATAACTAACAATCACACAAACATAAAACAGCTCTGTTTCTCTAGTCCTGAAAAACTGATTTTTCTAGAAACTGATTCCTTCCCCAGCGCAAGTTCCATCCAATTCTCACCCTACTCCTTCCCTCCCTACCCATTCCAGGGAACTTAGCTCACCCAAGATTTCTCATTTGCTGGGGCTCTGTCCCTTGTTTAAACTAAAGAGAATACAGGATCAGTCCTCTTTTTTCTCCCTAGAAAGTCTCTTCAGAATCTAATTCAATGAGATTGTATTTGTTACAATGAATACAGATTGTTCAATGGGGCACATTTAAGAAATGCTGAAAAGAGTGCAAGGGGTTCGCGGGGTGGGGGCTGGCAGTGTGGTGGGGGGAGCGACGTTTTATACATCACCTCATGTTTGTTAAGGTCTAAAAGCACTGAAAAGGATTTGTTCTGTTTGTGTAAAGGGCCTCCGTGCTCTGGGTCTCTAAGATGTTATGCCAAGCCTTTCAGCACATGAGCTTTCTCTTGAACTTGGGCCTGACATGACCAGAACGCAAGGGTTCAGGTTCTCAGGGACTGACCCATATTGTTGCTCCAATCTGGCATCTTGGAGTCTGCTACGTAAATAGTTGGCTTTCTGCAGCTAACGTGTTGTTTATTTTAATATACGAGTTTGGAAAATCATTTCTGCATATCCTATTCTTTCCAAGAGCCATTTTGTTTACTGAGTGTTTTCATTTACCAAAATGACTCTTACTAAAAGATCTGAGGTCTCCCAGGAGAGTGAAGATCTTTAATCACATAATGTGAACTAAGCAGTCAGTTATGAGAGTCACTGAAAATATTAACAGCCCTGGAGAGCGTTCCAAACCATAGGGTTGCATACTCTAGCTGTGAACTGTTAGTCATAGTCTTGGGCCGTGTTCCTTGGCTCTGCCACTGCCCCGCATTCTGTGATTGGAAAGTCCATACAACTCCATTTCACTATTTGCTATGACACATAGACAAAAGGGCCTAAAGATATCTTGTCCACCTAGAATGAATGCAACACTGTGAGAATATGGAGATACGTATATGTGTGTCCTGCACGTATATATTGAACAGGCTATATCTGGTGGAGTACATACAATCAAGAATTAGGCTCCTTTTCTCTACCTCTTAGATGTTCTTTCTACTCGTTTGAAAAATGTCTCAGAAAGTTCCCTGTGGCTTTTGTGGTCACTTTGGAGTATTAGAACAGTATTATTTTCAGGTGTAAAAATATCCAGTCTAATCTAAATCAAATTTGAATCATTTCAAAACTTTCTCTCCTGCCCCAACACACACAAACCTTGCAACTTGAGTACCAGAAATGGGAAAATTGGCTTAGGGAGCAGCCCGAGGAGGGAGATAAGGACAAAGGTTTTCTTGATCAGTGCTTAAGCAATGTGGCTCTTTCTCTTCAGACTTTATTTCACGGACTATTTTGGTCAGAGAGAGGGGTGTCTTTGGAGATCCCTGGACTGGGACGTGAGTACTGCTTTGTCATACATAGGGAACACACGCTCAAGCCAATAACTTCTGATTCTGCTTCAGCTTTTAACTTAGTGCTATATTCCTGGGACTGCTAACCCTGTGTCTTAGCCCATTCAGGCTGCTCTAACAATGTACCATAGACCAGGTGGCTTGTAAATAACAGAAATTTATCTCTCACAGTTCTGGATGCTGGGAAGTACAAGTTCAGTACAAGCAGGGTGACTGTGCCCTTCTGGGTCCCAGACTTACTGCATCTTCACATGGTGGAGAGGCTAAGGGAGCTTTCTTGGAACTCTTTAATAAGAGAATTTTTTTTTTTAAGGCTCTGTCTATGAAATAGTCACCACTCAAAGACTCCAACTTCCTAAATCTATCACATTGGACATTAGGATTCCAACATATGAATTTGGGAGGAATATAAAGATTCAGACCAGAGAACCTTCATAGGCAGCACTCATGACTGGAGGGTCCTTTCTAAATGGTTCTAGTCATCAACAATATAGCCCAGAGTAAAATGAACTCCAGTGCCTCCCAAACTCTAGAAGTTAAGGCCATCACAACACAGTTCTCTTTCCAGACTCTGCTCCATTTCAACAGTTCAGATCTGGAAGTTTCTGAAGATCACAAAATCCTAGGTGGAGAATGGTATGTCAGTCTTTCCTCTGGCAGACACCTTCAGGGTTTTTGTATCATTCATTTGGAGCAGTCTCACATGGCTGGGTGAAACTGGGAATATTATAAGCTTTCTTTTACTACAAAATGACAACCAGTTAAAAGATGGACAAGAGATGTGAATAGACATTCTCCAAAGAAGATATATACATGGCTGATAGGCACATGTAAAGACGTTCAACATCATTAGCCATGTTGGAAATGCAGATCAACACCACAATGAGATTTTACTTCATACCTACTATTATGGCTATCATCAAGAAGACAGAAAAAAAGTATTATTGGCAAGAGTATGGAAAATTTGGAACCCTCACTCCCTGCTGTGGGGGGAGTAGAAAATGGTTTGGCCATTTTGGAAAAGAGTCTGGCACATCCTCAAAAGGTTAGGCATAGAGTTACCATTCTAACTAGCAATATATTCCTAGGCATATACCTTAGAGAAATGAAAACATGTGCATGCACACACACACAAAAAGTGTATATAACTATTTATGACAGCATTAGTCATAATAGCCAAAAGTAACCCCAACTTAAATGTCCATCAATTAATGAATGGATAAATAAAATGTACTTATACAATGGAATAGTATTAGCTAATTTTAAAAATGAGGTACTAGGTGCCTTGTTAGCACAGTAGGTAGTGCGTCAGTCTCATAAAAAATGAGGTACTGATACATGCTCCAACATGGATGAAACTTAAAATGCTATGCTAAATGAAATAAACTACTCATAAAACACCACAAATTGTATGATTCCGCTCATATGAAATCAATAGAGGCAGGAAGTAGATTAGGGGTTGCCTAGGATTAGTGGGTTGGGAAGGGCAGGTGGGGATTTACGGTGATAGGTAGGGGCTGACGAGTTTCACTTGGGGGCAATGAAAATGTTTTTATGTGGATTCTTGGGATGTCTTCACAATTCTGAATACATTAAAAGCCACTGAACCATATCCATACTCATCCCAGCGTACTTTAGCATCTCAGTATCACCTTCTAGAAAGATGAATCCATGTGCAGGGCAAAGTCAATGTGGCTTCAAATAAATTTATGATGTGCTTCCTTTCTAATTATTGATGCAAAAGCCATTGAATTATACATGCTATACTGGTGAATTCTATGTGTTATGAATTGTACAATCATAGAGCTTTGTTAAAAAGTATATCCTCACCTGCTTCCTTCAAACTCTGTAGAAGTCTCAAAAACAAACAACAGAAAACAAACAAACAAAAAACCCTCTGCAGAATTCTCTTCTACAGACTAGAAGAGAAAGGTTGGTTCCACACATGGAGCCTAGCCTCTTTTCCTAGAATGGGCAGCCTTTTCACTGATTTCCTCATCTTTTGGGTCCCACCCAAGACTCCAGGACAGAAAGTAAATCCCACTTAACAATCTGTTAAATTAGTAAGAATCTAAAACATTACTCATAGCATTTCATTTGTCTTTTCTTCAATGCGCCAATTTAAGAATCATGATTAGACTTATAAACTTTGCAGAATGGCACATATATTTTATAGGCTGCATTATCTTCCCAAGTGATTCAGTTCCCTAAAACTCTGCTGGCTATATATTTCAATTAAAGGATTAAGGCCTAATCTTATACCCAATAAACACTCAGTGCCTGTGCAACTGACTATTCTAAGAAGAATAGTTTACTATTTAATGAATTCCTATATTCTAATCTTTAAATAGCTCTCTAAGGTAAGTGTGTTGAATAATCATTT
The DNA here is from genome assembly GCF_011764305.1 of Mustela putorius furo. Classification (NCBI taxonomy): domain Eukaryota; kingdom Metazoa; phylum Chordata; class Mammalia; order Carnivora; family Mustelidae; genus Mustela; species Mustela putorius. Next base: position 3,762,584 of record NW_025422047.1, read on the forward strand.
TACTGATAAGGAAACTGAAGCTCAGAATGGCTAAGCAATTTACACACAATAAATCAGTTAATGCATGACCGAGTCAGGATGCCCGTCTACAGCCGTCCTACTTAATACACGCAAAACCTGAGTCTTTTTCTCTTTTTTGGCCATCTTTGATAATAGAATTGTTCACATCATCTTAAAATGAAATACACAGTTGCTGCTTCCAAGGGTGAGACCTAAAATCACAAAATGAGATGCAATACAAGTTTGGAAGAAACTTGGCCAGTTGTCATAAGTAATTTACTTTTATGTTTTAGAAATTGCAAAACCATGGTCATTGGTCAGCCTCTATCTACTTCTGAGTGTGGTCTATTTGAGACGTAGATGTCTCTTGAATTCTATTTTGAAAATGCCTTTTCTACAGAAACAATGGAGAATGGGACAGAGATTAACACTAGAATAAAAACTGAGACTGGCTTCTCAGCAGATGAATAAAACCATTTGAGAAACATCTAGATGAGAGAACCATAGTTGAGAGAACTAGTTGAGAGAACCATATCCACCCTCATCTCAGGGTGCTTCATCACCTCAGTATCACCTTCTAGAAAGACGAATCCACATGCGGGGCAAAGTCAATGTGGCTTCAAAGAAATGTATAATGTGCTTCCTTTCTAAATATAATTACTAATGCAAAAGGAAAATCATAATTACTATTTTTGCCAAGTCACTTAACCCCCTGCCTGTTTTGTCATTTGTAATATGCAGTGTGCTGGTTATAGTTTCACGTCACATCTAAAGGGACAAACATTTCACAGAGACCTAGAGCTGGAGTCGGAAATATTTGTTCCTTTAGATGAGCTGCCTTCCCTTCATGTCTTCCGCCCTCCCGTTCTATTTCCTCGTGGATTTTACTAAAGAAAATATAACCAAACCATAGTACTAAAGTGTGTTTACATGCTGCTATTTGTGACTACAGAGTCAATTCATTTTAATTAATCCCTATCAATTACATTGGCCCATCATTTCCAAATATGAACTGAGAATCACCCAGCAGGGGCCATTGAGAAAAAGTCAATGGCATCAACAAGAAGGATGAAAGTGAACAAACAAAAAATCTGACCTTTGAAGAAGCAGAAAAATACTTTAAGAAAATTCTCATTAATTTCCTCAGAGAAAATAAAGAAGTTAATAGGTCCAGAAAATTAGAATAGACCACAATAAGAAAAAAATACTTAAGACACTAAATTATTATAGACAGTAAAGAGATAATTAGAAGTATGGGTGACAAATGACAACCTTAGCGTACAAACTAAATAACAGAAAGCAGAGTGCTGTAACCAAACTGGTGGATCAGGATGACGGAATAGACACCGTTTCCTTGAATGAAGAGCAAAAAGAAAAAGAGATGAAAATGATGGGTGAAATGTTAAAAGATGTGGCTATCCAACATCCATCTAGCAAGAGATCAAGAGTTGGAGAGGGGCAAAGGGGTAAAAGAAAACTTTTTGTTTTTTAATATTTTATTTATTTGACAGAGACAGCAAGAGACGGAACACAAGCAGGAGAGGGGGGAGGGGGAGAAGCAGGCTTCCCGCGGAGCAGGGAGCCTGATGCGGGGCTTGATCCCAGATCCCTGGATCATGACCTGAGCCAAAGGCAGACGCCCAACGACTGAGCCACCCAGGCGCCCCAAAAGAAAACGTTTTTTACAAAGAGAACAAATTCTGTGAACTGAAGGAGACTAAAAACAAACAAAACAACAACAACAAAACCAAAATTCATAGAAAAGAATGATAATTTGAATTGTTGTGGAATGTTGTAAACAATGGATCAGTTCTTCCAATGGCCTGGGGAGAAATAGTTTTGAACTCCTGATTTTCTACTCAAGTGTAAAAACAAAAGGAAAAAATTCTCAGTCAGGAAGTCAGAAAACTTACCACATACCCAACCCACTCCTATAAACACCATTTACTGAGAAGGATATTCAAGGAAAATGAAAAACACAAGTTAGTTGATGACCTAAAACAAAAGGAAACTCTAGCAACTGAGTATGAGTGAAAGGAAGTGAAAAAAAAACAAAAGAAATCTAACAGAGAATCTGCCATCCCTTCATGTATTCTGCTAAGACTATTTTCCTTCATAGGGATTTAGTGACATAGAGCTCATTATCGTTTTTTTCCCTGCGCATTCATTTATACTATTGCATTCTACAATTCACATCATAATATTATAAAGGTTGTTTTATTTTTATTTTTTTTTAATCTTTTTTTTTAAAAGATTTTATTTATTTATTTGACAGAGAGAGAGATTACAAGTAGGCAGAGAGAGAGAGGAGGAAGCAGGCTCCCCGCTGAGCAGAGAGCCCGATGCGGGACTCAATCCCAGGACCCTGAGATCATGACCTGAGCCGAAGGCAGCAGCTTAACCCACTGAGCCACCCAGGCGCCCAAAGGTTGTTTTATTAACTGTAAAATTTTAGACTCAACTTCTAGACAAAGCATCATGTCTTATTTAACTATAGTTAATTGGGTTAACTATAGTTATATAATAAATGTCAGGGTTACAACTGGAAAAGATAAAAATAATCTCCCCCATTTTGCCAGTAATATTTCCTTGACAATATGTTATGATTTAATTATCTCATTTACTTTACTTTAGTCCTGGCTATAGTTGGTACCTCCCTGCTGGATTTGAGGAAAAGTGTACGGGTGGTTGGAGAACACAAACAATTAAGACTTAAGAAGATACTTTGGACACCTGGGTGGCTCAGTTGGTTAAGCATCTGCCTTTGGCTCAGATCATGATCCCATGTTCCTAGGATCAAGCCTTGTGAGGCGGGTCCCTGATCAGCTGTGGGGCCTGCTTCTGTCTCTCCCTCTCTCCCTCTCCCTCTCCAGCTCTCTCTCTTGCAAATAAAATAAATAAATCTTAAAAGAAAAAAAAAAAGATTTAAGAATATACTTTGGTACCCCCATATACACATAGTGAGTTGTCCCCCTCCAGATGACTAACCCCAATCACCTCATCTTGACTCTCTCTCACTTCCATTATAGAAAGAAATAATTTCAGATCTTGCCCTGAGATTCTAGATATCCCTTCAGCTTAGTGCCCAGAGTGGTCTACACAGTGGCTGTGATTTCCTGCCCCTAGCATCAGAACGCATATTTTAGAAACTGTAAGTACTAGCTGCAAAGGTATTCTGGTTATGGTTTTTGTCACATCAAATAGATTCAGCTGGGAGAACCCGGTTCATGATCAAAAGCAGAAAAGACTCACTTGTGTCCCAATGGATGGAATGGACAGCTAAGAACAATGTGCCCGCACATTTCTTCAGCGAGACGGAGAGTAACTTCAGAACCTTACACTGCATTATCAAATTGGGTTTTTCTGCCCTTAAATTCTGTGAAAAGATATTAAATATCATTAATTCATTAAAGAAAAGCCTTGTGGATTTTATGAATGCTCATGAATATTTCATAAAGTGATTAAAATTGTTAATCCTGCTCCCAATTAATTTTAAGTAATTCTTAGAACACACATGTAAATAATAGGTAATTATAATGTTTTATTATGTGTCATTTATATAACTTAGGCCATTAAAATTGCATTTCTGACAGGATACATTTCTCAGGGCCCTATGTCATTTTTTGAAAGCAACAATTCATTTTTACTTTATTTGAGCCTGTATTAATTTTGAGGGGATTTGGGGGGAGGAATATTGAGGGACCTGAAGAGAGGGAAAATAGGCTCAAAGAATGCAAAGACTGGCTCATCTATGAAGTGTTATTGGAGGTGTAGGTTTTTCTCCCCAACTGATGTGCTCAGGAGGTATTCAGCCTATCTACTCTAATTGAGAAAGCTATTATCTGAGGAATTAGGCACAAAGCTCATTCTACTCCTTTGTTCCTTTCTTTCTTTCCTCATGCTTTAGCTTTTCGTTATGCTTGGCTACTACATGGGAAGAAAAGGGAATTTAAATCTGGAGGCAATTTATAGTAATGGAAAGTTCATAGAGTCAAAAAGAACTACATAGAAGGGATCAGGACTTCCTAGCTAGATGGTCTTGGGCAAATTACTTTACTTCTCCGGATTTCACTTCCTTTACCCGAAATGTTTTGAAGATCATACTTTCTCTACTTACCTCATAAGTTTTTGTGTTTTGTTTGTTTTATTTGTTTTGGAGGATTAGTTAAAACACATATTAAAGTCATTTTGTAAAATACTCTGCTAACTACATAGGTAATTTTGAGTAAGTTCCTTCATCATTTTCATTTCTCTGAGTCTGAGTCTCCTCATGTCAAATGAGGGTCTTGAGACACCCTCATCTGACACAGATTCTTTTTCCTAGGGGTCCATTTACATGTTGCTGACTTTTTCTTTAACTTTCACTTTGTGGGTAATTTGTTGCAAGTTCAGGTGGGGCAGGACTTGGAAGGAAAGGAGATATGATCCAAAGGTGGTCCAAATGTCACGATGAGTCCTGTGGCCCTCATGTCTCATGGCATCTGGTAGGGATTTGCATACTTGGACATCCCTCCAAACACATTTTGAGCTTTTGCTCTGTAGCCACAGGGCTCCCGTCCCAAGTACCCATCACTTCCAAAAAAAATGCTTTTGTCAGTGGCTTGACTTACTCTGGGGCAGATTATTTCCACCAGAAGTAGCCAACTGAAGTTCTGTTTTGCCTTTGCCTGTTGTGTTCTGTGAGAACTAATTCCAGTCTTTGACATAGGGAGGCATATTTATGACATTTGGCTTCTTCGTTCAACAGATTTTTCCTTTCTGTGTTTACGAGAGCTAGCATTAAGTATCAGTGCTCTGTCCTACTGGGTTCCTTTTGTTTAAAAGCATCTGTGTCCTTTGCCCTTCCTTTGGTCCTTATGAGGAGTTAGACGTGTCAAGGCACAGCTCCAGAGTTGCTTGACTGCTTTTATGTCCTTTTGTAAAAGGTTTCCAAATCAAGAGAATCATGTATTTGTTATTTCTGGGTCCATTAAATGCCCAAGTAATTAACATTAGCCATTTTGCCACTAACAAAGCATGGAAACCACAATGTTTTTGTGATGTATTGTCATTTCAACTTCAGCTTACAGTTGCACAAGCCCATCTAATCACCTGAATGACAATACATTGCGACAGGCACCAGATTAGATGGTCAGGCATTCAAATGACTCTTACACTGTTTGGAGATGCACGGGCTCCCGCCAATCAATGATGCGCTATTTTAAAGTTTCTGCAGTTGGCAAGGAGAAACTCTGAAAACACGGAAAATAGTGGTAAGGGTCTGAAAAAGTGTCTAACCTATACCCAGCGTTAACATAAACAGAAAAGAAAGTTACATTTTAGACAGATGCATAACATAATCAGAAATCAGGCTCTGGCATTGCATATTCTTCATTTGCAAATGCATTCCTTTCTAAAAAGCTGCAATTAATTACAAACGAGTTTTGATGCCGTTTTTGCTTTCCTTAAATATGGAGTGAATTCACCCCATAAACTAATGAACCAAAGTGGGGCCAAATAGAGACCAGCTGGCTGGATGGCTCAGTAATTTTATCCACATGATTGACTTTATGATCCTTTCACTGAAGTAACCAGTCTTTATTCCTGCAATCAGCACCAATGACAATTTGGGAAGGGTGGGGAATTATTAAAATCTGGACAGAGAAGAGGTGCGGTTTATTTGATGTGGCACAGCACATTCGACCACACACTTCTTTGGTACTAGAGGTGCCGAATTCCGGCTGTCTCTGGCTTCCAAAGAAATACACTGATTAGTTGCCACAGAGATGTAATAAGCAACCAATGCCCAAATAATCATCGCAGATACTCCATTAACAGCATCTAACTGTGTGGCTTTTAGCCATACAAATTGTTTTTTGACAGCTTGTAACCTTTTCAAATAGTTTCCTTTGGGCCTTACACCACACTCAGATCTAATTTTAACTTTTGCTTAGTCTATAATTTATGAGTTTCTTTGGTGATGCATAATATATCTGAGGTGAAAGGATACATTCAAATAAAAGCTAAGAATAAAAATCAATTGCTGTTTTAATCCATGAAAACTTTGCACCCCAGGGATAACTACAATAGGACAGAACAACAAGAGGGGAGGGAAGGACCTAAATGATCCAGAATTCCTTTAGAACTTGTTTTAAAACAAGCAAGTTAAATCAATTTAAACACTATCATAGCTATACAGAAATGAAGCATATCACTGGTACATGTACGAAAGTATACTTTTGTACAAAACTTTATCTTGAGATCCATGGAATTCCACAAAATAAAAATTAGAAATTATAAAATTGCTTAATGACGCTGTCAGGGAGGAGCTGAAATAGACAATAATCCTTTATCAGAGAAAATTCCCAGGTTTATAATTTCCAGATACTGGAATGTATCCACTCAAGGAGGAGGTAGAGTGCCATTCCAATCTCCAGTCAAAATGTGGATTCCACTTAACAATCATAGATCACAAACTGTTGGGGCTAAAGACAACTTTAGGAACCATCTAGTCAGACTCAAAATGAAGCCTAATGCCTTCACTCTTGACTCTCCTCTGTCCTGGCTCCCAACCCCACACTATCATCAAGTTCAACCACAGGAATCACATTCTTCCCACCGCTGCAACTCCCCAGCACCATCATCTCCCCACTTGGGCTCCTGCCAAATACCCCTGATTTGGGGGGCGGTCAGCAAACACCAGCTCACCATTCCACTTGCTGCCTCTTTTTTATGTCCTGTAAGCTAAGAATCATTTTTACATTTTTAAATGATTGTAAAAGAAAAACAATCAAAGGGTTAATATTTCACGACATGTGAATGCCTACAAAATTCAAATTCCAGTGTCCATCAATAAAGTTTTATTAGAACACCACCATGCTCATTCTTTCATGTATCACTTATGGCTGCTTTTGTGTTACAATAGCGGAATTATGTACAACAAAGGCTATAAGGCCCACGAAGCCTTAAATATTTACTATCTTGCTCCTTTTTATTATCTGACCCTTGACAGAAAAAGTTTGCTGACCTCTGTGTAATCAGTTCCCAATACCTATACTTTCTCTGCCACACTCCTTTCTTCACACAGCAACCAGTGGTCCTTTAAAAGCAAATCAAATCCTGTCATTCATTGCTTGAAACCCTCCAATCCTGACCCATCCAATATGGCAGCCACTGGCCACATGTTTACTGAGCACTTGAGTCTAGTGTGACTGAAGAACTGAATGTTAAATTTTATTTAATTTTGATTATTCTAAATTTAAAGAACTGATTCTGGATTTAATTATTGGAAAGCATTTAAGTGTTTGAAACAAGCCGGGTATGTGAATCTACCATCTCAAATGTAAATTTTATGAAATCCTAATGTAGATCAATTATTTCCAATGAGAATTTGGCATCCAAACTGAAATGTGCTATAAATGTAAAATACACAAGGATTTCAAAGACTTAATTCAAAAAGAGAGTGTAAAATATCTCAATAATTTTAATTGTGACTACATGTTGAAACGATACTTTTATATACTTTGTTAAATAACACTTACTGAATCTAATTTACCTATTTCTTTTACTTTTTTAACGTGGCTACTAAACATTTTAAAATTACATATGTGGCTCATGTTATATTTCCACTGGACAATGCTGCTTCAATGGGTTTACACAAGGATGAGAATAAACTCAAACCCCTCACAGTATCAGCGAAGTCTTCCCTGGCCCCCACCCACCTCTTTAATCACATCTCTTGTCAGTCTCCTCTCATTCTCCTCACCCTGGCATTCTGCCAGGCTCTCAAAGACACTCACCTAATTGTTGCCTTCTAGTCTTTTTTTGTACCAACTGTGCCTTCTCTCTGGGAACTGCTGCCCTATGGCATGACTCATTCTCATCATTCAAGTACAGCTTAAATGCTTGTCTCCTCAAAGAGACCTCCCCTAATCCACCTCTTCTAGTCACTTTCTGCATCCCACCCAGTGTTCTTCTCTCCACAGCTGCTACCAGTATCTGGAATTTTCTTCTGTATTAATTCATGTGTCTGTTGACTGCCTCCATTCCCCGTATCCCCCCACCCCAACACACCAAGAGCAAGAATCTTGTCAGTTTCGTTCACTGACCCATCCCGGGTACTTAAAACAATGCCGGGTTATTTCAATGAATGACCCTTCATCTTACAGATGAAAAATTATGATGTGGAGCAGTCGAAAAACTTACAGAGCAGAATAGAAAATAGGTCTCCTCCTTCCAGCACAGTAATTTTTTTTAATTGAAGTCTAATTGACATATGTTACAATAATTTTCAGGTGTAAAACGTGATTTAATAATTCTATACATGACACTATGCTCACCACAATAGGTGTAATCACTGTCTGTCACCATAGAACATTACAATATTATTAACTTTATGCTCTTTGCTGTGCTTTTTGTCCCCATGACTTATTTCTTTTATAACTGGAAGCTTGTAGCTCTAAATCCTCTTTACCTAATCACCCATCCCCCAAAACCCTCCCCTCTGGCAACCCCAGTGTGTTCTCTATATTTATGATTCTTTGTTTTTGTTTGTTTGTTTTGCTTTTTTAGATCCCACCTAGGAATGAAAGCATATGGTATTTGTCTTTCTCTGTCTTATTTCACTTAGCCTAACACCCTCTAGGTCCATCCATGTTGTCGCAAACGGCAAGATCTCATTCTTTTTTATGGTTACTAGTTGAGCGTTTTTAAGGAGTGGAACGGCCCAGTGTCTCTCCTGGTCAGAGCATCAAGCCCTCCTGCTTAGCCGTGTGATGCTTTGTCAAGATGCCAGCTTCAAAAGCAAAAGGTCAGATAAGCCAACCATTTCATTTACCCATGGGCACACAAAACCTTCTCTGTAGCATCATCTGCTCTCTTGAGTGCCTTGCCAGTTTGTCAGCAGTCTTTAGGATTGCCTCTCAGATGATTGTTTCCTCTGGGTGTAGAAATAATCACCAAAATTAAAGAAGGAAATCAATAGCATTTAGCCTCTCTCACACACCAAAGCGACAGTCACAAAGCAGAAGGAACTAGATCATAAGAACGGGAAAGAGGCCAATTAAATAGTCTGAAGTAGTATTACAACCACCATGAGCAGGAAAATAAACAGTAGGGGTCAGGATGCCCTCCCTCTTTCATCTTTTCATTTTCTTCTTTTATTAATTAGCATTCAAACTATGCTCATGTTCCCACAAATTAAGTGACTGCCCAAAGGGTGATATTTGAAGGCAACTTAGAAAAAAAAATGACACACCCCACTCCTGCTATAATCTAAATTGTCACTCTTCATAAAATCAGCTCTTCTAGGCTTTCCTCCTTACTGAAAATCAGCTATTTCTGGGAGAGACATTGATTCCTTAATTTGGGTGAAAAGTGGTAGGAAAAAGGAACTAGAAGAGGTATCTGCCTTGTAGTTTCGTTTACAAGTAGACATACTTTGGTGGGTGTATTTTATTCAAAGATAATGAAGACCCCAAATTCAGCCTTTGATTTCAATTCTCATTGACTACCAGCTAAAGAATGCTTAGATTTCTCTCTTCTTCTTTCCTTTATTCTTTCAGTCACTGGGGAAGGAAATATTTTCTTTGACCTTCTGACCTTCACATGCATTTGTAAACGGCCTTTTGAGAATGTATCACATGAATTGTACTATCAGGTGTATCCAGCAACATGAGAGGAGACTTGGAGTTGGGGGTGAACAGTGAGATTGGGCTGTCCAGGAGCAAACCATGTGGCTAACGTTGACCCTTCATCATATGTCAAAGAAGAGGGATGAAGGGATGTGGTGAGCAGACTTTAAATGTCAGATTGAAGTGGTGGAACTTTATTCTGTCAGTAACATGAAACTACTAGAAATTTTATTATGTGAATAAAATATTGTCATTTATTGCATAAATGACATATTTAGGAGAATATTAATGACTAGCCTTTATTGAGCACTATGCGCTAGACAACGTTTCTAAGCTCTTTACATACTTATATGTCACTTAGTCCTCACAATGACCCTATAAAGTGAGTAGAAGCTTTACTATTCCAACCTAACAGAAGAGGAAAATGAGATACAGATAGATTCAATAACTTCCCCCTCTGTCACACAGCTTGTATTTGGCAAGCTGGGATTCAAACCCATGGAGTTTGCCTCCAGCGCTCTTCAGGAGACCTAAACAATATGGCAGAGTAGCTAAAGGACTCTAACACAGGCAGAATGGCAGCTAATCTATATGGAACCTTGTACAAAGCCAGAAAAGATGCCACCTCTGGATAGGGTCAGTAAAAGTGTTGGTAAGTGGATGGCATGGTGTCTTTGCATGAGTCTTAAAAGGTTACCCTTCCTGTGGGCAGACACAGCTCCATGCTCTGTCTATGGCTTGGTTTATGGAGGAAAAAGGCTAGATTTCTCCTAAATGCCCTTATTTGTTGTCCACACCAACTTTTGAACATTTCATTTCAACTGAGTTGTTGAAATATATTAACCTTCATGTCCTAAAACCATCAGCAAAGTCAGTTTTACACTACAAAGCCTTGTTTCAATGGCTAATGTTTGTGAACATTTGAGCGTGTGTGTGTGTGTGTGTGTGTGTGTGTGTGCATGTAAAGTAAAGAAAGAGGCAAATTTCCATGTTTGGGTTGATGCCAGAACAAGATCAAAGAATAGCCACAAAGTCTTGGAGTGGAGAACCCGAATTCCTGATGAAATCTTTCAAGAACTCACAAAGAAATCTTCGAAGATGAAAGTCATCAAAGGTCATCAAAAATTCTACTGGGGATTTGAACTCATCTTTCTCAGTCACATTACCAACAATTTTAATTAGGGAAAGAGGAGCAATCCAGAAGATTTCCATAGAGCAAGTAACATTAGGTCATGCTAGAATTTGCCTGCTAATGATTTTATTTAGATACCTATAGACCATATAAATGCATGTGCTTTTCCCAAAGAACCCAGATTAGCATTGCTTTTCTACTCCTGCCAGACTTGCACGCTTATTCCTCCTTGTGAGATCAACCCAGCCTGCTTTTTGTCCCAATAACAGAGAAGATGCATAAAAATCACCTAAGTCCAAAGATCAAGTTTCAAAATCAAGTCAGCCATAATGCTGACATTGCATAGTCATTCCCCAACCCCATCCCTTTCACCTATGTCTCTTGATCAATCATTTTCTAAATCCATGGCCCAGTACTTTGGTGTCCAGGTTCTAGGGACCTCCCCCAGTACCTCTGGGACCTCCAGGCAGACCTCCTGTACATACAACCCTGCCGGCCTTGATGACGTAGCAGTAAGGACCACTCTTGTTCTTTCCTACCTTCATCAACTTTTACTCAACAACCCCATTGGGGAAATCAGAATCTGATTCCACTTTATAACCTTTGGTTTTGTCTGAATTCTTTACTCTGAGTCCTAGAATCCACTTTCCATCTAAAACTTTCTGCTTTCTTTAAAACCCTGACCTTGAGCAGAAATAATTGGGTGGGTCTACCTGACGTTAGGTCATCAACTGGCTAAAATGTTAAATTACGGTACATCCAAAATAATTCATTCCTTAGAATATGAAAGTGCCACATTCCTGAAGTCTTCTGAGAAACCAAAGTTCAAGGTGATTGTCTTAGTATAGTCCAGACAAGAAACTCACGATGTTTCAAAGAACAAGTTCTTACCCTTGCAAGCTCATGAAGGGGATTCAAGGTCTATATAAGCTTTCTGGAAAAATGCATAATATAAAAACATGTGTGTGTGCATATGTATGTATGTGTACTTTTTCTAAGGAAAGGGACTGTGGATTTCATCAAAATTTTAAAGGAGTCAGTGAGCCACAAAATATTAAGGTACATTGTTTGGCCTAGCAACTATATCCCCTCCAGATAGTCAGTGACCCAACTGTATATCTTTGCCTGTATAGAAAAGCTAAAATACTTGGCATGTTTCTTTCTTCTAATTTGTAGTTTGTAATGCTAAAAATACCTTACGTTCCAAAATACAATACATTCCAAATCAGTTCTGTTGATGGCTTTGACACATTTTCCCAAATATGATTTTGCAAAGCTCAAAAATTATGTCAATTCTGTAAATGCTTTAAAAGTCTGATACCACTAATCTACTAGCGAAATTACCATGAGAAAAAGATTTAGATACATACATGTACACATAATGAACTAATGACTTAAAAATGAAGAAAAATTCTAAATGACCTGGATTTTCTTTAATCTTGCAGTTTTATATTAGATTATATTGGATTCCATTCATAAACTGTACAGGGGAACACCACTATCATACAAGAACAGCAAGACAAAACCATTACCTGAACCTTGGGCTAATCCTAGCAGGTTTTCACACCCTGCATTTGATATATTTAAATCCAGATGATCAAATGCTATCATATCACAGGTCTTCTCTAACATGATTTCAGAAAATCCTTCCGTTCCTTCAAAAATAATTCACTCCGGTATAGATAATGTCAATATGTTAAGCACACATAGAGGCACTATTTATTCTATTAAATTGGAAAGGTTATTGGTCATGCAAACCCAGTCAAATCTCAACTTTATCTGACTTTACCATTCCACTGGGGTTACCTGAATCACATTCAATCACAACAAGTACAAGCTTTTTGACAGCAAAACTATTCCTCAACTGGTACTGCATAATTGAGCATTTTTCCACCAAGATTGACTGGGGTTGGGATATTAATTGTCAAACCTTTGGAGAATCAATCTCCCCCCCCCGCCTTTGCATGCTCTCTCTCTTTCTCCTTAACTCCCCTTCTCCCTTCCTCATTATATTTACACAGCTAAACGCAAAATGCGAACTCACTGGTCTTGGAAATGGATTGTTTTCCTTGCCAGCTAGCCAACCATAAGTTGATTGAGTGGGAAAAAATTATTTCAACTCAAAATACGTTTTTTGAAAATATAATTCATTTAGTTGTACAATTTAGTGTAAGTAAAGCCACTAAACATATTCCCCAAATCTATTAAGAAATTGAATGTGCAGCTCAATCTTATGAACATGTAGCCAAGGATGAGGTCTATAAATCTCACGGACATATTCACAACTCTGAATGCCTTTGTGCTAAGAATGTGCCAGTTATTGGAGGGGATGAAGATGAATACTAGTACCTTCGCCTTTAGCTAAATCACAGTCCACTCACATCACACCTGAGAGAAATGAATTAGCAAAGCCAGATCTGAAGCTGAGACACCTCCTGCATTCAGTTACTACTGTTGCTGTAACAAACTACACAATGCACCAAACAACACAAATTCACAGTTTTACAGTTCTGTAGGTCAGAAATCCAAAATGGGTCCCACAAGGCTAAAATCTCACTTAGTAGAGCTGTGTTCCCTTCTAGATACTCTGGGGGAGGGGGGAATGCATTCCCTGTAGGGGAGAATCTGTTTGCTTGCCTTTTCCGGCTTCTGGAGGCCAATTCTGTTCTGTGGCTTGTGGCTTTTCCCTCTATCTTCAAAGCCAGTGGTGGTGGGTCAATTTCCTCTCCTGTCACATCACTCTGATCTTGTTCTTTGCCCATTTCACTTTTAAAGATTCTTTTGATTACATTGGACCCACCTGAATAATCTAATGTAATCTTCCTCTTTTAAGGTCAGCTGATTAACAAACTTAATTCCATCTGCAACCTTAATTAATCTTCACAGTTTAAGGTAACACATTCACTGGCTGTGAGAATTAGGACACGGACATCTTTGGGGGCCATCATCCTGCCTGCTACTTCCCCTGAGACTAATCATGTATTCTGATATTTCTATCTGCTTTTCAAAAGGATATATATATATATATATATATATATATATATATGCATTTTTTTGCTTAAACCACACCCCCCTAAAAGAACTATATGCTTCATGACTTCAGAACCAATATATATATATATATATATATATATATGCATTTTTTTTTTGCTTAAACCACACCCCCTAAAAGAACTATATGCTTCATGACTTCAGAACCAATACCCTCTGTAAGGTAACCATAATTAATTAATTTTCAACCTGATTTTTTACTTCAGAATATTGTGGAATCAAAAATGGCTTTGGAGGGGCACCTGGGTGGCTCAGTTGATTAAGCAACCGCCTTTGGCTCAGGTCACGGTCCCGGAGTCCCGGGATCGAGTCCCGCATCAGGCTCCCAGCTCCATGGGGAGTCTGCTTCTCCCTCTGACCTTCTCACCTCTCATGCTCTCTCTCACTGTCTCTCAAATAAATAAATAAAAATATTAAAAAAAAAAAAAAAGAAAGAAAGAAAGAAAAGAAAATGGCTTTGGAGAGGTGCCTGGGTGGATCTTTCAGCTGAGCAGCTGCCTCTTGATTTCAGCAGGGGTCACGATCTCAGGGCTGCGAGATCGAGCCCCAAGTCGGGCTCCACCCTGAGAGTGAAGTCGGCTTGCGATTCTTGTTCTTCCCCTCCCTCTCACTCTCCCTCTGATCACATGTACGCGCACTCTCTCTTTCTCTCCCTCTCCAAAGGAAAAAAAAATAGTTTTGGACGAAGAAGAAAACTGATCATTTAGGAGCAGAATAATATATATCTTCATAAAACAAAAGGCAGATGTGAAGAGCATTTCAAAATATACTTACCCCAAAAGAAGAAGTTAGTTTGTTGTAACCTCCCTATTCCTCTAAACAAATCAATTGGTGTCAGGAGTACAAGCAAGTTATTATTATTTGGGGTTATATCGCATAGTTACAATGTATATATATAGCAGGCAAGTGCGGAGTCAGGCTGGAAGATTTATTTATCACCTACTTTCTTTTAAGTGCATAGGTGATCTTTATGAATATCATTTTAAGCAGAGTCACTATTTATAGTCTTTCTTCTTTCTGGTTAGAGGTAGTCACTTAAGAAGTGCATCTTTGCTCAGATGAACAGACCAGATAAAGTGTGGTCTACTCCCTACAACAACTCCTCCCAGAGCAGAGGCTATACAAGCAGAAGGACTGTTCAGGATAGGCCTACTGAGGGAAAACACTTTTCCTCTGAACTGTTTTCCCATCATATAATAATCACAGATGTGTTCTGTTGGGGAAAAAAAAATGGCTCTTCAATGTAATAAGACTATACACCTAAGCATGCAGCAAGTCTTTTCAAATTATATATTTGAAGGGAAAAATATATAACTTTCATTAAACATTAATACCAATACTCAAGCCTTAACCACAATAATTTGTTACACTAAAAATAAGGAAACAAAAATGCTGAAAGTGGAAAACATAGCCCTGAATCTTTGGCCACATTATCCACTTGCTTCATTTTTATTTCCATTAAAAAGACAGAATTCCCTAATGCTTTATCAATTTCTAAATTTTTCACAAACCTCAAACCATCTCAGCGTTCTACTTTTATTTCTATGGTGATTATGCTTTTTTTAAACTTTTCCTTGTCACTAAGTCTAAGAAGCACTTTCCAGATTCATTTACCTCCTAACTATACAGTTAGTATACGGTGATTCCCTTCTTAAAACACATACACACACACACACACGCATGCACACTTACCCAAACAGTAACTCCATTTAGGTCTCACCTTGTAGAAAAAAGAAACACATCACTTGGAATGCACCAACACTGGAATTATAAAATAAGGAAAAAGAAAGTCTTCAACATGAAAAATGCTCTGTGATCTGACTTAGTGCCTGAACTCCTTCACAGAGTGTTCCGGGAGTGGGGGGAGGTGACATCAAGGTTCTCTTTTCTTCTTCTTCCCAATAAATACTAACTCTCTATAGAGATCTGTGTAAATTTCTATCTATATATTTCTAATATGTAAGGGCTTGAACTTATACAAGTGTGATATTTTCATCAAAGGTGAATTCTTCATGATTTTGCTGGGACCATCCATCATTCTCCAGAAAACTTAGAGAACCGCTGCATAACTACAGTCCAGAAGATTCTCATGTGCATAATGATTCAATAATAGATGCCCAACCCAAAACCTGATGCACCATGACCTTGCCGATTTTGTCATTTCCACAGATTTATTGGCTTATTTTGCTGAGATACTGGCTTAATCATCATGTCCTCATCAGGGACTTTGAACATATCCGAGGGATGTGAGCTGAGTTAGGAAGCTCACTTGGGGCTGAAGCACATGCAAAGAGTAGAAGGTGCCTGGTCATCCAGATCCCAACACAGAGGAAAACTGCTCTCCAGGTAGTTCAAGTAATTCAAAATTCTATGCATTCAGGGTTCATCCTTTTGGTAAATAATCCATCACAAGATTGATCAGAATTCATTAAAAATAACATTTCTTTTTCCACGTTGTCCTCCTACTGGCAAAATATCATTTGCAATCATGGAACACAAATTAATAAGTGACTTTACTGGTAGCGAGGATGAATATTTTCTTAGACTAACATGTTCCCTAGAATAGCATACAGACTGGTGGTTAAGAATTTTCAAAAAAGCTAGCTATGGTTAGCTGAGGATGTGACCCTGGAGCAAAGTGAGGCTTGCATGGGAACTCATATCAAAAAGTATTTTGATTAAGCTCAGGGAAAGGAAAGTCTTTAATATAAAAGGACATAATTCACCCAAGTTAAAGGTGCACGTTATCTTTGGGTCACTTTGCTCAGGAATATACAGGAGAGTATCTGCTCTGAGCGCAGTAAAATCTCCTTTCCTGACTCACAGCTCTGTGGCGATATGGCTGGAAAGCCAGGAGCAAACTGGAGAGACATTCCTCAAACACACACAGAAGAACACCCAAGACGTGCTATGATCACCACACCAGCCAACTGTGAGCAGATACAGGCCTGGGAAACAAGGTACGATTTCTCCAAAGAAATGCTCTGATCCAAACGGCCTCTTGGAAAGTATAAAATCCAGTTAAATCTTAAATCAATGTTACATTATTCACCATTTAATAGTCAATCTCTACCCTGCCCACCCGCTTTCCCAAGAACTTGATTCTAAATGACAATTTCAGCTTGGATTTTAATACTCCTTCCAGTGGACTTTTCCCGGATGGAATTTAAATGATTAAAAGCAAACAGACCCACAGTCATTAGCCCTCATCCTTCTGGCAGCATTTTGTGCTGTCGGTATGTTTATTTTTCTGAAATCAATGGAATAGATGCATAACATTCTGATTTTCTCTTTGCCTTAAAAAAAAAAAAGTATGTTTCTCACACATAAATTAGATACTGATCTTGGAATATGCAGCTATTAGAAAAAGACACAGCAGCTAAACCAAACTGCTCACAAAAAAAGTGGTAAAAGAATTATTTTTCCTTAGACCTGCCATTAGTACTTCCTTAACTAACTTAATTGATAAGAAATAACTCTAACCATAACTAGCTAGAGAAAAAAAAAAGTTTTATTTTAAATGAAGTATACTATGACTTCAAAAATTTACAGAACTTACAATCTTTGATTTAAGGTTTTTCCCAGAAACTGATTTTATCCTGAACATCTGCAATATTAGTTTCTCCTTTCATTTTGTAAAAATCTACTCATTCTTTTATAATCCACAGAGGATTCCTATTCCTTCTTTGCACACACTGACCCAAATATAATTCTTGCCCTTCTCATCAACTCAAAACAAAAAACAAAAACCTCATGGCAAACCTATTTAATTGCTAAGCGAAGAATATGGAAAAAAAATTAAAACCTAAATCATATCCATAATGGAAAAAAGACATTATAAATCTAAAGCAAATTAATAATACCGAAATGTTTGTCCTTTAGAACTGATGCACTTTGTTAAATTGAGAGCATATCAAAATATATGGTTTGACTTTAAAGGAAGTAAAATACTCTGATATATGGTGCACACATTTCTAAAACATATTTCTCTAGAGAATTCATGAAAACTGATGCTTAATTTTCTTTACAGTGCATTCTGAACCAAGTTTCTTCATAAAAGGAATGCACCATACTTTCAGAATGAAAAGAAAAACATTTTCTTTGTTTCCATTCTCCTCCATCTACAGAAAATAGAAAGCATGGACTAAATTTTTAGTGCCTATTCCTTCAAAAGGAAAAAAAAATGGAAGAATTATGCTTTTGAGCAAAACAAAAAAAAATTACAAAAATTTGGGGGATTTCTCTGTGACTCAGGTCTCAGTCTTAAATAGTGGCATTTAAATGAGTTTCCTGGTGACTTTTCTCATTAAGCCTTCCTTAAAATATCAAAATGTAGCTGAGAACAGCATCGCTACTGCCTTTCAGAGACCTCCTTCAAGAGACTGCTTAGAAACACTGAGGAAAAAATAAATAAATTAAATTTAAAGAGAGAGAGACAGAGACAGAGACAGACTGCTTAGAGGCTGGATTGCAAACCTAGCTCAGTGGTTCCCCAACCTGGCAGCATATCGGTATCGTCAGGGGGAGCTTTTTAGAAATGCAGGTGCCCTGGGCACACCCACTAGTAATTCTTATTCAATATAACCGGTGGCGGCCCAGGAATATGAGTTTGTTCACACTTCCCAAATGATTCTGTTTTGGTTTGGAAACCATCAACAATGAGAGATAAATGCTGCTCCAACTGTTGACCAAGTAGCCAAGTTCTGGCTGATACTAACGCATTATGTTCACACTGCAGTCTCCCTTTTTGATAGCGATCACTTGATAAGGTTCCAATATACAATACCCACTTTCATTCATGCCTTTATAAAAACTGTCATGGTAAAAAAAAAAAGAGAGAGAGAGAGAGAGCAAATGTTCTGTCATATTCTCCAGATTTCAAGATAGTAAGTTATCTGACTTTCAGAAGTTTACTCTAGAAAAATGAAGAGCGTGAATCTGACTTTAGTGATTTCATTCTTCCCCACCAGCCCACCTGTCAATCCTTTGGGTCTTCCAAGGTTTTTGTTTGGGGTCTAGGAGCTTAAGTTAAACTTGTTCTATTGTCTTGTCCAAAGATGATGAGAATAAATAACATTTTCCATGATGTTACCTAACTTTTGGCTTAATGAATTCAAACATGCCCATCTAAAATCAAAGCCAAAATTTAAAAGTAAACAAAATGCTAGCTAGTTATCCAACAACATAGAGTATGTCCAAGCTATCTTCTGATGTGACAGAAAGATTGTGGCTGCTAAGGAAGGAATCCTGGCTCTCTTACTCTACACCTTTCATGTCACTCTTAGTAGGCTTTGGAATTTTTAAGCTACAGTTCCTTCATCTCCATAATAGGAATGATGCTATTAGACTTAGCGATATTCTGAATATTAAAGGGATAATGTATGGAAACCACTGTGTTCATAATAAATGCTCAACAATTTTGAGGAGTCAGGCTTTGGTCCTGGAGAGACTTGAGCTTTTATTCCAGGTCTACCTCTTGTGACATTAGGGAATCCCTTAAATGTCCTAAGTCTCAATCTCATCACTTATAATGGATAAGATAGCAGTACCTGCTCCCTTTAATGACAGCAAAGAACAATGCACGTAGAGCATTTCACGCATTCTTCCAGGTTGCTGGCACTTCATAGGCCTGATCTAATGGCAACTATTTATTATTACTTTCCTTCTCAACCTGCCTTCCGAAGATTTAGGAAGAAGTTTGGGTTTGCAGAAACGAAGAAGATCTGATGGGTATTAAGGAGGGCACAACATGTGATGAGCCCTGGGTGTTATATAAAACCAATGACTTGTCAAACTAATGATGTACTGTATGTGGGCCAACTGAGCATAATGATAGAAAAGAAGGGAAGAGGATCTCAGCTCTCCTTTCACAGATGAGGGCACTGAGGTCAAAACAGTTAGGTGATTTCCTTCAGGTCACACATCTGGTTGGTGACAGAGCTGCATCTCTAACCCTGAGTCCAGTATTATCCTTACTTTAGGGCAATATTTCTCTTACCTCCCTCAACAGAGATGAATGCTATTTATGATGAACCCAATCACTGAGAAAACTATTATTGAATTACCCTCATGGCTAGAGAACTCAGTCTTAAATGTCAATTTAAAAAAAGCAACCAGATCATTGTTTGTTATAAAATACCACTATTGGGGTGCCTGGATGACTCAGTCGGCTAACCATCTGACTCTTGGTTTCGGCTCAGGTTGTGAGATCTAAGCCCCACATCAGGTTCCATGCTCAGTGGGAAGTCTGCTTCAGATTCTTTCTTCCCCCCCACCCACCCCTCCTTGCTAACACAGGCTCGCTCTTTCTCTTTCTCTCTCAAATAAATAAAATCTTTTTTTTTTTTTTTTTAAGTTTAGTTATTTGACAGAGAGCAAGAGCACGAGCATAGGGAGCAGCAGAGGAGGAGGGAGAAAGAGAATCTCCACTGAGCAGAAAGCCTGATGCGGGGCTCAATCCCAGGACCCCGAGATCATGACCTGAGCCAAAGCCAAGATGTCCAGCCATCTGAGCCACTCAGGTGCTCCTCAAATAAATAAATAAAATCTTTTATAAAAATACCACTATAAAAATATAATAACGGGGCACCTGGGTGGCTTAGTGGATTAAAG
The DNA here is from genome assembly GCF_011764305.1 of Mustela putorius furo. Taxonomy (NCBI): domain Eukaryota; kingdom Metazoa; phylum Chordata; class Mammalia; order Carnivora; family Mustelidae; genus Mustela; species Mustela putorius. Next base: position 3,782,990 of record NW_025422047.1, read on the forward strand.
CCTCCACTTTCAGCTCAGGTGATGATCTCAGGGTCCTGGGATCGAGCCCTGCATTGGGCTCTGCTCAGCGGTGAGCCTGCTTCCCTCTCTCTCTGCCTGACACTCTGCCTACTTGTGATCCCTGTCTGTCAAATAAATAAATAAAATCTTAAAAAATAAAAATGTAATAACATAACTCTCTGGAATAAAAGCCAATGAATGACTAAATCTGGTTAAGAATCAGAAAGGAGCACTTTTGTGATTTTTTTTTCCCTAAATGCATAGAACTCTCCAAAATGCCCCGCTTGTTCTTGGGTTATTGGTTGTACATAAACAGAAAACAAACTCTCCTGGTCTCACGACAACTGGAACACAAATTCCCAGGAAGCCTAGTGAGCTCTCTCAGGGTGATCGATGACAGATGTACAGTTGGGAGGCACTTTCCATGCTCTGAGCAGAGTAAAGGTCCACAGAGATATGGGCCAAAAAAAGCTGCACATAAAACTTGAAAAGAGGGCAATGCATCTTCTGGAGTCCCTTTGGACTTTCTCTTTCACTAACAGAGGATTGCAACCTAAGTGGTTTTTGGCCACAGCAGAAAGTAACAAAAGGCTGCATGGCTGATTTTTCTTAAATGAAAAAAGAGAGGTTTATGGTATTTAAATTGCATGGTCCAGATGGTGTTTTCCATCCTTCATGCTCTTTTGGTGATGGCCATGTCTTGCCTATGGCTTCTGTGGCAGGACACACTCACCAGTCAGCAATTTCACCACTGCTTGGGTCCAAATGAGCTATGGAGAAAGAAATTAGGGTGAGTGGAGAGGCCACAGCTGGGAGACATCAGCCACACTCAACAGGCCTCTCCCACATACATAAACAGAGCAGACAGAGGGAAGAAGGGAGGAGAAACAAAATACTGAGGTTTACAGGGTAGGACTTGGGGCCTGCAGAGGACAGCTCACCACATGACATGTGCCTACAGGTTCAAACCCAATTGCTGAAAAATCCCTGAGTGGCTCTGAAAAAGGTGGCTATTAAATTTCTCAGCTGAAATGTTCAAAGGCTTTCTGATACCACAAAATATTTTTTTGTGCACTTAAACGGTTCCTTAAATACCTCACGGAAGGAGAGAATCATTTAGTAAGCTTATTCTCATGTAGGAAAGTGTCTCCTTTAATAATGGACTATGTTAGCCGGGTTTGGAGTTCCTTCTGTGGTTTTAACTCTCTCTCTCTTCACCACAGTTCCCAGTTGAAAATTTCGAGCTTCAAAATTCCCAAAGACCACTATCCTACCCTGTTTATTAGAAGAAACATTGAGGAAGGTAACACGTCGTTCGTGGCATATTGCATTTGTGCCTGAACTGTAAAAGGAAACTAATGCCTTTAGCAATGGATTATGGCTTTTTAAGTACCATTTTCCATGCATAATACTGTAATAAAAAAAGAAAACATCCAAATGAGATATCAGCAAATTTTTTTCTATAGAGTGAAAGAAAATTTTGTAACTCCATATTTGTGTTTTATGTTCAGCCACCTGCTTGTACAACACCAAGTTGTGTCTTTTTTTTTTCTTTTTTTTTTTTTCTTTTGGCCCAAAGCAGAGGGTCAAGCTTCCATCGCTCTCTTGCTTTCCTCCAGGGTCACAGAGAATGAGCGCCAACTCGGCCTCCTCCTCAAATGAACAAAAATGTGTGAATAAGAAATTCTTCCCTACAATTCTACCAGACCACAATGCTTTTATGATGTGCATCCTAATTGGGTCCTCCCCGGGAAAGAACATTAAATTTAAATTGTGGCTTACGTCAACAGCAAAGGCAAAGGAAGCTCAGAACAGTGTTCTCAGTGACTTTTTTAGAATGCATAGCTCTTGAAAATACTGGGCACAGCTTTCTACAACTCAGCTAATTATGGGGTTCACTTTTTAATCTTTTTCTTCAATGCTATTAAAATTATTTATTAAAAAAGAAATCTACCTCATACGCTCCTCGTTGGAATATGCTGACTTTTTTCAAATCAAAATGTATTGAGAAACAGAGGTGTTCCTACCCTTGGAGCCAGTAATTCTGTATCTAGAAATTTATTCTAAATCAGAAATTCAAACAAACATTTCTAAAAGTTTTTTAATATAATAGTGACATATAAGAAATGGGGTTAATGTTCACAAGTGAAAAAAGGATCAAATCAATTGTGGGGTAGAATGTTTTGAAGAATATTGATTAATATTGGAAAATACAGTGAGACAATGTTAAGTTTTTCAAATGATACAAACTATTTATAAACTTGATTCTAATTTTAAGTACATATTTATATATGTGTATTTATGTGTATGTGATGATCTATATCTATATATACAAGTATAAATGGAATGGAAATGGAATAAAATGGAATGGAAAGAAAAATTACTATTTTTATTTTCTACTTCAACGGTGCCTGTTATTCCCAAATTTTTTACAATGAACACAGATTGATGTTAAAATTAGAAAAAGATAAATGTAAAAAAGTATATTAAAACTTTCAAAATTGGATATCCTGAGGAATTTTAAAATCATACATCTTGGAACCAAAAGAAATCCCATCTGGCGTAGTTTTTTTATTAAAAACTTAATGCATTTTGTTAGAATAGGCCCAGCGATCTTAACTGACTTATCTAAGGAAATAGTTTAAAGACTATACCTGGTTTTGAATTGAAAAAAAAAAAAGGCAATTTATTTCTCATAAGACTGAATGTGCTACTTCAATGACCTGTACTCACCCACCACAAGCTTGCAGGCTTCTTCTGGTTACCAAGGACAAGTTCTAAGAATTGAGATGAATAACAAAACCCACAGAATGATGGCTTTAAAATTGGGTGGACCCCAGGGATCATCCATTCCAGAATTTCCACCGCAAATGCAATGGAATGACTGGTTCAGCAATTGTTTAGAGGAAACTCCTTAGGAGAACAAGGACACTGAGCATGCGCAGCTCCTTCTGCTAACGCAATGCCACGTTCAACCATGTTATACACTGGATCTTTTAGAGTCTTCCAAAAGAAAGCCAGGATGTGGGCGCAGGCATTTTATTTGGAGATGAGCCTAGGAAGAACTGTGAGGGAAATGGAGGAGAAACAATGGGGAAGAGAATGAAAACCTATAGAGGCGTTGGTATGGGGACTACCGCTGTGGAAAAATGAGGCTCCTTTTGGCTGGGGAACCTCAGAGACATTGCGGCACATGCCTTAAAATTGTGTCACCGTCGGTGGTAAAGCTGGACTATTTAACCACTAACTCTTGTCCCACACTGGTTGCGGGGCTATCCTAAAAGGTTAACTCGCTGGCACTTGCTGCCCCCAGGCTAAGCACACTTCTAGAAACTGACCTGGGTTGACACACGCAGGTACCTTCCACAAGCAGGTTAAGAGTTCACTTAAACTCATGACATCATAGGGGGGACAGAGGTGTAGGGGCAGGTTAGACCTGAGCGGGAATCGTGGCTCTGCCACCTACAAAACTTGGGGCAGGCTATTAAATTTACTGGAAACTCAAGTTTTCCATTGAAAAAATAGGCACTTTCATTAGGTTTTCATTTCCTTCCAGCCACCTTAGAATATCAAGCAATTTTCTTTTGTGCCAGGTCACTAGGCAGGGCTGCTAAAAGCAGCTGTCTACTGTTTCTACCATTTGAACAGAGCACAAAACGTGAATTTTAAACTATGCTCCATCAACTGCCATTTAAGGTATTCCAATCCTGAACACTCACTTATCTTTTATGGTAATTATCCCTTATGCTAATTTGGTGGACTTCTGTCCCATTTAGGAATATTTAAGATCAATAATTTCTCTGTTAGGGGTGCCTGGGTGGCTCAATTGACTAGGCATCTGATTCTTGATCGGGGTTCAGGTCTTGATTTCAGGGTTATGAGTTCAAGCCCCACCTTGGGCTCTATGCTGGGCAGGACATGGAGCCTATTTAAAAATTATATTATTATTATTATTATTATTATTATTATTATTATTTCTGTGTTATAATAAAGCCATGGTTTTATAACTTTGAAATTTCACAATAACAATTAACACCACACTATTTAGTGCTTTAAGGTATACTAAGCAATCTTTACAGTGGACTTCACATGGGATATCTCAAAAAAGCTCACTAATCATATTTGTGAGGTGCTATTAAGAAGCATATTTTACTGATGAGAAATGTTTAAACTGAAAGGTCAATAACTTGCCCATTTGTGTAATTAAAATGCAACATAACCAGAGTCCCAACCTAGATCTGAATGTATCCAGAAATAGTGCATCAACTACCTTGAATCCCTTCTGCTCTACTGGCACTTGGACAGATTGCATGCCTGTAAGTGAAGACAATCTTCCAACTCCTTAATCATCAATATGCACTCTAATAATCAATAGTGGCCTAGTAGAAATAATCAATAGGCTACCTCAATAGAGCATCACTATATGCCATACAAGTCTGTCATTCCCAGTCTCTTTATTTTGGTTCTTTGGATTCAGACAGATCTGGATTCAAATTCTAGTCCAGCGTCTCCTATCTGTGTAATGGACAAATGACTTTGCTTCCACATTGCTTAGTCCCCAATAATGCTCAGTTTGTGTTGCTGGCAGAATATAGGAATTAACTAACATGCATTTCATGTGTCTCAGAAAGAGCACAGGTTCACAAAAGCACAGCTAGAAATTACTACTTCCCAAATGTCAGCAAAACCATCAATCCACGTCTGTTGACCAATTAGAAATGCTCTGGACTCCAAGAGTAGTATCATAGATGTTTTGGCACTCAAAATACATGAAAATATATCTACTGGATTAATTAAACTTCTTTGCTATTATGAGTAGTTCTCATGGCTAAAATGTTGTGCTAGACTTTTCACACTAAGTAAAACTGGTCCAACTTCCATCAATTTACAGACTCATAAAATATCTATTTGTCTGTAGATAGAAAACAAGTAGTTGTACATGTATACACAACATCCTTGTGTTTATATATTTATATGTAGAAATAAAATTATTAATTTACTCCTACTTTACATAGGTTGTTAAAGGAAACATGCGATTTTACTACTCCCACAATATAATGAATTCATTAACTTATCTTGGTGAATGACGTGATTGTAGCAAAGGGTTAAGAGTCAAACAAGAGGGGAGGAAATAGAATTCAGAAATGAAAATCTATTCTGAAGATCCTGTGATTGCCCATCAGTGAAGTCATTTTGGAAAAATAGCCTGTGGGTAAAATTGTAAACACCATATGTTTTTGAATATTGAAGCGTTGTCTAAGAAAATGCCTGAAAATAGAAAAACTTTAATCCCAAGATTACTTTGCATTGGCAGATATATCCATAATATTAATACCCTTTTCCTTTAAAACCTTGCTGGTTCTGCAAATAGTTTTTTATACTAACTCAAATGAAGGCTACAAAGAATTTATGTCTTTATTGAGCTTTATAAATTCCATAGTTATTGGAAAAGAATGAGCTTCTAGGAAAAAATCTTGTATTTAATTCACATCTGTGTTTTTTGGTGATTCTGTCATTAACGCACTGTGACCTTTCTGTGTGTGAGATTTCTCACGGAAATCCAAGCAAATGGTGCCGTTCATCCTCTGAGTTCATTACCAAAAAAGTTATAAGTAGGATACTGTAAAACAAAAGCCATTGTGCATCTCTAAGTAGATCATATTTTATATTTTAGTGTCCTCAGTGACTTGTTTTTTTCAGTGACTCTTGAAAAGAAATGTAGACAGCATCACAGATGAATACAAGTTTCAGTACCATTCTGTATAGCTAGCATTTTGTCATAAGAGAAAACATTAAACAACTAGGTCTAAAGGCAGTGGAAAGGAGATGGATGGCATGATTCACACTACCATTTGATTAGATAGATAGAATATTTGTAATAAAGCATGTCCTAATGGCACCCGAGTAGCACAGTTAGCTAAGTGTCCGGCTCTTGGTTTTCGGCTCAAGTCGTGATCTCAGGGTTATGAGATCAAGTCCAGCACTGTGCTCTGTGTTCAGCATGGAGTCTGCTTAAGATTCTCTTTCTCTCTCCTGCTTCCTCTGCCTCTCCCCCTGCTCTCTTGCTCTTTCATACAAATAAATAAATCTATAAAAAATGTTTTTAAATAATAAAAAAGATTTTTTAAAAACATGCCCTAATACTACCTACTGAAAAAACACCAAAAGACACAATATGGAATCTAAAAGGCATTTTCTCACAGTGTTAGTGTATACATCAGTCAACCATCACATAGCTTGAGAATTGTATAAATTTCTGTGTATCAATTTTAGCAAGTTTATCAGTCTTAATGCTTTCAGCTGTTGAGCAAACTCATTAACATACAATTTAATTAGTTTATAAAAGTGCCTAATAAAGGGTAGTTTAACACTAGTTAATATGGACTCACATAAACAATCATTTCCTGTGAATGCTTATTAATTAGACAAGTAGAACTTAACAAATAAAACTACTGTGAGATTTGGGCAAATCCTTCCACAACTCTGGTCCATAGTGACTTCATGCAGAATGCATGGATTGCTTGATTTTCAGTGTCCTCCTAACCTTGAAAGTTTTGAATTGTCATTTCATGTATTTGTTTTCATAAATTAAATTCAAGTTGAACGTACTTAATGAGAAATCTAAAAAATAGTGTAATGGAAAGTTTTAGAAATGTTTTCTTTTGAATTGCTTCCAATCTTCCTTTCATATTTGCTCACTTACACATTTACCTAACCAGGCAAAAAGCAATTCCATTTTTCTTTACCGAATAATTTATGGATAACATATATTTTTACATTTTTTTATTATATTTCTATTTACTTCTCTCCCTTCCATTGGAAAGTAAGCTCTTTGAGAACAAGAGCCATGCCCATTTCTTTCTTTTTATTTTAATTGTCCTTAGCAAAATGATTTACTCACGTGTTCATTAAATATTTTTAAATAAACTAATGTTGTCTCAGAACATCAATTTAGTGAGAGCTCAGGCATCTGCCTTTTCCTGCCACCCTCCCTGAGGCTGTGGGTGTGGCATAATCTGAAATTCAGATTGGAGAGTTTCTCCACTCTTGCCTTTTTTACATTGCTCTAAGCCATTTCAGAAATCATCTGCTCTTGCTCTTTACCCTCTTGGCTTTGAGAATTGGTTTATCCTCCTTGTTTTGTTCCATTTGGCTTTGGCAACTGTTCCCACACTGTTTACCTTGTGTACTGACCTTGGAAACCCCTAAGATTTGCCTCTGCTAATTGTCTCCGCCTCCTTTGGCTCCAAATTCTAAATCATTGCCCAGACTAAGCCTCTGAGACACCACCTGCCCTGTCTTGTGGAAAGGAGATCATATTTGATTTCTTTGGAAAACATCCATCTTATCAGGTTCATGCAAATTTCACATTTGTTTGTAATGGCCATTTAAAACCCAGACAGCAATAATCTGAAAAAGTTTCTACCTGTGAAGGTGAAGAGAACATTCTCTTGGTTCCAGGAACAAGTGCCTATATTGAAACAAAGCAGTAGAAGAAAGGATGTACTTCGTCATAGAATGCATGAAGAATATGGAAAAATAATTAAGAATTAAGGATGATAAAATATAAAGTATAGAACCTAGTAGTTTAAAAGAACTCCAGAGCTTTAAATAAATAAAAGATCTAATAAAAAGCCTTCACTCAGTATAAATCTCCCTTATAAAATATTTCTGATACATGAACATTCAGACTGTTTTAATATTTCCAGAGATAAAGAGCTAAGGAAGCCAATACCTTAGAAATTCTACCTTTAATGGATATCTGCATGCAGTAATTTCCACCATGTTTGTCCTGGTGTAATCCTTTGAAAACTACACACACACACACAAATGTCTTTCCTTTCCAAGTGATAATTCTTTAAATATTGTAAAATGACCATGACAGCCTCTACTACCACCACCACCTGTATGTGTGTGTGTGTGTGTGTGCATACATCCATGTGTGTACCTAATTATAAGAGCTTTCTACCTATTAATACTGAAGCAAGTACTTTACATGTATTATCTCTATTATCATAACTTATGAAGTTATTATTAATTTCACTGTGGGCTTATGTTTAACGTTTCAGAACATGATTTCTATCATATAATAATAAAGTGGACTCTAAGCTTGAATTTTAAAATGAGAATGCTGATACATGCCTGGTATAGGTCTTGCAAATCTTAAGTGAATTAGAGTTTGGTGTAAGAATTAAGTTAGGTAAAGGATGGAAAGCACCAGGATTTTCAACAAATGGAGACTGTCATTTGCCTATCAGCATTAACTGCTTTCAAGCCAGGCATCTTCAATCTAGTATTTATGCAACTGAGTTAAAAATGTTTATATAATTATAAAAAATAATACATATCCAGCATAAAAGCTGAAACAAAAAATAAAACCAAGAGACAGCATGTATCAGAAAGACAAAGATAGTATTTGGTATATATCTGTTGCATTTTTTACTTGCATAGAATTTCAATTGTTTATATAGATGAAGATCATCCAGCTCTGGGTTTTTAGCATTAATACACAGGTGTCTTACCATATCATTGGAAAATACCTCTTCATAAGTTTCATTTTGATGGAAGAATGATCATGTGAATATGCCATGACTCTAATAACTGATCTCATTTGGATGTTTACTTATTTGAATAGTTCACTATTATAAACACCTATGTAATGAACCTGTTCATTCACAAATATTACTCTGTTTTTAATTTTTATTAGAATAGAGCTCAGATATTTTTTCAGATTTTTTTAAAAAGAAATAATCTTGATAAATATATTTCAGTTGATACTATTGACTGAAATGCAAGGTTCCATAAATACCTTATCTTACATTTTGGGTGGATCTGTGTGTGTTTGTGTCTGTGCATATGTGTGTGTATATTAAACTTCATTGCATTGATTTTATTCCAAATTGATTCAGTGGGTCCAAAGTTTTTGTATATTTCTCACAGTTTTGCAACTTCTACAAACATAATTTGTCTAAGTCTTCATTCAAATTAGTCATATGAACTTTGAGGTAGAAGTATCTAGGACATTTTGACATGTCACTGGAGACATGCCAATTTGATATTGGTTCATTAATGAAAAATCTGGGAACATTGTTCAAATAGGTAAAAATATTACTAACAGTATGTGTCTCTATATCATCAACAAGATGGTAAAATTCCTTCCAAACTATACTATGACAAGGTAGATTCATCTTAAAAGGGTTCAAACATTGAATGGAATTTGCAACCATATTTCAAATTTTAGAATTAAACTATTTTGAAATAGCTACTAGCGGTGTGCCTGGATGGATCAGTCAGTTAAACATGTGATCTTAATCTCAGCTCAGGTGTTGATCTCAGGGTCATGAATTCAAACCCCTACTTTTTAAAAAAAAATTGATAAAATAGGAAATAATAGGTAATATGAATTAACAATCAGATCTATATCATTTCTACTGCCTAGGTATTTATCCATGCAATATTTAGAGAGTTATTTTTAGGGACATTGCCTTGGACCCATGTATGTTTCTCAATGGCAAAAAAATATATAACTTTGCCTAGAGAATCAAATTTATTATTGTAAAAATAAAAGCACAAAAAATTATTAGGTAATTTCTTTTTTAAACATAAAAGTATGGGTGTTCGCATGGATGAATGGATGGATGGATGGAATATAATATCCAAAATGTTTACTACATTATGGACAGTTTGACAAGAGGGAGGAGGAGCAGGAGACTTTGGTTTTGTCTGGTCCCAGGAATTCAGCTAGATAACTATCAAATCATTCTGAAGACCTGTGAACTTAACTAGAGAGCTAAGAAAAGCATTGTGTAACTCTACAAATAAAAAAGTGATGACTTTCTGCAAGAATGACAAGATGGAAAAACTCACCTCAAAAAAGAGAACAAGCAGGAGTACTGACTGCCAGGGACCTAATCACTATAGATATAAATAAGATGTCATAACTAGAGTTTAGAAAAATGTTTATAAAGATACTGGCTGAGCTTGAAAAAAGCATAGGAGACACTAGGGAATCCCTTTCTGGAGAAATAAAAGAGCTAAAATCTAATTAAGTCAAAATAAAAAAGGCTATTAATGACATGAAAGAAAAAATGGAGACTCTAACTGCTAGAATAAATGAGACAGAAGAGAGAATTAATGATACAGAAGACAAAATTATGGAGATTAAAGAAACTGAGAAAATAAAGGGATAAACAACTACAGGATCAGGAGGGGGGAATGTGAGAGGTAAGTTATACCATAAAGCAAAACAATATTAGGATAATTGGGACCCCAGAAGAAGAAGAAAGGGGGGTGGGTGTGCAGAAGGTATACTGGAACAAATTATAGCAGACCACTTCCCTAATCTGAGGGAGGAAACAGGCATTCAAGACCAAGATGCACAGAGAACTCCTCCTCAAAATCAATAAAAATAGGTCAACACCTCAACATGTAATAGTGAAACTTGCAAATCTGAGACTAAGAGAAAATCCGGAAAGCAGCTCAGCACTGTAACCTACAAAGGTAGAAACACTAGACTGGCAGCAGAGCAATTCACAGAGATCTGGCATGCCAGAAAGGACTGTCATGATATATTTAGGGTACAGTCAAGAACACTTTATCCAGCAATGCTATCATTCAGAATAGGAGAGATAAAAACCTTTCAGGACAAACAGAAACTAAAAGAATTTGTGAACACTAAACCAGCCCAGCAAGAAATATTAAAGGGGATCCTTTAGGAAAGAGAGAGCCCAAAAGTAACATAGACCAGAAAGGAACAGAGAAAATATACAGAAAGAGTGACTTGACAGGTAATACAATGGCACTAACTTCATATCTTTCAAAAGTTAGTCTGAGTATAAATGGACTAAATTCCCCAATCAAAAGACACAAGGTAAGAGATTGGATTAAAAAAGCAAGACCCATTGGTATATTGTCTGCAAGACTCTTTTTAGGGCCAAAGCATATCCAGATTGAAAGAGAGGGGGTAGAAAAACCATTTACCATGCTAACGGACATCAAAAGAAAGCTGGGGTAACAATCCTTATATCAGACAGATTAGGTATTAAGCAAAAGATTGTGATAAGAGATGAGGAAGGACACTATATCATCATTAAAGGGTCTATCCAACAAGAAGATATAACAATTGTAAATATTATGCACCTAACATGGGAGTAGCAAATAATATAAACCAATTAAAACAAAATTAAAGAAGCACACTGATAATAATACAATAGTAGCAGGGAGTGTTAACATCCTACTTACTGAAATGGACAGCTCATCTAAGCAGAAGATCAACAAGGAAACAAGGGCTTTGAATTACACACTGAGCCAGATAGAATTCACAGATATATTCAGAGCATTCCATCCTAAAGCAACAGAATACACATTCTTCTCAAGTACACATGGAACATTCTCCAGAATAAATCACGTACTGGGTCACAAATCAGGTCTCAACTGGAACCAAAAGATTGAGATCATTCCCTGCATATTTACAGACCACACTGCTTTGAAACTGGAATTCAAACACAAGAGGAAATTTGAAAAGAATCAAATACATGAAGGTTAAAAAGCATCCTACTAAAGAATGAATGAGTCAATGAGGAAATTAAGAAAGAATTTTAAAAATTCACAGAAACAAATGAAAATGAAAACATAACTGTTCAAAGCCTTTGGGATACAGCAAAAGCAGTCCTAAGTGGGAAGCAATATAAGCCATTCTGAAGAAACAATAAAGGTCTCAAATACATGAGCTAACCTTACACCTAAAGGTGCTGGAGAAAGAATGGCAAATATAGCCCAAACCCAGCAGGAGAAGAGGATTAATAAAGATTAGAGCAGAAATCAATGAAATAAAAACCAAAAGAAAAGGAGAACAGATCAATCAAATTAGGAGCTGGTTCTTAAAAAGAATTAATAAGATCAATAAACTCCTGGCCAGACTTATCAAAAAGAAAAGAAAAAGGACCCAAACCCCTAAAATCATGAATGAAAGGAGAGAGATCACAACCAATACTGAAGAAATACACACAATTATAAGAACATATTATGAACAACTATATGGCAACAAATTAGGCAATCTGGGAGGAATGGATGCATTCCTAGAGACATATAAACTACTAAAACTGAACCAGGAAGAAACAGAAAGCCTGAACAGACCCATAACCAGCAAGGAAATTGAAGCAGTAATCAAAAATCTCCCAATAAACAAGAGCCCAGGGCAAGAAGGTTTCCAGGGGAATTCTACTAAACTTTAAAGAAGAATTAAACCTATTCTCCTGAAACTGTTTCAAAAAATAGAAATAGAAGGAAAGCTCTCAAGCTCTTTCTATGAGACCAGCATTGACTTGATCCAAAAAGTCAGACAAAGACCCCACCAAAAAGGAGAATTATAGACCAATATCCCTGATGAACATGGATGCAAAAATTTCTCACCAAATACTAGCCAACAGGATCCAACAGTACATTAAAAGGATTATTCACCAAGACCAAGTGGGATCTATTCCCAGGTTGCAAGATGGTTCATCATCCACAAATCAATCAATGTGATATACTACATTAATAAGAGAAAGGACAAGAACCATATGATCCTCTCAATAGATGCAGAAAAAGCACTCAACAAAGTATAGCATCCTTTCTCAATTAAAACTCTTCACAGTGTAGAGATAGAGGCAACCTACTTCAATATCATAAAAGCCAAATACAAAAAGCCCACAGTGAATATCATTCTCAGTAGGGAAAAACTGAGAGATTTTCCCTTATGGCCAGGAACACGACAGGGATGTCTACTATCACCTCTGTTGTTCAACGTAGTAGTAGAAGTCCTAGCCTCCGTAATCAGACAACAAAAAGAAATAAAAGGCATCCTGATCAACAAAGAAGCCAAACTCTCACTCTTCACAAATGACATAATACTCTATGTGGAAAACCAAAAGACCATCCCAAAATTGCTAGAACTCACACAGAAATTCAGCAAAGCATCAGGATATAAAATCAATGCACAGAAATCAGTTGCATTTCTATACACTAGTAATGAGACAAAAGAAAGAGAAATTAAGGAGTCAATTCCATTTACAATTGCAACAAAACCATAAGATAATGAGGAATAAACCTAACCAAAGAGGCAAAGGATCTGTACTCAGAGAACTATAGAACACCAATGAAAGAAATTGGGGACAACACAAAGAAATGGAAAAACATTCCATGCTAATGGATTGGGAGAACAAATATTGTTAAAGTGTCTATGCTACCTAGAGCAATCTATACATTTAATGCAAACCCTGTCAAAATGCCATCAACTCTTTCTATAGAGCTAGAACAAATAATCTTAAAATTTATATGGAACCACAAAAGACCCTGAATAGCCAAAGGAATGTTGAAAAAGAAAACCAAAGCTGGTGGCATCACAGTTCTGGACTTCAAGCTTTATTACAAAGCTGTAATCATGAAGACAGTATGATACTGGCACAAAAACAGACACATAGATCAATGGAACAAAATAGAGAGCCCAGAAATGGACCATCAACTCTATGGTCAACTAAAGCAGGAAATAATATCCAATGGAAAAAAATACAGTCTCTTCAACAAATGATGTTGGGAAAATTGGACAGCCACATACAGAAGAATGAAACTGGACCATTTTCTTACACCATACACAAAATGGATGAAAGACCTAAAGGTGAGACAGGAATCCATCAAAATCTTGAAGGAAAACAGAGGTGGCAACCTCAGTTACGTTGGCCACAGCACCTTCATGCTAGACCTGACTCCAAAGGCACGGGAAACAAAGGCAAAAATGAACTATTGGGACTTCATCAAGATAAAATCTTTTGGGCAGCAAAAGCAACAGTTGACAAGACCAAAAGACAACCAACAGAATTTGAGAAGATATGTGGAAATATTTTACCAGATAAAGGACTAGTATCCAAAAATCTATAAAGAACCTATCAAATTCAATACCTAAAGAACACATAATCCAATCAAGAAATAGGTAGAAGACATGAACAAACATTTCTCCAAAGAAAACATAAAAATGGCCAACAAACACATAAAAAATGCTCACCATCACTTGCCATCAGGGAAAGACAAATCAAAAACCACAAGGGGATACCACCTCACACAGGTCAGAATGGTTAAAATTAACAAATCAGGAAACTTGACAGATGTTGGTGAGGATATGGAGAAAGGGGAACCCTCCTACATTGTTGGTGGAAATGCAAGCTGGTGCATCCACTCTAGAAAGCAGTACAGAGGTTTCTCAAGAAGTTGAAAATAGAGCTACCCTAAAACCCAACAATTGCACTACTAGGTATATACCCCATGATACAAATGTAATGATCCAAAAATCCCAATGTTCATAGCAGCAATGCCCACAATAGCCAAACTATGGAAAGAGCCCATATGTCCATTAACAGATGAATGTATAAAGAAGATATGGTTATAAATACAAAGGAATATTAGTCAGCCATCAAAAAGGTGGAAATCTTGCCATTTTTAATGACTTGGATGGAACTGGAGGGTATTATGCTAAGTGAAATAAGTCAAATCAAAGAAAGGCAATTATATGATTTCATTCATATATAGAATTAAAGAAACAAAACAGGATTATAGGAGAAGGGAGGGAAAAATAAAACAAGATGAAATCAGAGAGGGAGACAAACCATAAGAGACTTTGAATCATAGGAAACAAACTGAAGGTTGCTGTAGGGAGGGGTTTGGGGGATGGGATAACTAGATGATGGACATGATCAGAGCCCATGATGTAATGAGCACTGGATGTTATATAAGACTTATGAATCACTGAACTCTGCCTCTGAAACTAATAATATACTATATGTTAACTATATGTTAATTAATTGAATTTAAATTTTTTAAAAAAGGAGGCAACATTCTCTGCCCTTGGGGCATCTGGGTGGGTCAGTCAGTTAAGCATCCAAGTCCTGGTTTCAGCTCAGGTCACAATCTCAGGGTTCTAGAATGGAACCCTGCACCCAGGCTCCCCACTCAGTGGGGAGTCTATTTGTCTCCCTCTCTGTGCTCCTTCCCCTTGTTTTCACATGTGCACTCTTTCTGTTTCTCTAAAGTAAATAAGTAAATCTTTATTTAAAAATATTTACAACATCTTAAATCTTTTATGGTCAATAGTACATTGTCCTACATCCATTGAGCTTTAGCTGTGGGTTGACAGGCAAGACTTATGAAAGCACATGTTTGCTAAAAGAATAGCTCTCATCTGTTAGTTTTGCTGCTTTAATAATGGAAATGTTTCAATGGATAGATAGTATTCTGCAAGTGTAATTTTTCATATAATAAAAATAATTTCAAGTGAAATTAGATTTCAGGTATTAGTTTATCACTAAAATATCATTTATTCCCTTTTAAAACACTGCTTTAAAAATGAGTTTTAAAAGAATTACTCATTTTTTCTTATGATGGATTCAAAAAAAGCCTGACAAAATTAAAGTAGCTTTTTTACAGCACCCAGAAGAGTCCATACAATGTTGTTCTGGGTTTCTATCATAACTTAAAGGGAAACTTGTATAATAACTAGAGACCATGATGTCCTACAAATAATGAAGAAAGATGTTCCCAGGTTCCTTGCTACCAAAAACCACATAGGTGGCACCAAGCTTGATTTCCAAGTGAACAGTCATGGCATTACCTTATCAATCTCAAGAGACCTAGGCAATGCTCCTGCTGGCAGCTTGTGCCATTGTTGCCACAATAATGTTAGTATCATATCCTCCAAGAATACTAGCCAGGGAGTTCTTAAAGGTTTGCTATCAGAGCCAGTCCTCCTGCCAGTGCTCAGCTTCCAGAAGCTTCAAGAACCAGATCTGGGCAGCCATCCTGGAGTTGTGTCTTCTGAACGTTACTGATCCCAGGGGCCTTATGTTAACCTGCCTACCATTGCCTCCGGTAACACAGACTCTCCTCTGTGTTATGTAGGCATTGCCAGCCCATACCCTAACAAGAAAGCACACTCAGCTGGTCTGAGATGGTGGATATGAGACTGGGGAAGTTTTGAGCATTCGTGGCTCCATCCTATGAAATCCAGCTGAAGGATCATGCCTCATCTCTCCTTCCACAAAGTTCCTACTTCCAAGAGATTGGAAAAGAAGAGCAGACGGCTGCAGAAAAGACCATGACCAGGAGGAATTTCAAGGTGAATGGACAGCTCCAGCTCCTAAGCTACACTAATACTCAACCTGAGGTCACATCTGGGTCTGGAGTTGGGCAGGTGTCCTCTGTTCCTAGTCAGCACTTCCCTGCAGAGGACTGGAGCACTTAGCTTGATCACCGAGATCTGCTCTACAGCTCCCACTCTTCAGGTCACTGAAAGGGTAGGAACACCCAGCTCAGTAGTGGTCTTAAGCTGTTCTTCCACAGACTCTTAGAAAATGGAAATAATGTTGACAAAAATTAAACAGTATGCAAAAAAATAATGAAAGGAGATCTTCCTTACCTTTGCAACATTTGAAAACATGGCCTCCTCATCCAGCATGTTACAGCAGCTCTGCAATTTTTCTGATCTCTTTTTCTAACTTGTCTTCATTTTAATTTTTCTTTCATTTTTTAAAATCTCAAAGTTTAAGTTTCTTATAATTTGTCTTCAACATGGTATTCTGTGAAAAGTATATTAAAGGGGAGAGAAGTAATTTGGCTTAGATAATCACTGTTAAGGGTATTACCTTAATTTTTTTAAGCATATTGAAATGAGAAAGTCATTGAAAACCAATGGACAGGGGTACCTGGGTAACTCTGTCAGTTAAGCACCTATTTTCAGCTCAGGTTGTGATCTCCAAGTCCTAGGCTGGAACTCCAGATCAGACTCCCAGCTCAGCAGAATCTGCATCTCCCTCTGCTGCTCCCCGCTGCTTGTGCTCTCTCTCTCTCTCAAATGAATAAATAAAAATCTTAAAAAAAAAAAAAGAAAAGAAAAGAAAAGAAAACCATTGGACAACCATTGAGGCATTATTTACAGGTTCTGTTTGTATGACTTGGAGACTGTAATGTTAAGTAGAATCTTTGGCTATCATTTTCTTCCACTGTGATGATGTCCTTGCTGTCCACAACAGAGTAAATGAGCATTTATACCTGGTAAAGAAACTGTATATGAAGAAAAGAAGAAAAGTGAAGATAAGACACCAACACTCATTGAGCTCCTATGTGCCAGCATTTACGACGTTGATATTGCTTTTAACTCTCACAAAAATTACAAGCTAATTAGAATTAGAAGCTCAGAGGAGTGGAGCCATTTTCCCAAGGCCTCATAGGTAGTAAGTGGCGTGGGCTAGCTCCAACTTCAGATTTCAAGCTCTCTCTCATTAACCATGCTGCCTCTCAGCTACCAGATGGTCTTTCATGAAGAAAGTAAAAAAACTGTTGAGACGATATTATGAAACATCTTAAGACATTCAAAAATATTTTTATAGAGGGCATAATTATTCCCATATCACTGTGGTTAAAGTAAACAATATTAATCTCCACGGTGTTGATGCTTTCAAGTTTGAAGTTGCCTCTCTTGGAATTCCCGATAGTATATATAGTACATGACGTTGAGTTTCTTTACCTAGCTGAACAGCTTCCTTTCAGGGTCATAATACTCTATATATTAACATAGGATCACAGGAGTGATCATAGGAGTATCAGGGTTTCTCTGTAGCCCTTCCCTATGGTCTGAGAAACTCTAGATCTTTATTCTCATTGCACAGGATTAGAAGGAAAATATCATCTCCAAATGTCAATGTAATTGAATCATAGCAATATCGAGAATTCTAATCAAACCAATCCCTCTTAAATCAGAACAAAGACTGGGGCACCTGGATGGCTCAATGGGTTAAGCCTCTGCCTTGGGCTCAGGTCATGATCTCAGGATCCTGGGATCGAGTCCCCACTCCCTCTGCTGCTCCTCCCACTTGTGCTCGCTCTCCTTCTCTCACTCTAAAAAATAAAATAAAATAAAATAAAAATCAGAATAAAGACAGCATCAAGGGTAAAATATGCAAATTATTTTTGACACTCCTCTTCTTCATTGTAATCTTTCTCCTTGCATTGTTTTGCCTTTTCTTGTTTACTTAACAAATATTTATTGTGCATTTACTAAGTCCCTGTCATTTTTGCTCAGACCATTTGCTAATTTCTGGTAAAAAGAGACTATTGAAAATTAAATATTAGTAATATTAAAAAAGAATGTATTATTTAATACACTGATAAAATTCCACAGTCATGCTGGAAAAAACCTCACTGGGAATAAAAAATAGAAAAATAACTTCCTGAACAAAGTTTAAAAATAATAATGATAAGCAGATACATAGATATTGATATTATACCAAAAAGGGAAATTAAATTTAGTTCTTGTCAAATATAGGAAGAACAGCATCAAAATGATACCTGCTATTTTCATTCAGCATCATTCTTGAAATTTTGGCTAATTTCAAGAAGATATAAAGCAGAAATAAGAGATGTTACATTAGAAAATATAAGACAAAATTATGATGATTTACAATGGATAGGATATCACCACATAAGAGAATCAACACAAAACTGTTAGAATTAGTAAAATAAATCAAATGATCAAATGTAGGATTATTTTCTCTGCTGTTTATTTTGGACATTTATACCTACAAAAAAGTCAGAAGAATAATCTAATGACTATCTGTATTTTTTAAACCAAGATTCATCAAGTGTTAAAATTTTTGCCACATTTGCTTTTCACTGAGCCACCCAGGTCCCCCTATCTGTATTTTTTAAAATCCATATATCATCAAGTGTGTTTTTGCCACATTTATTTTCTCATTTTATTTATATTTTGTGTTAAAGCTCTTTTTAAGAGGAAAAGAGAAAACTACAAACATTACAATGCTTGATTCCTAAAACTTAAGCATGTATACAAAAGTATTTTTAAAAGTCAATATCTTCTCATATATAACCAATAACTAGTTAGAGAATAATGAAATAGATATCATTTGCACTAACAACAAAAAATTAATGGCCTTATTGAGAAATATGCTGGATCCAAACATCCAAATGAGAAAAATCATTTTAAACATTTGTTGAGCTACATAAAAGATAAACTATTTCTGGATAGAAGACAACATATAATAAGATTCCCATTTTTCTCAAATTAATTCATATGTACACATTACACAAATCCAATCAGAATTATATTGTGATTTTTTTTGAAGATTGACTGATTGATTGATTGATTGATTGATTTGACAGGCAGAGATCACAAGGAGGCAGAGAGGCAGGCAGAGAGAGAGAGGGAAGCAGGCTCTCTGCTGAGCAGAGAACCCGAAGCAGGACTTGATCCCAGGACCCCGAGATCATGACCTGAGCTGAAGGCAGCGGTTTAACCCACTGAGCCACCCAGGCACCCCAATTGTGATATTTTTTAAACCTTAACAAAATCTTTCTAAAGTTGATAAAAAAAAAAATCAGGCAAGAATCAAAAATAGAGTTTTGAAAAGAAATAAGGAAAGAAGACTAACCTTACATTTAGGCTTCCTAGTGAACCAGAGACTGTAACTACTGGCATTAAAACAAAATTTGAGCCCCATTTTATCACCACAACTTGCTTGACCTTAGAGAAGTGATTAGCTTCTTAGAGTTCTGAGTACCTCATATAAAACAGACATCAAAACATCCGTCATGCAGGGTTATGTGAGGATTCCAAGTAGCCCACTTGAAGAATGCAATACAATGTCCAGGCAATGACAAAAAAGTCAATATATGTATTGGAGGTATTTTTTAGCTATTTTGAGTTTGTAATTTGTAATTAACTTGGATCCAAAATAAATTTCAGTTCTATATAAGGTTGGCTATTATTGGACTTTTAAAAACATATATATATATATTGTAAAACTTAAAAATTAAAAAATAAAGAAAGAGAAGCAAGCCATAAAAAAGGAAATATAAACTAAAATTTAGCAAACCTTCAGGGTAGAAACTTTTTACCTTTGGAAAGATACAACAAATTATAAAATTTATGCTCAGAAAGATATTTTGGAAGAAACATATCCCAATATTAACAGCATTTGTCTTTGGGTGGTGGAACTATGAACAGTCTTTTCCTTTATTCACCTTTTCTGCATCTTCCAAAGGCAATAAAGAAGCATATATTAACTTTAAGATAAAAATATTTTTCAAAAAAATGTAAATAAAATAATTGCATTACACTGAACGCCAAGAGTGGGTGTCACAAGACACATTTTTTTTTTAAGGCACAAGAGCAAAGAAGCACCAGATTCTTCGAGGCAAGCAAAAAGTCAGAAAAGCCTTCACAGGAGAAAGTACATCTAAGTGAATTCAAAGAATGAATAAGAAATGGACAGATAGAAGGAGGCGAGCCACCATACCGCAGGGAAGGGTAAAGATAAAAGATGGAACAGAGGGGGATAGATACATTTGCTACATTAAGGGGATTTTACTTCCCTCTACAGGCAGAAAGAAGCAACATATTCATCACTGGGTACATGGATGGATGGATGGATGGATGGATGGATGGATGGATGGTTAGATGAATGGATAGTTGGTTGGATGGATGAGTGATTTGACTGAAAGTAAGGATTTTAAGCTGGTGAGAAATAGGATAAGAATGCAGATTAGCTGTGGGAAGCATGCACTAGAAGGGCAAATGAAGAGACCATTAAGAGACTATTTTGCAGGTACTAAATAGTGAAGCCTGCTTTGTGAAAGAGTGAGTCCGATTAGGAGGTTATGTCAGCTTATCTGTACATCACTTACTTTCTCTGTTCAGTACTTAGACAATGCCTGACAAAAAGGGAGAAAGAACAAGAAGGAAGATGTATAGAGAAGGAGCTAGAAAGGAAAGGAAAAAAGACTGGCAAGATAGGAAAGACAAAGTGTGGCAGAGAAAGAGAGAAGAAAAGAGATGAGAGAGGGAAAAAAAAGGGCAAAAAAAAAAAAAAGAAAGAAAGAAAGAAATGGGTAGGGAAAATACACAGGGCAAAAATACCCAGCAGTATGAAAAAATGAGAAAATATGAAGAGCTTTTCAGAGATTTTCAGAAATCCGTAACTAAACTAGCACATACTCATGTAAAAAATAGAGCATCAGGAATTGTTCATTTGTGGTTATTTCTATTGTTTGTGCTTAATTCCTATCAAGATTACTCCTGATGCTTCAGTTTCTTTTGCGTCTATGGAGCGGACCAATCTGCACATGGATTTCTCAAACACAATCAATGCAACATTGTTATTAGCAGACTCATCTAAGTTCATGGCCATTTCCAGCCCACAGCAATATTGGGCAAGCTTCCAAGCTGTCCTTCCTCTTAGTAGAGCAATAATCCATTCCCCACTCCAGACAAAATTTTTACTCCACTATTTGAATGCTTACTTTAAAAGAACACAAATTAATAAATGTATTGAACGACCTGGTCAGTACCAAGGAGCTAACATTGTTATTATTTGCTAAAGGCAATATAATTTGATCTGGTACCCTTCCGTTTACTTAACTATAGATTCTCATTCACAGTGCCAAGGGAACAGATTTTGAAAAGATGATATTTTTATCTATCTGAAGCACCAGGGAAAGGAATATAAATCATCACCTCAAATTTAAAAAAAAAAAAAAAAAAAAGCCTTACTTTCATGAGCTAGACTGACCACATCATTTACTAATGTTGGCAAAGGTTCAGAGCCTAATGAGTAAAAATAAAACTAGTGTTTCCCCTCAAGAGGTTATTTTTTTTATGTACAGCAGATTTGAGGAATGTTGTTTATTACAGCTAGGTAAATATTTTTAAAGACTTGTTTTGACGGAAGCTGTGTTTCTTCTAAGAGAGGTTTATGAGATATTGTAGCAGCCCAGAAGATGCAAATCAGTAGCATTTATGAGCTGGTAAAGAAGATAGCATGAAGTTGTACATGACATACAATGAAAATGCACAACTTTTGTCATTAAAATTGCACATGGGTATCTAAGGGAAGTCACTATTTCTCTTACAGCATGCCTTTCTCGTACATCTAAATGGTAGCTCCATATCTCATGTGCATGCATGCTCTTGTTCAAGAAGACATACAGAGAATCCTAAATTTATAGTAGATACAAATTAGAGGATAATTATGCACAATCCAGAAGGACTTTATAAACATAAGTGTTTTTTAAAGAAGTAGCTCACTTAGTGCACTTAAAAAATTATTTTTTATCTACATCCATAACCTACATGCAATCTATCAAAATCACATCTATTAGGTAAAGTGAGGTATATCTGTAAGTAGAATTTAAAGAGTATAATCAGAAGGTATTCCATAAAAGTATGAAAATAAAAATTCTTTAAAACTGCTCATTTTTTTAAATTTCAGGAGATATCTTTGTACAGTATTTAAGAAAGGCAAGTATTAACTTAAATTTATATGTAGAATTCAAGGGAAATACCAGTTTTGTTTCCTGCATAATTGAGAGATTATTGGATTGTGAGCCAGACTACTGATCTTGGGCACACAGCACGTGAGCTTCCAAACCCATCCTGTAAGATGAGACTATGAGACTAATACACGGTTCTGGGCATAGAGCACTTAAAAAAAAAAAAATGTTTTTAAATATATTAGTTCTCAAAGTCCCAGACCAGCAGCATCTGGGAACTCAGAAATGCAAATCATCAGCCTCCACCTGGACTTAATGTATCAGAAACTATGGGGTGAGGTCCAGCAATCTGCGGTTTAACAAGCTGTCCAGATGGTTCTGGTACACACTGAAGTTTGAGAACCACTGAAGTGAACTAATAGAGAAAGTCCCTAATATATGCCTGCATCTGATTACTGCTTTATGCAGTTATTTTCAAATTCTCTTCTCTGGAATGCTGGGCATTTGTCCCAGGGCTCTGATGGGGAGTTGTGAGAAGAAAAGGAATGTGGGGAGAAAATTTGTTTTGGAAATATAGCTAAAGGTGTCTGCAGTACTTGCAGGTAGAAATGTGTAATAAGTAGATGCAATTAAAAAGTCCTGGAGGGGTTGGGCGCCTGGGTGGCTTAGTTGGTTGGACGACTGCCTTCGGCTCAGGTCATGATCCTGGAGTCCCGGGATTGAGTCCCACATCGGGCTCCCAGCTCCATGGGGAGTCTGCTTCTCTCTCTGACCTTCTCCTCGCTCATGTTCTCTCTCACTGTCTCTCTCTCAAATAAATAAATAAAATCTTAAAAAAAAAAAAAAAGTCCTGGAGGGGTGCCTGGGGTCTCAGTCGGTTAAGATTAAGCATTTTACTCTTGATTTCAGCTCAGGTCATGATCTCAGGGTCCTAAGACCAAGCTATTTCGGGCTCCACATTCAGCAGGGAGTCTACTTGAGAGTCTCTCTCTGCCTCTGCCCCCTCCCCACCTTCAAGTAAATAAATAAATAAAATATTCTTAAAAAAAAAAAGGTCCTGGATATGAGGACCAATGGGAGAGACACTAGAGAGAAGAAAAAAGAGACAGAAGGAAAAGAGGCAAGGAAAAAAGAGGAGGGAAATTATTCAGTCACATATAAAAATATCTGAAAAATATTATATGGTGATCAAAATGAATGAATGTGCACTATACTTGTTCACAATGCAACAATACAAGTAATTTTTGTATTAATTATTTGTATTAATTATTTGTATAACAATACAAATAATTTTGTATTAATTTAATAAATTAAATACATTTAATTTATATGAAATGAAAAAAGTCTCAGATGACTGTGTAAAGCATTATTGTTTTTGAAGGTTAAAAATGGCTAAAATAAAATACAGACATATACTTTTTAGAAATATAGTTAAATGGGATAACATGATATAAAAAGCAAAACAAGGAACACAGGACTTACAGCAGTGGTTATGTCAGGTAGGAAAAGATGGGGTGAAGTGACACAGAGGGACAGAGTCAGACAGAGGTTCCTGGCAAGGTCTCCACTTTGGGGTTAACTGTCTGACTTATTGAACAAATATGGCCTGGGAGGAAGAGAGAGGGGGAGAGAGAGAAGAAGGGAGGAGAGAGGGAGGCAGGGAGGGAGGAAGGAAGGAAGGAAGGAAGGAAGGAAGGAAGGAAAAAAGGAAGGAAAGAAGGAACTTAGTTATTTGTGGACTCGTGATGACCAAGGATTATGTGCTAATTTTATAGATCTGATATCCATTAAAATGTTAAAAGATTCTAGCAGTGAAATCATAAAATATGTACTTGAAAACTGTCAGAATTAATCTAAAACATGAGAATTCTTTATTTTAATTAGGTTATTAAGACAATAGGGTCTTTCTTTACACAGATTATATTTTAAAGCTTTGTCTATGGATTGTTTATATTTAACAAAAAAGGAAAAAGTTAACGCATTTCAGCTTTAGACAAGACTGATACAAATGAAATGTGTCTTTAAGACTTGCCATGCCTCTTTGTGGCACCACCCTGCTCTCCTTTCTTACCCTATTCCTAGATTTCCAGAGCCCTCATCAACAGACAGTGGGAGCAAAGAGGTAACTACTCTCAGTAACACTAAATAAAATTCGTTGGTTCTAACCACTGCCATCAAACCTGATTTAATCTGTGTCAAACTGCCTGAGGCCCTTCTTCTGCTGCATAACAATGAGCACCAATTATTCATATAGACTAATTAATCCTTGCTAACAACCTAGTTACTGGTAACTACTCCTAGAATGATAGCAAAACCTACTTGAAATGTATAGCTTCCTGAAAGACCTCTAAGGTGACGTGAATATTTGGCATTTGGACCTCTGTAGAATGCCATGGAAGAAGATATTTCTGATCAGAGAGACTTTTCTTCAAGGCACAGCACCCAAGAGCACTCTACCTTACTTAATGTGCAAGACTGGACATACACAAATTTTCATTTGTAAAGATAATTTTTACAATATGTATGTATATAAGTCCTTTGTGGTGGTTGAGGCTGAACGGATTGATTCTAAGAGGCTGGACCCTGTTACTGCTAAGTCACTCACATTCTGTTAAATAATCACATGCCAGTGGAACCAGGAACATTTTCCCCTATTTACCTCTTTTTTCCATTGAGACTTAATTGAGGAATTTACAAAGATCCTCTTTCTCAAGTGGCATGGGAGAAGTGAATTTGTACCAAAGGAATGTCTTCTCCAAACAGCCAAATATAGATGAAACATTATTTTAAAATACAGATTGATTGGACTTACGTTTTCTTTTACCAAGGGATCTTATATATATAAATGTACATTATATTTTGTTATTATTATATATGTTGAATATAATTATATATTATTGTGAATATATACTATTATATATGTATATAGAGAGTGTATACATATATACATCATACATACATATACACTACTGATAATACATAAAAAGAAATTTATGTTTATTTTCAAAGAAATGCCATCTAGAAAACAATACAACATTAAGCTCTTAGCTATCTCGACTCAGATGTCCTTAGGCACTTAAACCATTTTTATCTCTTTCTCCATTACCCATGAGTGAGAATTTCTTCAGGGTAGGTAACAATTTTTTTTTTCCCCAATCATGTAAAGCAAAAACACTAAATAGATTTAAATAGTCCAATACTTTGCACAAGGGATTTTACCTATGCACAAAGATCCCATTTTCCTGAGAAAATTACATACAACCTAAAATGTATTTATAATAGAAATTATTTAGTAAATGGAATCAAGATTTGAAGCGGGATGGTCATGCATTGCCTCTATTAGAGAAAAAAAAAAGGGTGATCATTTATTCACAGGCACAGATTCAAGCCAGATATCTATAAAAAGTTAATGGGCAGATTCAGAACCTCATAAAAAGCTATAGAAGAGCATCCTGCCCCACATCAAATCACCATACACATCCGTTGTGTGTGGTGTACATTATATGTCTGAGAAAGATGGAAATTATGCATGTAAAAGGCTACCGATATGTCAAATCACAGATATGCACTAGCCTGCCTCTTCGTGATACTTCAGACACCCTGATCCGAGCAATTTTTTTGTGAGAACACAATCAAATGTACTTGGTTACATTTGCTAGAGCTTACTATTAATGCTTTCTTGGTAGCTGTCATTTATAGATGTGGATGAAATTGGCCAGGTGTTCAAGGAAGCTTAGACTTTCTGTGACACACTCCCTAAAATCTTTTCAGCCTCAACCCATCAGCCAGTCACAACAGCATTCCACTTCTAGATACCAAAATCTGTATTAGTGATGTAGGGCTCTACCACAGTTTACCCCACAACACAAAACTTAGTGGGTTAAAACAACAAATATTATTTCACTGGTTCTGTGGTGAGAAATCCAGCCTTGGCACAGCTGGGCGCTGTGGCTCAAGGTTTCTACATTGTTACAATTAAAGGTGTCAGCAGGGGCTGCAGCTCAAGGCTGAACCAGGGGAACATCTTTCAAGGTGGCTGGTGAGTCGCCTGGGGTCTTTGTTAGCTGTTGGCCAAAAACATCAGTTCCTTGCTGCACTGTCTTGTCCACAGGGCTCCTCCCAACATGGCAGTTCGCTTCCCTCCAGGCAAGCGAGGGCTCAGAGGGAGAGAGAGAATGTGAGAGAGCCTGCAAGGTGGAAGTCAGTCTTCTTGCAACCTAATTTCAGAAATGACACCTCATCCCTGGTGCTGCATTCTGTTCCTTAGAACGTGAGTCACGATATCCCGCCCACACCCAAGGTGAGGAGGGGCATGTTCCAGAAGGGCATGGATGCCGCAAGGTGAGGATTCCAGAAAGCCATGTGACAGGCTGCCTATGGAAGGAATTTGGCACACGTTTCTAATTGCCCAAGGATTATATAAAATTTCTGGATGGCTGGCATTTGACTCTCGTGTTTTATCTACATCTAGATTATTAAATAAATCTGAGACATTCTAGCTGTAGAGTATAATAAAAGTCTAAGTCTAGAAAGTAAGGGAAGATGTCCCCGAAGAAATTTTAACTTTGAGACAAAGACTTGAAGGATAGTGCAGTGAGCTATGGGTGTGTGAAGATCCAGATACAGGGAGAACAGCTCAAGGCAGAAAAGAGAAAAGAAGGAACGATATTCAGAACACCATCATTTTCTCAGTTGCCACTTTGTCTTCCTTGTGTTTGTCCTTGGTGCCTTGATCCGTTAACTGATCCTAACTAATTTTATTTTATTTTTTTTTAAAGATTTTATTTATTTATTTGACAGACAGAAATCACAAGTAGGCAGAGAGGCAGGCAGAGAGAGAGAGGGAAGCAGGCTCCCTGCTGAGCAGAGAGCCCGATGCGGGACTCGATCCCAGGACCCTGAGATCATGACCTGAGCCGAAGGCAGCGGCTTAACCCACTGAGCCACCCAGGCGCCCCTAACTAATTTTAGAACACGTTTATTCACTCTGATGTATTTTAAAGAGCCTAAGATTTAATGAGTTTGTAGCCCCAGTGATTTGAAGAAAAGTGGCAGGGTGAAAGGAGGAGATGAGGAGAAAGAAGGGGGAGAAGGAGGAAGACCAGGTGGAAGAGGAGCCGCCACAGGGAGAAAGTAAATAAGAAAGGGATTCTTTGGGGAGCTCCTCGGTCTTTGCTCCTCAGAGATATGATGCAGGCATATAAGGAAGTCTTTTCACAGACAGGCAGAGAGTGAAGGTCTCTATGGGGTTAATCAAATTATATTGACCAATTCTTCATCAATAATATAAAACCAAACTATTAAGTAAGCGTGTTATTAAAAATCAGAATCAGGGATGCCTGGGTTAAGGGTCCACCTTTGTCTCAGGTCATGATCCTGGGGTCTTGGGATCGAGTCCTGAGTTGGGCTCCTTGCTCAGAGGGGAGCCTGCTTCTCCCTCTGCCTGCCATTCCCCCTGCCTGCTGTTACCCCTGCTTGACTCTCTCTCTCTCTCTCTGACAAATAAATGAGTTAAACAAAAAAAAATCAGAATCAATCAGAACCCCTGATTGAAATTAAGAGCAAAACAAACAAAATGAACATGAAGACTCACCAAAATCCAGAATTGGGTAACAAAGAAAGGATAGGTGACAAAGGTCCAGGAAACGTTCACAGAGTGAGGAAAGCCCAGTGTTTCCACCTCTGTGAAGATGTAGAGAATATCTGGGTCTTATACACATCTCTCTGTACCAACATCTTATGGTGTCTCTATCTCCATAGGAATGTTTCACAGGTAAAAATCCTTCCTTCTCAGGCCACTTGCTTACTCACAGAGTTTTGAAATACAAAAAGATTTCAGTACAGATAGATTATACAGTTAAAAAGGAAATGGTGAGGGGCGCCTGGGTGGCTCAGTCAGTTAAGCCTCGGACTCTTGATTTTGGCTCTGGTCATGATCTCAGGGTCAGGGGATCGAGCCCCACGTGGGGCTCCATGTTCTGCACAGAGTCTGCTTGAGATTCTCTCTCTCCCTCTCTCTCCCTCTGCCCCTCCTCCTGCTCACTCTCTGTTTAAGCAAATAAATAAATAAAATCTTTAAAAAAAAAAAAAAAGGGAAATGAGGAAGGTATACTCTTAAAAGTCTTTTCATCCCTACTTAACCCATAGGTCATCTTGAAGTATGAAGGATATGGATCTATTTGCTTTATTGATATTTTCCATTTTCAAAGATGGAACTGACCAATATATATGTCTATATAGAAAAGACTAACAGATGAAAAAATGGTCTTTATCCCACCGTAAATTCATTAAGGTTGCTCTTTAATTTGTTGTTACAGTCACTATGTATAGAATCTTACATTGTCTCTATCTCTCAGAAACAAGATCAGTTGTCCAAAAAAAACTATACAATTTTTTGACAAATGCACATCAAGCTATCAAGCTGACCTAATTTCATGTGTACCTAATTGTCACAATTTTGTCATATGGTTAAAACATAACCTCTGGAGGGACACTGGGTGGCTCAGTCAGTTAAGCGTTTGACTCTTGATTTCAGCTCAGGTCATGATCTCAGGTCCTGAGATCCAGCCCTGCATGGGGCACCCTGCTCAGAGGGGAATCTGCTTCTCTCTCTCTCCCTCTGCCACCCACACCCACGCACATAGGTACTGCTCTCCCTCTCTTTCTCTCTAAAATAAATAAATAAATCTTTAAAAAAAAAAAAAAAAAGTCTCAGGGAGACTAGGTATCTCAGTTGTTAAGCATCTGCTTTCGGCTCAGAGTCCTGGGATCAAGCCCCGAGTCAGGCTCCCTGCTCCCAGCGGGAAGACTTCTTCTCCCTCTCCCACTATGCCCCGCTTGGGTTCCCTCTCTCGTTCTGTCTCTCTCTGTCAAATAAACAAATACAATCTTTAAAAAAAAAAATGGTTTCTGGATATTTTTAATACACTTAGTTTATCTTTCCTGCTTGTAATTATATTACTCAGATCACCTCATAAATTAAATATTCATTCAATCTCATGGACATTTATTGAGTTCTTACTTATTGTGGGCTGGGAAAGTTAGATTCCAAGACTACAAAGATAAATTGTTCTTTAGCCCAGACCATTTCCTCAAAGTTGAAATAACCAATAATTTATTGTTTGGGATCCATTCTTCATCTATCAACCTCAACGAGTTTGTCTTTAGCTAAAGTAGTTGAAGGCCTCCAATAACCATGGCATGTATTCTTCAGAAACACTGTTCCCACTATATAGAGGTTCATGGATGGCCGGCCATGGATGGCCATTCAGAGTATTTTCATTGCTATTCCTTGATCTATGGAGATTAAAGTTTTCTGCTGGCATGTTTTGCAAAAGGCCTCCATGCCCCCTAACTATCTCCTTAATATAACTCTGTACACCAACTGGCCAACACCAGTTTTATTACTTATTCCTTAGAAATGGCAACAGAAGCACCACTAATTTAAAGATTTCTAATCATGCCATCAAAAGATGTTGGAGAACTTCTCAAGGTCATCAGACTTGGTCAGAAGCTTCCACAGTCCTGGTCTACTCAACATGTGAAATGCTGGGGGTGATGCGCAAACCATTTTTCCTCAATCTCTGTGCCCTAAAGGTTTCCCCTATGACCTGTCATAGATACCACATCAAAAAGAACCTCTAGAACTTTCTTGCAGTTTGATTCAGAAGTTGGCCTACTCCCATTTCTCACCCTTCACTCTATGTTTTCCTCAAAACTTCTAGATTTTTCCACATTATTGACTTTCTTCATGAGACCCTGCAGACCTGACAACCAGCATTGATGTACCAGCTATAACCCTGGGTTCTCTCTGGTTATTCTGCTTCAAGCTGGACATACTTCCTAAAACTTCACATCTCCCACTGAGTTGTTCTTGGCCCAGATGATAGAGCCAGAAATTACAGAGTGTACCATGTAGATCATGAACCACTGTAATGACCATGCTCCATAGAACCAGAGCATGTTCTATGGAATAGAAATTCTGAGTTATATTAATGTTTTACTGGGGATAAATTACTTTTGAAGTTAAAAAGTGTTATTTACAGAAAGAACATTGAATAATCTTTGAATATTATGAATCTCACAGAGGAAATATAGACACATTATTTTTCAAAGGTATTGAACGTGAGGATACCCGCCCTTTTGGTAGACTGGTGTTGAAAAGATTATTCTTTTGGAAATGTTAACTATGTATGACTTTTTTTTTTTAAGATTTTATTTATTTACTTGACAGAGAGCTAGAGAGAGAGCACAAGTAGGCAGAGCAGCAGGCAGAGGGAGAAGGAGAACCAGACTCTCTGCTGAGCAGGGAGCCTGATGTGGGACTCGATCCCAGGACCATGGGATCATGACCTGAGCTGAAGGCAGATGCCCAACATACTGAGCCACCCAGGTACCCCAACTATTTATGAATTTATACTCCATAAGCACATTATGGGTTTGGTAATGCTTGATTGACAATATAGGTCCATAAAGTTACTAGGATATTTTGACCAGCAGTGGGAAAGATAGAAATGCTGTGATACTTACTTATCCAGCTTTGCTTGACATGCAAAAGGAAGCTTCTTAATCTTGAGAAGTTTTTCATAATTATTTTGAAGAAGAATTTTTGTGGTCACTTGAGGAACATTTTCTCCTCCTTACTTGGATCTTAGCAATTCTAATATCAGGGTCTCTGATCACTACAATGCATTTATGTAAAATATATGACCATAAACATATACATATTTATGAGGTCTTGAATAATAATTTCAGTGGATCTTATACACCTATCTTCATTTACATAGAAAAGGAATAATGGCTAGTTCTTTACATATTGCATCTAATCATTTGATAAACTTTTTTCAGTCTGGAGCGTTTTGATAAAGCTTTTTCTTCCTACATGACATTATACTGAATAGACAAAGCACCCTAGCCATTTAATTTCAGAACATAAATAAACGCTATACATGGGCCCTAATTTTAGTCAGAGCAGGGGTTTTGTTACTACAAGGACCAATAATAAAGTAAGAAATTTCAAATCCATAAAATGTCATAGACCAGAGGAAAAGCAGATTTTTTCCTTAGCATCTTCTCCTTCAGTGCACTTAACATTATTAAAAATCATTCGGTGTTTATTCTATTGAGTATACCACTTTCTGGAAAACAACAAATTCAGAAGTAGTTCAAAGGTTAGTTACAAGATAAACTAATAGCTATGCTAAGCTATTACTTTGTAGAGCCAATAAAAAAAAAGAAATAAACTATATTATTTCCACAATCTATATGGTCAGCCCCAGCAACAACCAAATCAATAATAAAACATTTTTATTTAAACTTCCCCCTGATTTCCCCTCTCTGCTTCTGAAATTTATCCCAACAGGGAAATCTCCTTGGCATATACCATAAATATAAAAAAGCAAGAGTGGACAATGTAATAAATGTTTTATTTTCGTTTGTTAATAGATGGCGAAGTTCAGCTCACTTGTGGTTTGACCTTATTCTAGTACATGGACAATTTTTCTTAAATACAGCTTTCATATAGCACTAGCCATCTCAAACTTCTGCGCTCACCCCAGGGAAATAGATCTATACACACACATGTATATACGCACACAGAGTAATTGCAATACAACACTATTTCATAGATTTTTATACACCATAATTCAAATGATATGGCCCTAAACATTATCTGTATAAGTACCTGATAAAATGCATGATAAAAATGTATGTACCCTCTGGACTACCAGGTACATTTTTTTTAAGTTTCCACGCATACATTAACACTAGTAGCAATTAATAATAAATGATAAAGATTGAATCTTTATAATAATAATTTTCATCTAGACTATACTAATAATTTTCATTTATAACAATAATTTTCATCGAGACCAAACTCAGATAGTCAGATTTTATAGGTTTGGAGTACGGCCATGTTGTATTTGTTTTGTTTTGTTTTGTTTTACTTGTCTTTTTTTTTTTTTTTTTAATTTCCAAATGTTGCTGTTACAAATTTAATGTTGAAAACCACTGACTGATAAACACTCCCTGTGTGCTGAGTCCTATGCTAAGTGATTCATATTCATTATCTCATTTAATCCTCGTAACTGCATTGGGCATTTTAATTATCTCCATTTTACAGATGAAGATACTGACACATAGAGAAGTTAAATAACAGGTTCAGCGCTGGAATTCAAACCTAGATTTCAGATATGAATATGAAAGCAAATATGTAATTCTATATTTTCATTAAGTAATTCCTCAAATAAACAAAAATAAGGCTAAGACAAAAATTAAAACGGGTCAGTGAAAATTCTAATTGAAATAGCACATGATTGCCCCAAATAGTACCCTTCTACTAAGTCTTCCATAAACCATTCACACCCTCTTCTGATCTCTTCTCAACCCTATAGCATTGTGATCATTTCTAAAAGCAAGCAGATTGAGCTACCAAAGCCCTGAGCTCTGAATTCCCTGAGATAATGTCTGGTTTTGCTCCCCAGTTTATATCCCTAACCCTGTCATGGCGCCTCATGCATGAGTAGGGATCAACAGATATCTATGAAATAAATAACTGCCTGCTTTCTCAACATATCCCGTCTTCCTGTCTCCTGATTCCTTTAGAGTACTCCTTGGTTCCTAACTCTGGCTCCTCCCTCCACTCCAGCTGTGAGAACCTCCCCTAGCAGCCTCTTGGGCTCCAAGTGAACATCTGTATCAGGGCTGATTTTCCAATAACAGGTTGGACCAACCATGCTGATCCCCACCCCTCCTCACACCGGCAGCTCCAGATTGTTCTCTGAGCAGACCGCCAAGTCAGCACATGGCAAGTGGGCAACAGAGGGAAACTGAGGTCCAATACCCCTGCTCCTGCAGGGTCTCTCAGATTATAGTAGAGGACTACACTTCGGTGCATCTGTCCCCAGGCATCCTGGGCTGGTACAGTTCTTACATTAGACTCTTCTGTCTCTCCTCACTGGGTCAACTCCCAAAATGGGATGACAGAGAGCAAAATCATTTATTTACAGGGCTCTAAGTGAGGACTAGTCTGGAGAAAAGGATGTGATTTAAGAGATCATTTTCCCAGCCTGATTTAAATACAACCACTCAAACAACCTAAAATGGTTTCATAGAGATAATACATGTGAACCCGAGTTCAGGGGGCACGGTAAGAATTAATCCTCTGTGACTTGCCTACCTTTCAAGAGAAATAATAGCTTATCCTTGGAACTTGGAGAGAGACACACCTCCAGGGAAGTCTCACAATGAGTACAATAGTGCATGACATTTTGGGCCAAAACAAACATTTACTTCATGCAAGATATTTAAAAGTTAGGAATTACTCTAGTGAAGAGAGGTTTTGATAACAATGGACAATATTAGTGTGGTCCGTCAACAAAGACTTTTGCTTCTTGCATACTATTATGATTGCATGGTAATCTTACCCAGCTAGTGTTTTCTTAATGTCCTGGGGAGCCTGATCATTGTAAATTACCTGTGACATCTCATTAATCCTCTTTTTCCTCACAAACGCATAATTAATGGTAACATTGACAATAATACACAAATTAGCTAAGTGACGCTTTATGGTGTTGGTTTTGATTAACGTCAGGAACCCAAAAATGACATTAATGTAATGCAGATCCCAAAAGGCAGTCTGCACTTTGACCCCAGACATACATTTTGTTTGCACCATCCCCAAGATTAATCCTCCTCTGGATGAAGACGAGACAAAACTCTGGCCACTGGCAGTGTGTGCCGGGCTGTCGGAAAACACACGGCCTCAATTGCATTTGTTTAAGAAGGAAATCTTAATGCATAGAAAACAACAGCGTAGTGTCATTTCCTATTGTCTCGTTAGGACAAAGATAAATGAGCACCTGTCATGATTTAGATCAAGTGCTTCTCTGCTAACTTCTATTATTTGCTTATTTATGGAGCAGTGTTTAATTAAAAGTATACCTCGATGATATGAACCACATGATAAAATGATTGAAGTTCCTTCTGCTCTCACTGTAAATGGTTTTTGGAAATCAAAACTGATTTTTATATGCATTTCAACCTGCAGGACCTCTACGTGATAAATTCTTACTAACCACAAGAGGGTAAAAAAAAATCAATGCCTGAGAAAATATTCTTTGTCTCTGACTTGAGTAACAAAGTGAAAGCACTAGAAGGAATTTGGACAAAGTAAACTTCTTTGCCTCAAAAGTGAGGCACCTCCGCTGCGAGGAAGCTGATTCAGAAACACTTTTTCCAAATTACAAAAGAAAGAGATAGACACTGCGTTAGTCACAGGATTGTCTATTGCCGCATCAACAACTTCTAAATTCAGGGTGAATCATAGAACTTTATTAGGATCATGAACAGTTCCTTAATCACGATTTTCACAAATCCAAGTTGAGTACCAAATCTTTTCAACACTCTGAAGAGGTAGAGTATGCTAATTTTTAAAAGACACAACCTTCTATTTTCTTCATGACAATTATATATAGCTAAAAAATCCTAATGGTATATATCTTTTTTAAAAATAATGATAATAGTCCTTTCTTGATTAATTTGACACCTATTTATTATAGGCTATTTTTCAAAATGTTGCCACTAAACCACAGCCCTGGCTAATGATCATATTCCATTTCAATAATGGAATAGGGAGAAAAGCCATATTTTCATGTTTTCTATTATTCACATAAATAACTACCATTTGGAGAATGCTTTATGGACAAAAATATATAATACGTAATGCGAATGTTGTAAAACATCGTAAAACCAAAATTGGAAAATAAAGATCAGCAAAATTATTTTTTTAAATTGTGTGTATATTTGGTAAAGAGAAGAGGAACTTGAATACCTTAAAAGAAGATTTGAGTTGCTGGGGGTATGCATTTTCAATTATACTACCCCTAACTTCCAACACCAGCCCCCCACCAAAAAATAAGAAAGCAGACTGCTTTACAACTGCTTGTCATAGCAGTTTAATTTTGAAAAATGTCTCATCTGTCTCTGCTTGTAATATATTTATCAGACGACTTGGTTTCTCTCTCTCTCTTTTTTTTTTTTTTTTGGTTATTTAAAGTTACAAGGAACAAAATCTATTTGAGGAGACTCAGGTCTTGCTTCTTCTTTTATTTAAACATTATTTTAAAATCAAAAGCAGCTTATTTTTAAATTGACATATTCAGTGTTAGTTGTGCCAACTTTCACCAGCACACGAACTCATTGTAAAGCAAACTGGAATTTAAGGGGCTACAGGGATTCCTACAGAGGTCATATTTTCACTCTGCCTAACTAAACCATAAATCGAGATTACAACAATAAATTATTTTTTATTATTTTGGCAGGAATAAGTACAGCACTGAATTTTGCAAGATATTTGGGCTTAATTCATATGTTAAATAGGCCAGGATAAACCGGTGCTAGAAGAAATTGAAACCAGCCTTATATTATATAGAAACCTGAATTAGGCACTCACCACCAAACTAATTAGTAATTGATAAATTTATTATAAAAATTCAATTCTTTTGCACTGCAAAGCCTAAGGAATAGGATGATTTAAAGCTTCAAATGTTTAAAAACCTCATCTGTAGCAATTTTTTAACCAGAGGCATTGTTTACAGCATGTTTTTCAGGTAGCTGTAGTAACATCTCTAACTAGTTAAAAACACTGATCAAGTTACAAACCTACTTTCTTAGAAGACTCTTTGGTAGCAAGCTGTTTGAAACCCCCCAAAGTGCCTTAATTTGTATTTTTTTCAACAGTTTTGATGAATATTACTGTTAGCCCAAATGTATCATCTTCTCTTTTCAATTGTACTCAAGTTCACAGAGAGCAATGTACCAAGCCATAATTTTATAGAAATCTCTTTTTCAGGTTTAAAAGTGGTCTGCTGAATTTTAATAAGCTCCCGCAGTTGCTCCAAGTCACTTTTTTTTTTTTGTGTGTGTGTGTTATTCTAAGGAATTATTTCATGCAAAGAAAAAAAGAGGCTGCTGGTGTGGGAAACGTGTTTTCTTAAGTATTTAATCAGACATTTCCATACCACAACACTTTGTAGACATGTTTTTTTGCTTTGAAAACATATCTTATCAGGGGTGGTTGGTGTAAAATTCTTGTCTGTTTTCTTACCTTTGAATTTGAGCTCTATTTATAAGGCTCAGTCCAATGATGTCTACAGCTAAGGAATTTCCTTAACTAGGGAGTTTTACATGAACCCGATTAATAAGAAAGCACCACGAGGCATGGAGCAGGGTGTCCCTTCAGGTTTCCTGTACATTCTAACCTTATCAAAGCGTTCCCCTTTACAAAGAAGAAAAAGACATGACAAAGTGGCTAAATATGTATCTCGTTTTATCTTTCTACTATTTTCCTCTTGATATAATACCTTTTGAGAATGAACAAAAGGAGGTGAATTCTTCATTCCTTATTTGTACATGCAAGTGGAAGGGGGGGGTCTCTCTCACTATGGAAGGCACTGGCCTTTCTCACGTGGAACAAACCTCTAGAAGAAACTCAGTTTAGACGAAATGCAAATATTTAATCCTCGCATCTATATTTTGAAATATAACATGGTATTTTCCATAAATCTATGTGTGATGACATATTTCATAACATTACATAAGGTTTTCCAAGCACTTTTGTTCACGGATGAACGGTTTGCAGAAAATCACAACATTGTACTATACTTCTCCAGCAAGTTAATTTTCACTTTAATGTGAATATACAATTTATGAAAAAATAATAGTTATTTAGGCATGGCAGCACTTACCTGTTGCTGTGTGAAAATTCCTACCCTCAAAAATGTGCTTTTACTTTAATTATTAGTAGGCTACACTGATGCCTAAAGATTTTTATAAAAAGAACCTTAAATCTGCATTTTGGCTCAGGGCTTTCCTTTTTAGAAAACTGAAAATGAAGCAGCATGACATAAAGTCAAGTCCAAAAGAACATTTTTATACATACCTCGACTTTGGTTTTTTTGGTAACTGCCCTATGGAGACTGTCCTTTATTAAGATCCTTAATGAGTGTTCTGCCTGTATTTTTCTACCAAGAATGTCAAATAAGGTTCGAAAGCAAATGTAAACTGTAATGCAAGTGACACACACTAAAAATAGCCCTATAAATCTGTTCATTTTGTTTAGATAGTCTCCAGAGTTGTAAAAAGTAGGACTGCTTAGCTTTATTATTTGTTTTGGAAAAACTAATTCTGCAGAGAATAGGCCACTGATAATGCTATATTACATTAGAGAAGATTTATTAAGACTGTCTCTGGATTTAAATTTTATTTTTTTCCTAAAGGGAATTTTCTCCCGTTCTTATGTCCAAATAATCTACAAGAGCATGAACGGCATAAACTCTACAATAGCAAAGAAGTTTGCCCATTTAGTCATTAGAACTAAGATGGTGAAAGAACCACATTTATCTAAAATGAAATTAGTTAAAATTTCAAATGTAATTCTCATTCCTCTTAACCTGTCAAATATGTTGTTTCCAATGTTTCCAGTTACAGAGCAACAATATTTATTATCCAACATACCATGAGTTTTTAAAAATAATTCCAGGAGAACATTTTTAGAACATTTACAAGCTGAATAGACAACTTTAAAAAAAAGAAATCAGACATTTCTGTGTGAAAAATAGCTATTGTAATTAACAATGTTGGATGGAGGATGTATTTTTAGAAAACCACATAATTTGAATTTGAGAAGTTGAGCTTCGGTACAAAATTGAAGGAGAGGGCATGAGTCCTCTCCTGTGTTAAGGAGGTTTTAAAAAGTGGTTCACTTTTTCTCTTGAGAAAAAGCTTAGGAGATTTAAACTCTTCCTTTTTCCTATCCACATGATAGTCAATAGGACTTCTTGGATTGGTTGGAAGACTTTGCACTTCAGCCAAGATTGTAATCTAAGGCTTTGTTTTTGGATATCTTATCCCAGTGGAGGCATACATAAACAGATAAAATGACCAAAATGGGCAGCAGTCTGACCTTTTAAAAGAGAGGCAGTTCAAAAACCACACCAACTTTTCTTTTGAAGAAACAAGAATATTGTCATTTGACGGAACCTTGCAGTTTACTTCTTTTTTTCCTTCCACATGGCCAAACTGTACACTTGAATTACTAAAATATGGGAGTTTCCAGGGCTTTGGGCCTCCTTTTTTCCCCAGAGCCCTTCCCGCCACCTCCTCCAAAAGTTCAGGAAGAAAAAAGTGTTGCTATTCATGTGATAATTGTCAAAACCATGATAAGTGCCAAACAAGACAGTGCCAAGAAATCATTAGTTCACTATACATCTCGGATTTCTGTAATGTTCAGTTAATGGGCCAGATTTTGTCAGACCTTTTTTTCTTGTAAATTTTTCTTAGCTTTTTTTTTTTTATATTTTAGCCATCTTTTAAAAGAATTGTGTAAGCCAGACTTTGAGTAATTCTGCCTGACTTAAAATTAAATTTTTAAAAACCTAAAGTATTGTTTTTGATAAATTCTTACATTCCATTCTCATTAATACATTTTGAAATACCCTAATTCAGAAAACCAAAATGCTGTAAAAAACCAAAATTGAAAAATTTACCAGCCCTATATTACAGCTGAACATTGTATCTCAAGCACATAAAACATAGAAGGAAGATAAAATAACTGATCCATCTTAAAATTTTAAAAATACTTCTGATTCACATAAGAAGAAAGATAACATCCAGAAAAATTCAAGAACATTTTTTTAAAATCATCACGGTGTATAGAGATGCAAAATCTTTTACATAAATGAATTGCATCTAATGCATCAAATACATACAGTTTCAAGGTATCTTTCTAAATATTTCACAGAAAAATGTCCCCATGAAAAGAGGAAATACTACAATGATAGTAACCAACCAGGATTTTGAGAAGCAAAGGAAAGGGAATAGTACAATTTTCTGTTTGTAAACCCATTGACATAAATAGTCTGACCTGTCACAAATTACCTTTTAAGCTACCGTATGTTATGTATAGACCAGTCAAAACTGATAACATTTTGCTTTCATCAGTTTTGTGTTATAATTCTGAAAACCTGAAATGTTTATTGTAGTGAGATAATACAATGTATGCAGATAGCAGGCATTCTTTAGACATGTTTACTCGGGAAAGAATTCATAAATGGAAAACTGTTTGGGCTCAAGAAAAGGGTTATTGCTTCTAAAAGGCAGCTCATGGGTTGTTTAATAGTATTTTAAATGTCTGCTAATGAGAGTCACAAAAAGGCACAGAAGAGTAGAGAATTGGTTCCAGAGGCGATCACACAGTAGTCAAGAAGATTAACATGCCACTAGGGGACAGCAGAAAGTCACAGAATGAGGTAGTGCCAGCGAGATCAGAACAAAAGGCTTTTCTTTGTCGAGAGAGAGAGAGAGAGAGAGAGAAACCTAAGATGTATTTCCAAACCAAAATTTTTTACAAGTGAAGTGTTTGTAACTATATTTTTTAAAAGCAGTAAAAAATATTTGCAGGGATCTATTTTTAGATTGCTAGGATCTGTGTACCAGAATGTTATAAAATATACATAGCTATCATCTTGGCAAAATAAATTCAAATACGGACTATTCTATTTTCTGCATTTGAGAGTGAAGGAAACTTTCAAACATCAGAAAAAAATAGCCCATTACAAAGCACATTAGACCAAACCTATCGATGACAAAATACAGCTGTGAAATACTGAAATTTGTTCAACAAAGCTAAATAGAAGCAGAATCCATTCCATTTTCAAAGAGGTAGAGGGACCATTTGAAGAAATAAAAGTAACTAGAAAATTGATCAAACTAACCAAGCAATTTAGAAATCCAGCTGCTTACCCTGACCCATGATATAATATATTTGTAATCTTTAAACACGATTTTGATTGTTGGTTTGAGTTGCAATGGTGGTTTAAGGGAACTGGAGATTTCAACCTCTGCAATCATTTTAAAAGCTAATGCACATTCTTTAACAATTCAACTTGCATAAATGGTCATTTATATACACTTAAGCGTCATTTTAAGTGCACTGGATTCTGCAATCCCAGGTAATATACCTGTAATGCAACATTTTTATCAAATGACAACCAATTTTTGACTCTAAATTTCTTCAATTCGTGGATCACATTCCTTTGTTTGATCTGCATAAAGCCCAGACCACTGTATACTCAGCTAATGTCTCTAGTGATGAGGATGTTGATGACCTTTGCAATCTTTTTTTTTTCCTGGATTTTAATATTCCTTTTTACATCCTTGATCTTGTTTTGTCTGTTATATATGTACTACCGTTTACTTAGCACACAGTCACAATGTTCCCGTGTCATAAGATCAAAAGGTTGGATAAGATTTGAGAAGCTACTTCGCCCATTTCCCTATTATTTTTTTTCTCTTATAAAATTGGACATCAAATACGGCAAATCCGTTTGTTAGCTCTATTTTTAATATTCAAGGATATCGACCTAACAGCAATTTTTTGAATTACTCGTAGCTGGTATATATTGTACAAGTGAATACTTAGAATTCTTTTCCCACCCCCAAAACAAAATTTTGGTTAAAATTGTACACTTAGTCCACATACATGCCATATCCTCAAATTTCCATGGTTTTGTCCTTACCTATTTAATCTCATTTTTTTTCTCTTTTTCTCAAGTATTCTAACTCTTACACACTTCTAGAATTTGGTATTTCTTTCATCCTGGATGGCCTTTATCCCTAGATCACAACTCTCCATTTTTGTCTCCTTTCCTCTACAGGTTCCTGTTTTGTAGATTGTATTTTCTCTTTTTATTCTGCAGTTTGGACTAACCCCCAAAAATAATAATAATAATTCCCTCAACACATTCTAAATCCTGAGGATCCTCTTCCTGCACTTCCCCTGATCTTCCTAACATCTTGCCTAAATCCCATCTACTGCATTTAAGACCCTGCTGTCTTATACTATCCTCAGAGGAAACAGAGACCAGCTGTTCACCTCTACCTGCAAAGGACTGTGTTCCTTCATGAACTTGAAGACTGCTATTAATTCTCTCCAAGTCTTTTCTTCTCCAGACTAAACAAGGCCAGTTCTTTTAGCCTTGTTTCATCGGGACTGTTTCCCAACCATTTAGTTATTTTGCTGCTTCCTCTGGACCTACTCCAAATTCTGCACATTCAACTTAAGTGGAAGGATCCTAAAAAACACAGTATGATAACAAGGAACTGATTAATAATGCATATAATGTGGATGGTTACTTATGTGTCCTAAATTCTTCGCTGACTATCTATCAGCATTTTGTCTTTGAATAACAGGGCTCAGTTTTCAACCCATAAAAAGAGCTTGTGATCCACTGTGGTCTCCTGTATCTTTTTTCTTACTTACATTGAACAAGCCTTTCTTTTTTTATACTGGAAGCTGATCTTATTCTCTCTACCCATTAATTGCATTAGCTTTACTACCAATAACTCTCACTCTATTTTTTTCTGTTTGATTACCTATTCTTTCTTCCTTTGGTTGTTCTTTGTTGCTTACATTCAGACCATAATATCTTGAACAGGTATCAAAATCCTAACAATAATTCTGTGTATAGTTGATTTCCTTAAGCAGACTCTTAATAAATAAGATTAGTGAGTTTTGAAGAAGGACCAATATCTGGAAAAGATTACTATTACACTAAAAGCTAGATATTGTTTTCCTTTCAGATGGAAGACTTTGTTCATGCAGCATGTGTGAAAGAAACAGGGAGAGTAGAGAGGGGTCTGTGTGTGTGTGTGCGTAAGTATGCATAAGTTAACTTCTACAATATGGGAACATTTGGCTTCAGCCTGTTCTTACCTCAGAAAAGACCTGAGATCGTGATTTTCTTCATAACTGCACACCCTGTCATGTCTAATACTTTATCTTTCTACATAGAGAGAGAAGCTAGATATGAATAAAATTACATCTAATCTCTCCCATCCCTAACACTGGTGACTTACAGTTATCTTCCAGCACGCTCACCTTGTAGAGTAGGTTATTACACTTAGAAATTATATTAAGTTTTCAGGCCGAAGAGAAAAATCTATGGAATAATTCAGTGAATTCTGAGTGCTTCCCATGGTGGGTCACTGATGACTAAAACGATCAGTGATAACAATGAAAAGAGGTGAGAGAAAAGTAAAAATTACTATGTAATTCCATTATTGCCCAAATATTATACTGTGAGGGGAAAGAAAACAATTGCAAAATTATGTAGATTCAATAGAAAATTACGATTTACTAAGCTGATTTTCAATAGCAGTCATCCAACATAAAAGAATAACCCTACATTATAAAAAATGATCATTATTTCTTTGTGCTATACTACAAACTTTAAAAAAGAGAGAGATCACAAGAAATATGAAACTACTTGTACTATATTATCATTCATCTCCAAACCAACCTTTACCCCCCAAAATGGGAGGCAAGAAATAAGTGGAAAAATATAAACCCTCACTCTTGTGTAAGCCTATAAACAGGAGACACCCTGGTACAGACAAGACCCAGACTCTATTGTTTCCAGCACCTGCATGGAGGTTGCTGAAATTACAAAGAAAAGTTAACTCTGCTTTACATAGACTGAGTGTACATGAGCCCTTCTATTATTCTTAAACTTCATAGTTACCTTCTGAAGAAAATTCTACCTTCAAGCAAGAAGACAAAAGTAAAGTTCTACTTCTGTTTATATAATTTCAATTTGCAAAAAATACAAAGCAAAATAAATAAGACCTTAGGGACAGTACCATAGCTGTCGCTTGGCACATGGTGAATTTTGCCAGACTGTTTACTTACATGGAGTCTTATCTGAAGGTCAGAAATGTAATCAAAAACTAACTAAATACAAAAGGAAACCAGTGAAAGATAAAAATAATCCAATCTCAACATATCCTACTTAACTCATTTATGGTTTTTGCTTGAGGACTTTTAAAATTATTATTTCCCTGGAAATAATTTAAGCTTTAGGAATAAAACTCTCTGCAAAATCTCCATGATGAACTCTCTAGAATATTTAAAAGTGAAAAGGAAATGTGCCAGCACACTGTAGATTCATTGCAACCGATGGGGCACACAGCTTTCTAACAGGTCCGTTTCCAGGAGGCCAGTGCAGAGGACAGGTAAGTTGGAGCCTTTTATCCATTGTCCCTTGAATGAACAGACACATCAGTGACAGGGCTAGTTTTGTTTCCCTTTCCCTCTGTGTAGGACTTTCTCTTCTGATCAACTTTCTGAATATTATCCCATTTTTCTCTCAACCTCTGTCTCCTCTCTCTCTGTCTCTCTGCAGGTTCAGTAAGTCTCACTTCTATGTAACAATGTTATATTTATTACTTTAAATTATTTGTATATTTTGTCTTCGTGATGCCCCTTCTCTCTTTCCCCCCTCCCTAAATCATTTCTACCTTTCTTTCTGTCTCTTTTCTCCTTTAGGCCCTCTCTATCCCCTCCAGCCTTTTCTCTTATTCTGTCACCTCAGGGTGCGGCTGAGTTTACTGCCCCTTTTGCCTGTCACTCTGCACTCTCGGGGAGCAGATCTCTCTTTCACTTCTCCTCCCACGTGGCCCGTGTGTGCATCTGGGAAGGATGGCTAATGCATCGGGTCAATATTAGGGAAAGGGGTTAGAAGACCCAAGAAAATGCAGAACGTCTCAGGAAGAGTAGATTTTTCCAAATATCTTGCGTTAATGGAGAGTATCAGCAGATGCAAAAATCAAAAAGTGATATCCATAAAATACGATCCCTCTGTGTTTCAAACACACCGCCTTGATGTCCTGCAGGTGTTCTTCGAGACCAAGTTGAAGCTCATTCATTTAAAAGATCTCTTGCTATTTTATTTTTGCTTTTCATTTCCCAAAAGGTTTTAAGTGAATTCTTTAGCACAATTCACTATAAGAAAGATAGATGCGTTTGTCTACTGAATCTGAATACTTTGGTTTGGCTCCAACAAAATGCATTTTAACAAGTCTGTTCTTAGTAGAGACACGGTTTAAGTAACCTATTGTGCATTTCATTTGTAAATAATTTATTATTGAATACA
The DNA here is from genome assembly GCF_011764305.1 of Mustela putorius furo. NCBI lineage: Eukaryota > Metazoa > Chordata > Mammalia > Carnivora > Mustelidae > Mustela > Mustela putorius. Next base: position 3,827,287 of record NW_025422047.1, read on the forward strand.
AATGACCACACTTTCTAACATGTCAAAATCAACAGGAGGCAGAACTTGCCATAAAGGTTCACCATTAGCCCAACTAAATTTTTGTCAAGATCGTAGGAAAGACATAGTTAATATTTAATTTTGCTTGTATCTCTGAAGGTCTCTGGCATCTAACTCATTGCAATGATATACAAAACTGAATTGAGTCTTCCCATTTTGGTGAAAGGAAAAATGTTTGATTTCCCCACCAGCAAAGCAATCTGAGAGACTGAATAACTTTTAATGTGCTTTTAAATCCCATTTTTAAAAGAAGTTAATGAGGGTTTCTGTGTGTATTCAGCAATGATTATGATACCACCCCCCCCCCCACCAAAGAAATCTCGGACGGGTTTTCAATCTTTGGATCTTCCCCATTACATTCTAGGAGACTAGAAAACAATGGGTGGGTTTCCTATAGCACCTGATTGATATTTCCAGGGTGTGAAAGCCTCCACTGGTAGATTAGGCTGATACTGCATATTCAAACACATACAATGATATATTTGTCATTGCTATTGACCTTTATCTCTCCAGCTTCCTGACAACCTTCTACAGTTATTGACATTACAAATACCAGCAACAACGTGCAGGGCAAAGTATAACCTTTCATTTACCTTCATGTCCCTCAAATGACTCGTGTAGGTAGTTTCAACAAAAGCGGCAAACAATGATACTGTTGATTTTTTTTCCTTAACTTGCTAAAATGTTTTCCATTTTCCTCTTGTTCTCAGAAAATCATGCCAATAACTCTCTACAAAGGAAACGATTTCAAATGAATACAGGTAATTAGAAGTGTCAAGAAATCAGCAAAGTAGGGTGCCTGCCATCATTTCTGTGGAAAGAGTGCCAGATTCCCTTTCAAAAAGGTCTTTGTCATTTTTTAATAGAAGGTAATTAATGTAGACTACAGTAAAATGTACAGGATCCTGGTTGCTTGTCTTTCTTGCCATAGAAATGGGACCATAAAGATGTTTTGATATCTAAAAACAATCCTCTGAGGTTATTTTTAAATGACTTTTAATTACAAAAGTAGTCCTTTTAGTCTTTTCATTTTCAAAGAAAAAAAAAAGACTCAGAAAGGGCATATTTATTAGGAGACAAAAGAAAGAAAGTTTTACAAGGAAAAATTATCTGGGAAGTGAAACAACAGAATTTTATAAAGCTGACAAGAGTTGAGGATGCGATAAATTAGCCTATATCTCAAATGTTTCCAAGAGTAAGAGAAATAATGCATAACGTCCTACTGAAGGTAATTACAGTTTCGATACCGTAATGCCTTGGATTGAATGAGGTCTTTGTTTTCTCTAAGGTCACGCTAAACTGACTATTTGGCTCTCTTAAAGCCAACCTTCTATGAGATAAATGTCCCATGGGTAATGAACAGGGGGATTTTTAGGACCGTGCTCATTCTTTTGGGGATGAAGATGAAATTTAGCTCAATTTTGAGATAATCTAAAGGTTGTACTTTCCTATTAAATGCTGTAGAAATGGACCAATCCTTCCAAGTTTAAGTTTGACATGCATTTACATATGAAAGTAGGCTCATTTCTTCTCGTGGTTCTCAAGAAACAGAGATGTTCCTTCACTTAGGTATTTTATTAGGGGAAAGCAAAAAAAAAAAAAAAGTATCAGTTACAAAAAAGTATATCTTCAAACCTTTAAGTTTGTAATGAACATGATGAGGTTATTTTAAAACTGATGATTTTGACATTGAAACAATGATTAATTTGGGATTGTGATATAAGTGCATGTAAGCACTCATAAGGAGGACCATTTTTACCTATTATTGAGAATACGAGGGAATGGAGACAAAAACACAACCCAACTCCTATAATAACTCTTTTTCAATGCAACATGTGGAATAAGATCCTGGTTTATTCTTAAACCTCTATCCTGAGATTGTCCTTCTTCATGAAATCTACATCACTCAATAAACAAAAGAAAAACACTAAACTAAAATTTATGCGCTAATCATATGTCATTCTATTTACCAATGTATGCATCCAGGAATCATAATTTAATATATTTTTGGTTATAAATCAGTCAAATAAAGTTTTCAGAGTAGATGAATCTGGTTATTTTAGAGAAAGCTACATTTTTTACAAGTATAACCTCTAAAGTCTGGCATTAAAGTAATGTTTAAAGGGCGGTATCAAAATGTCATAGTATCATTACAACAGATATTCCTCCCAACATATGAGAAGTGGCAACATACTCATTAAGAGTCATTAAAGAGTTGAGAAAAAGTAGCTTGGTTGAGAATGGTCAGATTAATCAAGGCCCAGGCAAGGTTCCTAAGGGATGAACCTAAGCTTTAAGAAAGCTTAAGAAATAAGCAGAAGTGATTTTAATTGTGAAAGTGTATTTCAGAAGCTGAGGTGAAGTCACAATAAGATATGAGGACCAGGGACGCCTGGGTGGCTCAGTGGGTTAAGCCGCTGCCTTCGGCTCAGGTCATGATTCCAGGGTCCTGGGATGGAGTCCCACATCAGGCTCTCTGCTCAGCCGGGAGCCTGCTTCCCTTCCTCTCTCTCTGCCTGCCTCTCTGCCCACTTGTGATTTCCCTCTGTCAAATAAATAAATAAAATGTTTAAAAAAAAAAAAAAAGATATGAGGACCATAATCTAGAACACAGAACGCAGGTGGAAACATGGACAGAGAAGGTAGAAAAGAGCGTGGGGTCTCTGAAGCACATCAGCCCCGAGAAGGAGAAAGCTGGACTTCTTCCAGTCCTTGAACTCAGCTGATAGTTCTTTCAGGCTTATTGGACCCTTAACGCTTTTAGCTCCAGGAGAGTAAGTGGTCAGGAAAATAAGCTTTTCCATGGCAGGATTATTTCAAGCTGTTCTGCCTCCTCCTCTAAATCGTATAATCTCAGCTAAGAGCCCTGACTCCATCCTTCTCAGATCCTAGACCATAAAACTCTTCGAGAATCAAAGGCAGTCGGAACAGCCATTTGAAAGACCATATTCTAAGTATAACAGTGCACAACTAGTCTGTATTTTACCTCCTTCCCTCCCTTCCTACTCGCAAATACAAAATTCCATTAGGATGTGTCTTATTATTGCCCTCTTGCCAAAGACAGTGAAGACTAGTCATTTCTTCCAGCACCCATGGCATAGCTTCTTAGGTATGGATTAAAAGGCAGATGAACCTATAGGTTAATCACTGCTAAAAAAAATTATCACAGAATATTAATCAAACGCAAATCAAAGATCACTGGTTTCATTTCTTCCTATTCAAATGCGTAATTTCAGGCAGGGCTGGTTTTCAGCCAGGAGGTAACAGAACAGGCCATGTTGGCTGTTAAGATAATGAAATACTGCTATTCATAGTCACAAACCACTAATTGCTCTTACTCCCTGAGGACCAACCATGCTTCTACCACCCTGGCTTCTCATTCCCAGAATACCCACCCCCAAGCTAATTCAAGTAATGCCGACCAACAGGTTTGCTAGCACACACCTTCCACAATATGACTGATGTCTTTTACCATACCAGTTATTGGAAATTTTTATAATTACCCTCTGATTCCAGCTCCTCCCTCCACGCAATAGGTTAATCAATGAAACCGTGGGTGTATATTTTGCAGCCAGTAAACTTATTCTATAAAAGTCACATTTATATTTTTACAGCTAATTCAGTCAATTGATAAAATCTCCACTGAAAGTTTCTAGTCAAATTATATCTTCCACACTACTTTTATTTGTCCACATATTTGAGCAGAATCAAAGGTATTTTAGAGATCAGCTTTAGCACAGCTCAGATGGCCCTCTACAGCCCTTCTCTGCAGAGAGGTAGGATGACACTATATTTGAATGAGAAGTTTTATCAGGCTCATTAATTTTCATAATAGAATACCAGCTTTACCACCCGCAAGTCAGATATTTCAAATATACAGCTCTCACTTCAATAATCAGCAATTCAAATATTATTGTGGGTCTATTATGGACTAGGCAATTGGCAACATATAATATTCTTGTTTAAAGTACAGGGAATTCAATTTTTAGATAAGTCCCATCCAACCTCTGCCAAAGCGTGGTCAAGACAATCAATATTTGAGAAAGTCTAAAAAAAAAATTGACTATTTCTCTCAGATTATGTCTATTCCAGAATCTCCTTCAAACAATAGAAAAGAGTAGAGAGGGACTGTATTAGTCTGGCACTCCATAAAAATGCTTTCATGAAGGGGCACGTGGGTGGCTCCTTTGGTTAAGCGCTCAACTCTTAATTTTGGCTCAGGCATGATCTCAGAGTTGTGAGCCCCGCGACGGGGCTCCACACTCAGCAGGAATCTGTTTGAAATTCTCTCTCTCCCTCTCCCTTTGCACCTCCCCCAACTCATGCACATTCACGCGCCCTCGCTTGCTCGCTCTCTCTCTCTCTCAAAATAAATAAATTAATGAAATCTTTTTGTTAAAAAATGTGTTCATTAAATTAGCAAGTGTTACTGGCATCAATACAAGAGACAGTACAGTGAAAAGCTGCTTTGCCTATGCATCTTCCTAAACATGTATATCTCTAATCTAGACCAGTGGGAATCCACTTTTCTAACAACTTCTTTGATCTCTCCAGTGTCTCAAAAACACCTGCAGTTCAGCATGTCTAAGACCCAGCTGGTTATTTCCCCTCCAAATCTGGTTGTCTCTCAGGGATTTTCTATCTCACTCTCTTTATCCATCCAGGAGGGGCAAGGTTGAAATTTGGGAGTAATCCTTGACCTCTAGCTCACTTTCTCCCTCATATTAAAAAGAATCCAAAGCCAATTAATGTAACCCTCTACATACCCCTCAAATCTCTCTGCTTGTCACCTTCTCCACACCATGGTCTTAACCCAGACATGGTAATAGAGACCAAAAGGGTGCTCAGCTTCCATTCCAAATACCCTCTGCTCTGCACTGCGGGATGATGTTTTCCAAATACAAATCTGAATGTCTTCTTCCTCTGCTTAGAAATCTTCAAAGCTCTCATGTCTCTCAGGCCTACCGAGAGGTGGCCCTGGCATGCTTCGATCTCTACTACTTTCTCCTGCCAAGCCTCTTCATTTTACTACAAAGACTACAGCCACCTAGCCTGTATTTTAGTTCCTCAGTCCTCCTTCCTACTGCTGGGCCTTTGAACACGCTGTTTCGTCTGTCCCATCTCACCCCTTCCCCTAGATCCATGCCTCTCAGACTTTAATGTTCAAAGGAAATACCTGTGGATCTTGTTAAAACAGAAGCAGATTGTGAGGCAGCAGATCTAAGATGGGGCCTGAGATTCTGCATCTCTAAGAAGCTCCCAGTTGGTGCCAGTGCTGTTGGTCTGTGGGCAGCACCTTGATACGCAAGCATCCAAATAGCTTCTGTTTATCCTTGAGACCTAAGTGTCAACACCGCTTCTTTAAAGAAATGTCTCCTAAACCCCAAGTCAAGGTCATATTCTCTTGTAATGTGCTTTCATAGAACTGTGTTCCTTTCCACATAGCAATGATCCTGCTTTATAATTCCAAACTAATGGTCGTTTCCTCCACTACTATACTCTCCATAAGGACAGAAAACTATTTGCTCACTGCTGAGTACCTAATGACAGGCATAACACTGAAGTCATAATAGGCATTCAATAAATAGTTGCTGAATGAACAATAAAGGTGAGAAGGATCCATGCTCTAAATTGTTGAAATTTATTTTTTTTAATTTTTTTAAGATTTTATTTATTTATATATTTGATAGAGAGAGATCACAAGTAGGCAGAGAGGCAGGCAGAGAGAGACAGGGGGAAGCAGGCTCCCGCTGAGCAGAGAGCCCGATGTGGGGCTCCATCCCAGGACCCTGAGATCATGACCTGAGCTGAAGGCAGAGGCTTAAACCACTGAGCCACCCAGGCACCCCTAAATTGTTGAAATTTAGTATCAGAACAAATTTTGCCCCTACTGAGAAATGTGCAAATATTTTCTTTTATTAAATGAGAGCTATATAACCCATCACATTTTTTCTTTTCTTTTCATTTTCTTTCTTTTTTTTTTTTCCTTGTCAGTAGACAGCGTTCCTAAGTTCCTGTTGATATTGCAGTAGTCAGTTTAGTACAGGGTTTAGTTGTTTTTTTTTTTTTAATAAAGATTTTTATTTATTTATTTGACAGAGAGAGATCACAAGCAGGCAGAGAGGCAGGCAGAGAGAGAGGAAGGGAAGCAGGCTCCCTGCTGAGCAGAGAGCCAGATGCGGGGCTCGATCCCAGGAAACCGGGATCATGACCTGAGCCAAAGGCAGAGGTTTAACCCACTGAGCCACCCAGGTGCCCCTATTTTTTAATTATAATAATTTCACCTTCATTTTTCTGTGTTTACAACCCTTTGTTTTATCTGAATTTTTAACTGTCTTGTGTGTTGATGTTTTATGGAAAGCTGCATCAACTCCTTTTTGGAAACAGTTAAGCAAAAAAAATAGTTTAAAAATGATAAGTGAATGATATACTTGATAGATTTGTAACATAGATGATAGATAAAGAATTCGAACTCTGGAGTCCAATAGTCGATACCTGAATCCAGATTTCATGACTTAAAAGCAGTGGGGCTTGGATAAGTTACTTACAATTGGTTTTTCTTTTTTTTTTTTTTAAAGATTTTATTTATTTATTTGACAGAGAGAAATCACAAGTAGATGGAGAGGCAGGCAGAGAGAGAGAGAGGAGGAAGCAGGCTCCCTGCCAAGCAGAGAGCCCGATGCGGGACTCGATCCCAGGACCCTGAGATCATGACCTGAGCCGAAGGCAGCGGCTTAACCCACTGAGCCACCCAGGCGCCCCACAATTGGTTTTTTATTAGTTATTATTTCTATCACTGTTAAGAGGCACAGCCAGCAGATGGAAAAATGTTCCCACACTGAGTTGCCACTAATTTTCGGTCATAAAATCAGAGTACTGCATAGACCAAAACTTCAAAAACGAACAGTAGGCATAAACTTTGGGCAGCCATCAGTGAGAATCTATAAAGGTGGTTATGATCCTAAGGAAAGGCTCGAGGTCTCTATAAAGACAGAATAATATTGCCTCATGTTCAAATATTAGACACAGTGTGATTAATTGATTTGAGCATAGTCATAAAGCCAGTCAGTGGTGAAAGTACACATCTGTCAATACAGAACCTAGAACTAATTCCTATTCCATAACTTTTGATTCTTCAATGATAGCATGATATCCGGCATTAAATACCTAGATATCATGAAGAGCATTTTTAATGTTGAAAGTAAACTTTATAGCATAATAAATAAAGTTGGACAAATCATATTGAATATACTTGTCCACAAACCGAAGATGCCATGAAAGGCTCGTATGATATACTGCAATTGAATAGAAATGTTACCCTCAGGGAAGCTTCTATTAAAAAAATTCCGTGTGTGCCATATTCCCTAGGTGTAAAAAGTACTTAAGTATAACTGCAACCTAAAAGTTAATTGATAATCAATATATAATGTAACATCAAGGGCAAAACTCAGCCTCTAAATGAATATATAGGGAGATCTTATTATCTCAAACGGAGGCCAGGTGAGAGCCACCGAGAGCAGAAGTGAGGTTGGGTGTAAAGATGGCATTTTATAAAGGCCCCGCACGAAGCTGTAAGTGGATCTATTTTAAGTAGCCTGTAGTCGATCCAAGAGGAGAAGTTTGAAAGAAAAGAAGGGAAGCGAGAAAATATCTCTTCCCCATCTACTAACGAATGGGAATTCAGCAGCAGGGCAGTCGGGATTTCGGGTCCGTTTTCACTCCAGCGATACCAGAGGGAAAAGCAGCAAGCTCTTCATGCCAAAATCTCGAAGTAGTGGAAAATTCTCCTGGGGCATTAAGGAGTTTGTCTCACCTTTTATTTTTCAGTTTTACATCTGTAATTCATGAGTCTCCAAATAGTATGCCAAGGGACATTTTAGGGGGGGAGAAAATGTTGGTTTTCGTCTGAGAAAGTGTCCTACCCCAACCCCGAAATTAAAATTCAGAATAATTTATGCTTGGAAGTGAAGAGGGAATAAAGCCCCCTAGGAAAGGAAACCCACCAAGTTTCACTTACCCCCGATAAATGCAGGACAGCTCGGAAGGTGTTTCGCTGAGTTCAGATGCTTTCTGTCACTCCCTTCCAGTCTCCAGCTGAGCCCCTTCAGCAAACATTTGGTGGGATAAGCATGACTCTCTTTTCATTCAGTGTTTTAAGATTTCTCAGTTGTATGTAGAGACCTGTTCTTTTAAAGATCAATTCCATTCAAATTGGTGGAAGAAACAAGTTCTCTCTTGTGTGATGGAACTTTAAAGACATGCATATTTCTTTTACAAACACACAGTCCTGCGAACCAGAAGAATTCCATACAAAAGAAAAATTTCCTGTGGAAAGAGAAAAAAAAATAGGGCTACTTTCTGGTTTAAAAAAAAAAAAAAAAGACATACCACCTTCAAAAAAAAAGTGCCTAGCTGTGGAAAAATAAAATGCAACATTTTAAGGACTGAAGGGTAAGAAAATCCTCTGACATGAAAACATCCAAATATCTTTTGAACTATTTACACCATATGTGTCCCAATAAGGCTCTTTTCTGATTAAATAATGACAAGTAAGTGGAACCAAAGATGGCTTCAAAGACCCTTGAATCTTTACACAGCTTTTTGTAATTTTGCAAGTGTGAAATTTAGCTATCATTAAACAAATGTTCTAAAGCATAATTTTCACGACCCGTGAAAAATGTCTAAGGAAGAAGATGCTGTGCCCATAGTAGGCACTCAAAAATCACAAACACATAAATTAATAACAAATGAATGCTTCGGAGAGCAATTCTTATACAAAATATCCATCTTTTCTAAAATTCCGAGCACAGATTTAAATATGTGAAAACAGTAATTGTGAACTTAAGGTGGACAACTACCCCTTTAACAAAATTAGTTGAGAGCTAACAGTATAAGAGGGTAATGGCTGAACACATATGGAACACACAAAGAGGGGGAAATTATAGTCATTGAAATTCTGAGTAGCTAGTAGGGAGGTGGGAAAATATTTAATAGAATATTCAGCATAAGATAAGCAAGGCAAACTACATGCACTGTTAAAATAGGAATGTTTTCATACTGACAATAAGACAGGATTAAAGTGTGCAAAAAATTTGGAAAGTGTCTATCTCTAAGTAAAAGGATTATAAATGTTACGTTTTCATTATAGATGAAAATGCCCTTCAATGAGCTCGGAAGACTTGTACATTCTGAACAGCAACAACAATAAAATGTTTTCTGAATGCTCAATGAAAATGCTATAATGTTATACCTTTTAAGAACTAAACTTCCTTTGAAGAAAATGTGCTGGCATGTAAGCAGTGTTCTGCAAAACCGAGGGGTCATTTATGGATTTCAGCTGCAGCACCCCAGACCTCTCAGAGAGCTCGAGTACTGGTAACACCTGAGTGAGATTGTGATGCCTCAAACCGTCCAGGCAAAGAGCAGGAAGTACACTGAAAGAAGGGCGTTTTATGTTGAAAACTTTAGGTTTCTACTCCATAATAATCTTTGAAAGCCAGCCATCAAGATACTTTACTTTAATATACAAGAATGTAATTGTTCAGCCTTTGATATCATAGATATTCAGGGATGGATGGGGCCTAAAATGGCCATCCTGTATGGCAGGCGATCTGATGCTTACCATCCTAGGGTCAGCATCACTGTCCAACAAATTCCTCGGGCTAGATGCTTCTAGGAAACTTGCTACCTCCTATGAAAAATTTGACAGCTTGGATATGTTCTCTCTCAGTATCTTTAGGGTAGCGACCACCTTAGCTTGATGGAAAAGAAATACATTAGCCAGACACTTTTGGTTACAATGGGGAAAACATTCATATTGGCTTATCCAAAAATGAAATAGAGGCATATGTTAAGAGGTCCAGAGGTAAAGCTGGTTCATGTGTAACTGGGTCCAGGACCTCCAAAGTTAACATTGGGATTCAAATTCACACTACCACTTGGTTCTGCCTCTTTCTGTTTGGGCTTCATTCTTGGGCAATCCAGCTCTTCAGTTGTAGTGATAAGATGGATTCAGCAGCTCTCAGGTGCAAATTCTCTACTCTTAGCAATCCTCTTAGCACATGTACCCATACACGCACACATACACACACAGAGAATTTTTTCTTCAATGGTGTTTAAAATATAAAAATTCTGAACCTAAATATTATTGTTCTACATTGAGCTTTGTAACCTGCCTGAATCATTCTCTGTGGTCAAGGGTATGAAATTCCTTGAATTTTGGTATGAATTTCTGGTCATTTGATTCCTTTACACCATGTACTCACTCTAAGAACCAGGCCAGTTCCTGTGAAACTATAGGAAGTGAGAAACAAGAGGATGGGTGACTCTAAGTAAATGTCAGGGAAGAAGAAAGCAGAAGAGATACTAGATGATGGATGGATAGATGAACAGACAGATGGATAGATGGATAGACAGATATACAAACAGACAAACATCTGTTACAAGGTAATTTCTCTGCAGATATGCTCTCCAAGGCCTTGATGGGGGGAAAAAGAGAGAGAGAGAGAGAGTAGGGATTGTACCAATGAAAACACAGGAGAGAATTATTGCTCTGTGTCAGCCTTGCAGGGCTTTACAGGTTTTTAAACAAGGAGACAGAAAAAATGAGCATAATGGTGAGCCATTTCACAAATATTATGGTGATATTAGGAAACAATGAAACAAAATGAAAGATAAATTTTATGATGACCCATGCCATCTGCTGCCTGGCATGGTCTTATATGAAACTGAAAATCCTGTCACCAAGCACCACATGCCTTCAGCCTTTCAAGAAAAGCAGCATCCAGCTTTTCAAGGTGTTGGGCACAAAATGACTAGTCAGAAATTTACTTGCTTGAGTGACTATCTCTGATAATCCCACACAACTTGTTGTAGGAGTAAATGTGTTAGACACAGTTAAATGAATCTAAGAAGTGTGCCATGGGTGAAAGATGAGAGCAATCATGTCTTGTGAAGACTGACTCAGACAGGACTTCTGTTGGAAGACGTTTCTGAAAACTGTGAAATAATAGCTGATGGAAGGCCTTGGTGAAATAAATAAAATTTAGGGGTTGATGCTGAATGAAGACACCAAGATACACATATATCCATGCACCAACTGAAAGTAAGTTCTGAGATTTTTCTTTTGAAATCCTTAATTCCCATCAGGAAAAAAAATCCCAATCAGGAAAAAAAAAATTATATCGTGAAGATATAGAAATATATATATATATATATATATAGATAGATTGATTGATTCCAGGGAAGAAAATAAGTAAAAGATAGAAACCTTTCAAAGAGAAAAATTACTCTTTTGATCTATGGGATTTAAACAACTGTGACAAAGATAACCCTGGACAAAACTCTTTCATTCTCTCAGTTGGGTATATATTGAACAACTGCTCCATGCCACTCACCCTATAGTCCATCCTTCCTAGAAATCCAATCATAAGCCAAAGAGATATGGTGTCTCATCAGAGAACTTCAAGGTAGAGAGACTGTACTGGCACGGGAGTATCACAAGGACTTCTACCCTGCTGTCTAAACAGGGATGTTGAGAGTCAGTAGGAAATATTAAGGGAGTTGGAGGCAGAGGGGATCCTCAGTTATAGAACATCTGGAGGTAAGCAGAAGAATGGAGTTTCTTAAGAATAGGAAAGACATTGTGGGTTGTGTGGAACAAGAAAGGAGCCCCGTGCTACAAGTGTAGGCTAGAAGTAGGGGTTATCCCCAGATCACACAGAGCCTTAGAAACCCTGTTAGGGATGTTAGTCTTTGTCCCAAGAACAGAGAAAAACCACCAAATGGTTTTAAGCAAAGTGGAGTCAAGAAGATGTGCCGCAGCTGGCATGGAGGGAAGTAGATAAGATCAGAAAGGAATTTTAAAAATAGGGTAATGTTAGAGTCCATTTTGAGAAATTTCAAAATCTAATGGCCTCAGAAGAAGAGTATATGCTCGAAATAAAATCGAAGGTGGAATGTCATGCATGGTAAGAGGAAAATCAGGAGTATGTGTTATACAAGTCCAGAAGAGAGTTGCAAGTAAGAAGGACTGCTGGCTGTCACCTAGACTTCTGTTACTGACAAGCTTCTGCACATGTGGAAGAACATGTGGGAAGAACCCCATTGGTGGTAAGAAACACACAGAAGCATTATAGGAAAGAATCATTAAATGGAACTATGGGTCAAATGGGCTTCTCTGCACCAGCTGGGACTGAAACTAGAAGAAAATCCTTCTCTTCCTAGGGGAATATGTTCTAAATATGCCTTCACTTAAGGCAGTGAAACCTGTAAGCCTCTGATCCTGTCTCCACTTAATATCTTTGGCAGCCCACTTGCTCCAGAGGGCACAAAACAAGGAAAAGAGAAAGCAGTGTTTGTCGATGTTTATGTTGCTGGGATCCCTGGTCGATACTGGGGCAAAAAAACACAGAAATCATTTCTCACAGAGCTCCCGCGGGTCCGAAAGCCATCTAAGCTCAAGTCTATGGAAATGATACGGCCTTGATTTCAAACAAATCATAAGCGTTCCTGACTTCATGAAAATGCAGTCTTCTTCCTCTTCGATCAGAAATGTCCTTAACTGACCTGGGCCCTTAAACAACTAAACTCTTTGCGTGAGGGTGGACCTACCAAGATAGACCAGGGATAGATATATGGAAAGTCCTTGTTTCCTGCCTTCCAAGGACTACAAAGACCACGGGAGCTCTCCCTGGTGCTACCAATACCATGATCTGCCTTGTTTGCTTGATACTATCTTTGCTCTCACTGCTCTGTGCAAATCTCCTACCAGAAATCCAACCTGAAGAGACTGATTTGTTGTTTCTGCCTCTGGATAGCACCACTGGGCTACCTTCCTGTCCACCACATCCCCGTCTTTACCTAATTGTCTTCACTCCACCTGATACAGGACTGCCCTGGAATGAAAATTTGATGAGGCTCCTGCCTAGTACCCCTCCGAACTCTCAGATCTCACTGCAAATCCTTAAAAATCTCATATCAAAAAATTACAGTATGTGAAGAGTGCTTAAAATTATCTAATGAATACTAATTGTTATTGTCCAGAGTACATTACTTAACCACATTTTAGAAATCTTATGTCACTAAAAGACCAGTATTGTAAATAATCTGTTAAATGTTTGTATTTTCTCAGTTACTTAATGGTTAATGAGGTTAGCATGTGTACTCAACACTTACTGGTGTGTGGTTTCAAATGATGCTAATTCACATTAATACTCCTAATTACAAGACCCCTGAGCCCGTTTCCCACACACTTTACATCAAGAGGTCCATAGGGTAACTAAATCTAGACAGTTTATGCCTGATGCCAAAACCCACCCAGACCCAGCCAACTGGTGCCATGACCTTGCCACAGGACAAGGGCTAAAGAGGTAGAAATGGAAAGAGGTGTTCCAAGGTAAGACCACAGTAAGAACTTCTGGCTTCTGGATCTGAACTCTTCACAAAGGTTTTCTCTGAGAGAGTGCATTTTTTTGGGGGGGAGGGGGTCCTGGAATACAGTCTTGATCTGAGCCTCCACAGTTCATTAAATGCATTCTTAATAATCTTAAAGCTTAGCTGGGGATTGAGAACAAAAGATCTAAGATCCTTTTTCATTCAAAGAACTATTCCACCTCCATATAAATTTATAAATGCAGATATGTAGATAAATCAGAAAAGGGATATTGCTTGGTACAGGGACCACTGCTAGCCATTAATATCCATTTTATTTTTCTTTAAGCACATAGGTAACATTTCACAGCCCCTCTTGAAGTTAGAATCTGGTCCCATGATGAAATTCTTACCAGAAGAATTTGAGCAGAAGTGATATGTGTTACACTGAGGCTTGGCCTATAGCAACCTCCTCTCCAATGTGATCCTTCATTCTGTTTCCCTTTCTGCTAGTCAGTTTCAGATGGCAATAAGGATCTTGGAGATGACACAGTCGCAAGGTAAAAGGAACCTGGGTCCCTGAATGATCATGTGGAGAAGAGCTACACCTACTCAAGGCTAATAAACTTCCATAGATTCATGCTTGTCTCTGCTTAGCAAGACAGAGAACCTACCCTTGCTAACAGAGTGCTCAGTGCAAGGTCTAGATGCAATGGGCATCTAGGAGAAGTAATCTACCTCCAGCATGTACAGCATCTCAATCTTTGGCTCTGAGTCCAGCCAAGGAGTGCTGTACAAAAACTGGTTTAGAGTCAGTTCATATAATTCCTTTGTGAAGGATAAGAACATATAAATAGATTGCCTAAGATCACACATCTTATATGCAGCAAAGCTATTATTTGAACCCCAGTCTTGGACACAGTGCAGAGCACTTGCCACCATACATCAGTCAGCAGGGTGCTTGAAGAGTTTCCACTCAAGGATCATTAACTAAGACTACTACTTTTCCACTGAAACTTGGCCTCTAGAAATGTATCTCCTTTCTCACATTCATGTTTCTAAATTCTTTTGAATTGATTTTTTATCCATTTTGTAGATAAAAACATTAAGGGGCATAAAGTTTGAGTTATAGAGAACACCAGTTATAAAAAGTAGAATTAAAAAAAAATTTTATGTGGATTTCACAGAAGCAATTATTTTCTATATTTCTTTTTAAAATGTTCTCTCTCTTATAAACCAACCAAACAAACCTACATGTCTATAATGAATGAACTCTTACAGGCCTATCTCTTTCTTCCAGTGTCTTAACAGGAATTTTATAGTACAGATACTTCCATAGCTTTAACTGTATCAAATTTCTATCTCTACAACAACAGTCTTAATGTAGATGCAAGTCAGATTTTTTAAAATAACTTTTTCCTTCTAAGTGTCTATGTGTAAGCCTTTGGGCTTAATTTTAGAAGCATCTCATAGGTTGTAAAGATATAACAATCTGTGAATAATATTTAAGTTGATAAGAGATACAATGCTGTGTAAATTGTAAAGTTGAATGTTATAATATGTACAAAAAGATACCGAATGCTCTAAGGGAAGTCAGACTCTGCAACCCTGCAGCATCAATCATGATTTCATTGAAGACTTGACATAGCAATTAATGGTGTATCTGGCTAGTATGGGTGCCTCTAATCATGTCTTAGACAGCATACCAAAATAATACCAGGCAAAGACTTTCAGTAAATTACTTTCATTTACTCTGCGCAACTGAATAGAAATTCTTCTCTCTAAGTACTCTAGACAAATCACTTCTGCCACACGTGTATTTTTGACTTGGTCAAGAGAGTACATTGAAATAGTGGAGATCACTCAGGCAACACATTGACTGAACCACATGGTGATTCAGCTCAGGAGATACCCGTTCATATCCTTTCTAGAAAAAGATTTCTGCCAGGGTTGGAAAGACCGCCTTTGGGTCTATTAAATCAAATGGTCCTCTAGTGACTGTAGCATTTGTGGAAAAGAGTTAACTACATAGAAAACATTTTCTTCCACCTCATTTTAATGTCCAATCATTCTGAAGCCATATACATGACTTCATCATTAAACTGTTTTTGCATTTCTTCTCATTCCAAGGGATTCGTATACTATTAAAACTTTATAAAGTCAGTCCTGTATCGTTTTAACTGTGGCTCCACTGCCATGCTAGTTTTTGCAGTAACATGATCATTTCTAGGCACATATTAAATATGCCTCATTTTAATACTGTATCAATAGGCCTGACCTCATAGTAGATACTATTGTCCTAGGTCTTTAAATGTTGAAAAGGGCTGTGCAGGTCAATGGCATATTAATAGGAGTCAGCTATGCTCATGAATTGTTAATTATTTTTGTTGTTTAAATGTTTCTGAAATAAGAACATAAAATGAGATACTTTCACACACACACACACACACACACACACAACACAGTGCCTATATAGATTGAAGAGAAAGAGAGAAGGAGAGAGACCTAAGTTTCTGTGCTTCAAGAAGTTTTATTCAAACCTGTATATTCACTAAGGAAAAACAAACCTTTATTTACTCAGGGTAAAACTCACTAAAGTATATTTTTTAATTGAACTCAGAAAGATGCACTATACAATTTTTGAACAATTGGAAGAAATTGGTATCAAAATAAAACAGTTGTGTGTAGAAGAAAAGACTATATGAAGTTCAACCCAAAATGTGTTGTGAAATGTAGTTCTTTGATTAATATATATTCTTTTCCTACTTTAGAGTTCACATATCTCTTTCTGTGTTCTTCCTCGCAAATATTTAAATACAGCTTTGTGTGTAATCACTGTGTTACAAAGATAATACAGCTTTATACCCTGCCCTCAAAATCATTTGGCTACATTATAGATAACTTTGAGAGCAACTTCATCTGGATCAGAAGAGAAAGAATACAACAGCCTAAACCAAATGCTCATAAATGTCAGATACACTTGTGCAAGCCAAGATTAGCATGTCTGTTAGGTCATGAGGGCATGGTCATTTCAGTTCAAAACTCCCCAAATTCACTTACCTTTTATTTGTCATCTGTTATGACATTTGAAGCTCAATTTGTGTGCTTTTCTTAGAATGTCTTATCTAATTGTTTCTGTAATTCAGAGTTGCAGTCTACGTCTTATGATGAAAAAAGAAAGCATTTGCATTCGCTATCCATGTTTCCAAGTGCTTATTTCCAAATGATATTTTCATAAGTGGAGTTTGAAGGTTTTCTATAATGCAATTCAAAAGTGCCTCTCCCCAAAGGGATAGGTTCCTAAAGCAATGAATCAATATATATTAGATATGAAAGGAGAAAAAAGAAGCCAAACTTCTTCCACTAGTATCGTGCTAGGATAAATGTCTACCTAACTAACCCAGCCACAATATATTTGTTTTTCTTTTTCTTTTTCTTTTTCTTTTTTTCCTCCCTATCTTGACAGGGATTCACAGATGTCTTTTTAACAACCATAAAACAGAAATACTCAATATGAAAACAAAAGAACATGTATATTGCCAGTAATAATTCGGGTAATCTACAACTCCTTCCATTAACACTGCTGTTTTTATCCGTTTCCACATGCAAACTTCTTTCTGCTTATAAATCAGGAGACTAAAGGGGAATAAATACATACGTATCATAGTGATCTAACACCCATCCCAAGCAAGCCTCATCCTGTGTCACTGCCTAAGTCATGCAAATTACACCAGAGCTGCCAGTTGACTAAGATTAATGACACTGCGCCAGCTTCTTTGTTTCTCTCTGCGGCCGTTTAGTGTGAAATACTATCCAAAAACATTATCTATCCTCGATTAATCCCACAAATTTGTTCACACGATGCACATTGTTTAGGGCAATTTACAACAGGAACATACTGAGCACAATTGCATTTAATTACTTGGGTTCTAATTACATTCATTAAAGGCTAATAAAATAAATGAAACAGCTTTAAAAGCTTCTGCAAAACACATGGGTCTTGTCTCCCTAGTGAAACATACAGTAGATGTTTGATGTGAAACACAGATTTGACCATATATGTGTGTTTATAGATGTATATATATACATATTCCATATGTTATGTAGGTTGATTTAAAATCATAAGTAAGAAAACATCAAGTGTTCTACAAATGCATTTACTTAATGAGTGGTTGAGAGATTTTAGGAACCTAGAACTACTTTTTGTGTGGCAAAGAAAGAGAAAAGCAAATCAGTTTTCAAAATCCATTTTGAATCTTAATTATTTCCACCTGCACAGCCCAGATGCCCAGTCCTCATTCCCATGTCCATCTTATAAAGGCCACTGACCAACAGGGAAGCATTCTGCTCAAACTGGGTCTGGAGAATATTTCCATCAGGTTAATCCCAAAACTCAGTGAGGACTTTTGGTTTACTCCATCCAACACTGGAGGCAGCTTGTTTAAAGATCCAACAACCTATTGTATGGAAATTCATGCTTTAAAGCACAATGGGCACCCTGAATAACTTACTCTGTGAGGGTTTAAAAAAAATGAACTCTCTAAATATCTGATTTTCTTCATATTTGCATGCTTATTTTAATGCACTGTGTTTGGACCATTTGAGAAAGAGAAAATATAAAATATTGTTGTTGACAACCATGCCAGAGAGAAACAAATATTGGACATTCAAATAAGGGCTTTTGTTTCAAGCTTTCCTGTCATTTGACGGCTCAGTAAAATCTATATTACCAAAGACAAGTGTCTACCTAACTACCTAACTACCTAACTAACTCCTTATATGGCTTTGAAGTCCATGCTCTACTTTATCAAGTTCATGGGGATTTTATCTAGTAAAGGTATACTATGCCTTGTAAAGCCCTCTTCTGTGTTCAGCACTGGCAAATGGAGTGGCGACACAGAAACCTAAATACATGGGATTGGCATATCTCATCACAAACAATAATATTTTGCTTCTAGAGTGGATGTTGAGCATTATCGGAAATAAAACAAGAACTTTGGAGATAGTTTTGATAGGCACGTGGATTTAGGATTTCAACGGGACTCAAATCTTTGCCAAAGAAAGATTTTCTTAAAAATCTTACTAAACACATTGGATATCCTATTACGTCTTCTTTTCTGTGAGTATTCTTTGACCCAGCAAATCCACCTCTAGGGACGAATGAGGAGGTTGAGGTTGAGGAAATACTTTAGGGAGTTTTGAGGAAATAGGGAGGTTGAGAAAATACTTTCATACATGCACAAAACCAGAGTTAGAAAGATAGTTAATACAGTGTTGTTTATGAGAGTGAAAAAAAAAAATGGAAACATCCTAAATGTTCATCAGTAAAGGAATGGTTAATAACTATAGGAATCCATATTCTGTAGTCCTATGTAGCAATTAAAAAGAACAAAGTAAATCCATATATACTATATGGAATGTTCTTAAAAAGCAAGCTGTGAGACGCCATATACTATATGAACGTACAAGATAAAAGAGTTTGCAGGTAAGTGTGCGTGTGCATGCTCCTGTGTGTGTAAACACATAGAAAAAAAATCTGGAAGAACCCAAAAACCAATAGCAATGGTGACCTCCAAGGAGAGTAGACAAAGGGGTAGCAAGAGAGACTCAGGGCAGGAAAAGGGACTGCTACTTGTTAGTCAATATACTATGCAACTGAATTTTTACAAGAATGCAGTTATGCTAATTATATATAACTTTTTGAAATTTAATATATGTACAAATTGAATATTTAGAACTGTAATGTGTCATTAGACACTCTCTCCCCACTGCCACACAAACACAAAGTAATTTCCCAAATATCTTCATCTGATAGCTCTTCAGAACATGATCTGGAAGAGGTTTTCTCAGAACGTAATCACACAGAGTGGGATTTTACAATCTAGTAGTTTCTCTCTTTGACACCTGCTCTCTACTTCTACCTTACTTTTTATTTCCTCCTGTTACGTGGCAGGGCCAGCAATCTGAGCGAGTTCTGTTCTCATAACACAGGGGCAGGAGGCACTTAGTGTCCTCACAGAATCCCACTCATAGGAACGCAGACTTGCTTGCGCCCCCTACCCTAGAGAAACCTGAATTTCAGACTCGTGCCCAACATGGTTGAAGATTACCTTCAGTAATGCAATGATGCAGGCTTTGGTGCAAAGGAAGCATAAGTGTTTGCTTTGGGAAAAGTGTTCAAAGAATGATGTTCTGTTATCATTCACTCATTAACACAAATGTTTTAATAGGATTCCAACACTGTTTTTATAAAACTCAGAATCATAATAGCATGGAAAAGGACTCAACGTAAAAAAAGATACGCAAACCTAGAGCAAAGCAGATACGATGTCTTGGATTGTATTTTCTGACACAAGCCTACTTTTCTCTTTGTCACTTTTCAAACACCCCATGATCTCCAGAGTGTGTGGGATTCAAGAAGTCCAAGAGTAGAGACTCACCATTTCATTACATTATCTCTGATAATGCCTAGAGAGTGTAGTCCAAATCTTTTGGCCTTGCTCTCAAGGCTTGTCATCTACAAAGTTTTACATCTCATCACTACGTGGTTTCCTACACCGTAGGCACAGTTCAGACATGGTCATGTCTTTTTGGTAGTCCCTCTTCCTAGAATCTCTTTGTCATTCTCTGCTACTCTTCACCTGCTAGGATCCCTCAAGGTCTATCTAAAATGGCATTTCTTTCAGTGGTTTCCCCTAGTATCCCACGAGGTACCTTTCCTGCTGAAAGTCATCCTAGCTATCACCAAGCCTCCATTACAGTTTATTTGCTACATGTGCTCTCGTATTTATGGATCTCCGTGTACATCTCACAACCCCCTCATAACATGTAAGTTCCTTCCTGGGACTGATACATATGTGCCCATGAAACCAAGTAGTGTGCTTATCACATAGCAAGAAGGGATTAGAGGGAAAAAAACCAAACTAATAATTAAACAGATGAAAAGAAGCCTCTATTCAATAATTATTGAATAATTATTCAATAACATGTACCAATATGCAGCTGTCAGTAGACAGAACACATCCAATGTTTAACATCCAATGTTTAACAGAGTACCTGGCATATAGTAGGTGCTCGATAAATATTTGTTGAAAGCATATGAATAAATAATTGAAGAAACAAACAGAGGAATAAACGAGTGAAGGGTTGGGTTTTTTTTTTTTTTCCCTATCTTTCTCCCATTTGTCTACCCCAGGAGGGAAAATGTTTATTATAGTTCTCACGAATAATATCAAAAATCCCTTGATGGAATTTCATCAAAAACAGCAGTCTTCAGTATTATAATCTGGAACTATAATAACGGCTTTATACAAAGTCTGTAACTCAACATCAAGTTTCCACTAAGAGTTTTAGAACTGACTCTAACATGCTCTTAGTTTAAATCTGTTCTCTTTTACAATAAAATCTGTAGAATAATTACAAATAGGTTTAATAAGTCCTGGATTAGTGACTCAATAGCTTTAGAACTCTGTCTTTATACATACTTGCCAAGATTTAAAGATAGGGTGTTTTTGATGTCATGAACATCCTGAGAGGTGATATGCAGAAGAAATGCCTTTAAGGAGAACAGGAAGCTTAGTGATTCTTTTGTCAGTAGGAAAATCCTCTTGTACTTCAAGCCTTTTAGGTAAGAGACCATGGCTTCTTCTGGATGGCCAAATGGCAGCATTCCTTGTATACACTCAGATAGGATGCATTCCTTTATAAGACTTACAAGAGCTTTGTCTTCCCTTTACTAACAAAGATACAGAGGGAAGCAGGAAAAGACCCACACAAACAGTATCAATACATTGTAGTAGGATTCAGTGATTTCTTTCCTTTTCTCTCTTTCTTTTTTTTTAACCCACCTCCAGGAAACTAAGAAGAGCTGTTGTACGTAAGCACCAGAGAAATATATAACTACAAACTGAAAGCTCACGACCTCAATCCTCAGCCGCCCCTTGCCCCTCATTACTGCAGCAGTTGGTGTGTAGGAAGGATTAAAGAGGGCTAGAAATCATTGGGTGAGCATACAAGGGCTCAGAAATTTGACCTTCGTTACTTAAAGCACACAGTCTCCACTAAAAGCTGGTATATGAGGAGAATTAAAAACAGAACCAAGAAAGGTCAGGTGGAGTGCAGATGCACTAACAAAGATGAGGTTGAAATGGAAAAAAAAAAAAATCTCCAAAATATTCCTCTTTTCTTCTACCGCGCATAAGTTGACATCATAAGAGACATCCTGGCTTTTGCTGCTAACCAAAAATGCAAAAGAGCCTCCGTGCCAAAAACAAGAGCATAAAACTTACCATCACCAGAACAAGGCAAGACTTGACGATGTAGCTCCCAACGCAGGAGGATTTCTTAGGGGACTTTCTAATGAAGTAGAATCAGATTGTGGCTTCCCTATATCTGATAGCTTTTATTATCTGTATCTGCGAATTACCCAAGTTTAATGGGAAATACAAGAAGAAATTACAAAGGCACTGACTAGTAAAATATTTTTACAATTGTGAAATTTGCAGCAAGTCTCTTTTCTTCTCTGGGAAAGCAGAGTAAGGGGCAAGGGGCTAACATCATAAAGC
This sequence comes from Mustela putorius furo, assembly GCF_011764305.1. Taxonomy (NCBI): domain Eukaryota; kingdom Metazoa; phylum Chordata; class Mammalia; order Carnivora; family Mustelidae; genus Mustela; species Mustela putorius. Next base: position 3,849,261 of record NW_025422047.1, read on the forward strand.
ATAAGACCATGGCAACAGCCGCAATGGGGGCGTGAACTCAAAAGCATTTCAGAAAACATACACTAAGAAGTGAATGATTCCCATCTGTCAGCAACAATGGGGCCACATTATTCATTGTTCTGACAGTGCTGTACCCCATGGGTGCTGGGAACAGGCCTTCCCCTTCAGAGATCTCTGGTTGTAGATGAGGAAACAGAGGGATTTAGTTGAACTCAGCCTATGTGACTTACCCTAAAGAAGGAAGCACCTTGAGTTCAGTAAGTATTTGCTGACTTTGGGAAAGAAAACCCATAGCCAGCTATTTTCTTTTTTTAAGAACAATAATGACTATAAAGATATTTTATATTTCCAGAATGATTTGCACTTTCCAAAACAACTTCATGAATCTTCAATGAAGCCAATAAACGAGTTAAATACTATCATCAAAAGATGGCAAGATGTGTGTGGGGGGTTCCTAATCTCTGTTTCTTTATTTGTTTGTTTGTTTGTTTTCATTTAAACAAACAGTGAATCCTCTGGGCAAGTGCTACCCAATAGAAATATAATCTAATGCATTTACACAATTTAAAAATTTGCAGTAGTCATAGTAAAAAGAGTAAAATAAAAAGAACAGGTGAAATTTATTTTAATAATATATTTGATTTAACCCAATACACCAAAAATGTTTAAAAATGCAACTAATATAAAAACATATTTTTATAATTTACATTTTTTATACTTTATTTAAATAGAGTGTGTAATTTATACCTATAGTCCATCTCAGCTAGTTCTCTACTAGTTATAGAACTAGTCACCTTTTGGGGCTCCTGGGTGGCTCAGTTGATTAAGTAGCTGCCTTCAGCTCAGGTCAAGATAACAGCATCCTGAGATCGAGCCTCGCGTCAGGCTTCCTGCTTGGTGGAGAGTCTACTTCTCCCTCTCCCTTAACCCCTCTCCTCCACTCATGCTTTTGCTTGCTCTGTCTCTCTCAAATGTATAAATACCTTAAAAAAAAAAAAAAAAGAACTAGTCACCTTTCATGTGCTCAATAGCCATATGTGGTTAATGGAAATTGTTTTTAATAACATAGCCCTGAAGTTTCTACTTTCCCCTAATTTAGATGTTATGTGGCCCTAGTTTCTCCTTTAGCTACTGTAGATTTCAGGAATATAAAAATTGGTTAACTTTATCTAGTGTCATAATTACCAAGGGCATCTAATAATCTACTTGGGAGATAGCAAGTCCTAAGAATGAGTGTGTGTGTGTGTGTGTGTGTGTGTGTGTGTGTGTGTGACAATACTATTGCATATGTGTGTGTGATATGTATCAACAAGACTTAGTAGTGTCCCTATGCCACAGAAAGCATGTCCCAATTACCAGATCAGGATTATATCATCATTTTGGACAAAATATTTATTAAGCCCCCATAAGGCATAAGACAATCCTACTGCCCTCACCAGCAAACTTCAGGGTGATTCTAAACTTTTCAACAGCACTAAGTGCGGTGGATGAAGGCTTAAACAAGGGCAATGGAAGCCAGACTGCAAGTCTGGGCACTTTATAGGCACTATGATTTTGTGCAAGTCATTTCCCCACCCTGATCTTCCATTTACTCTTTGGTGAAATGAGGACTGGGTGACCTTATGCTCCTTTCCAGTTCTGACAGGCAATGGCTTGGTAATAAAAGTTCACTTCCTTTTTGCCTCAAGGACCACATTCCTTCACTTCAGCAGTTGTCTATATGTTGTGATTTATAGAGTACTAGTAGGATCACCAGATTTAGGGGAAGAAATACAAAACATCCAGGTAAAGTTTACTTTAATTAGAGCTTCAAGTAAACGATGAATAATAAAGTATAAGCATTTCCCATGAATATTTAGCATGTACTTGTACTAAAAATTAGTTGCCGTTTACCTGCAGTTCTGATCTAACTGATGCCCTGCATTGTATCTGGCAACCCTAGGGACTAAGAAAATCTCATGGCCCTTTCCCCTCCCCTGGGGCTTGAAGTCCTCATGCTGTAGCTCAGCAGAATGAGATAATCACAAGCTTTTGTCAGATCTCATGAGCTGGACCCTGGTTTAGCACATTTCCTCTATGTGTGACTCAGTTTCCTCATCTGTGATCTTAAACATTGACCTATAAGGTGACTATTTTATCCTTATTCTAACAATAAGGAAACAGATGGTCAGAGAAGTTGGACTAGTCCCTTTACATTCAAGTTTTAATCACTGATGTTTCTCTAGGAGAGAGCAATCACGACATGACATACTGTATGTGCCAGGGACCTCCGAAACCCTCAACAAATGCCATGTATTTGTGCTATCATTAAGACAAGAAGAGCTGTGGATAGAGTGGTTGGAAGAGGAAATTCTGACTTAGAGGGCTCTTTGCAGAGAGAACAGACATGAATGAGACACTAGAACAGAGTCTTGAGCAGCAGAGGAAGGAGTGATGAGCAGGAAGGGAGGAAAAAAGGCATAGAATCCAGATGGGAGGGTATGCAACCATCAGCTCACCACATGTTATCTGCCTCACTAAGCACTGCGTACGACACTACAGTTCCAGAGTTCCTGTTCTGTATGATTTCAAAAACTGCTTCCCCACATTCTTAGCATTGAGTAAAGCAATCTAAATCAAGGTTTTCCTTCATTAGGGAAAGCACAGGTATCACATACCCAAGACAAATTCCTTTTCCCATCCCCCCAATATTTCTATAAATCACGTACAAAATACAGTTGCAATATATAAGGACATACAGTTGCAATATATATAAGGATAGCCTCATTGGGAAAAGTAAGCTTCCCTGGAGTACCAAGCCTGGGGGTTTGAGTGGCAGTGGGGAAGGGTCAATCTTTGCCTTTACAGAGTTATGAGCTAAATTGAAAACATTCTTCTGGGGTTCCTTTTAGTGCCACCTCTTTCTTCCACCTATTGCTTCCACAATATGACATATTACTCCCAAAGCTTGGAGACTAGAAAGCTCTTCCCAATTTTCTGCTGCCTTGGGAAACTTCCATCCCCTCCAAATGAAACTGATTAAAAAGTAAGAAATCTTTTCCTTATGATTTCCGTCCAAAGTTCTCAATTCCAGTGATGCTGGTCTGCCATCAGACTCGTGCTCAAGGTGTTTCCTCCAACTTCTGCTGTTCTTTTCCTTTTCCCCTATACATCAGTCTCTGCTCCTTTCTTTGATACTTTGATTTCTGTCTCATGCGTAACACCTTCCCCGGCCAGCCCACACCAGAGTCCTTTCTCTCTTATTTGAGCTCTTCTGATTGGTTTGATCCACTTCGGATTTATATTGCCTTGTGTAGTGTGTGTGTGTTTGTGTGTGTGTGAACGCGCGTGTGCATATGCACTAATATGAGTGTCTATCTGATTAGAATGTAAACATTTTCAAGATAGAAACAAAGTCTTGTAGTTCTGTTTCCTCGTATTTAATGAAATAGAACCTTTTAGATGTTCAATAAACATTACTTTGAGAGGATAATAAAATCATCAAACCTTCTTCTAATAACGCATGATTCTATCTCATTAAGGCTGATCTCACCTATTGAAACCAGTGAAAGTTGTCAAATTTGTATAGCTTTGTCTATGGAGCATATTCAGATTTCAGTGGGTGGTGGACAAAAAACAAGAGCAAGTTTATCTTGAAAATGGGAATGTGACCAACAATAGAGCTGGCCCCTGAAGGAAGTCCTCACAATGCAAATGAGCATCTGCATCCATAGAGTTCGCTGGTCGATGAGGACAGCAGCTGGAGTGCCCAAACTTTTTTGATTCTCAAACTCAATGGATAACAGTGCCATATTGGGGTTTCAGTCTGTTTAAAGATCAAGGCCAGTCTAGGAGCTAGAAGTACCAAAGGCAAGGTCTAGTTCCCAGAAAAGGCAGCTGATAGAAATAAACAAAGGTATCTCTGTCAGTGGTCTGGGATCTAAGGCAGAAAGCCAATGCCTACCAGATCTTGAAATGCTTATCTGAAAACTCAAGAAGATATCTGTTTATACTCAGTGAATAGACATAGAAAGATGAAGGGAAGCCTTCATTTTAGAAGTACCAGAGTACCAGAACTAATCTTACAACAGCAGGTCATAGAGACCTTACAGAAGCAAGACTTATTCTAGATCACACTCCCTGATGAGGCATAATCCTTGTGTTTCTTCCCATTCTTAAGATTTAAGTCCAAGTATTGAGGAGGACTGAGCTTAAAGATGGAAGTCCTCAGTTCATACACATTTATATAAACCTAACAGGAGTGGCAAAGGTTAAAGCTGGTGATTTTAACTATTGAGTAAATTGTTAGAGAGCTCCATGTCAATATATACTCTGAGGTTTCTCAATAATGGCTAAATAACATTTTTGAAAAAAAATTCAAGCTAATCATTGTTTAATATTAATAAAGAAATACATACACACATTAAAAAGAGAACACACTTCAGCAACTTGTAGTTTGAAAAGCAGGCCTAGTAAGAGTTCAAAATGGATGTTCTTTGTGAGTTCATGTACAATATTACTTCTCCACAGTGTGATGCTCTAATACAGTGTGCCTTAGAAATATATGCAGGTCTCAAGTAGAACTCACAATACCTGCCGCTCTCCTTAGCCATTGACTGTGGACGATCAAGCATGGTAGATGGGGGTGGGAGGAGGGAAATGGGAAAATACTGGTCAAAGGGGACAATGTTTCAGTTATACACGATGAATACATCCTGGAGATCTGATGTCCAGGGTAGTGAATACAGTTAGCAATATTATAAGGTATACTTAAAATTTGCTAAGATGGTAGATAGTAAGTGTTCTCACCACAATTCCTATGTGTCAGTGAAACCTCAATACAGCTCAAAAAAAGTATGTAGATAAAATGATAAAGGTATGGAAAATGACCAGAGACATAAACCTAGAAGCCCTTACATACAAAGATGGGGAAGGGGAATGACAGTTTAATAAAGTACACTGAGAAGAAAGGGTCAGGCCAAAGTAGTAGAAGAGCCAGGGGAAAAGGCCATCATGAAAGCCCAAGAAAGAAGGAGCTTCCAAAAGTCTGCTGTCATCAGTGGTGGCAAATGTGGAGAGGCCTAGATGTTTCCTACTTGGCTCTAATGCCTACTTTCTAAGCAGATTCACACAAAATTCTAACTTTGGCTTAGTCACCAATTTCAGCAAAGGCTGGAAAAGGATTAAACACAGTTTGAGCTGGAAATCTGCAGGAGAGCAGAGCAAGGTCTTTTCTTCTATGTGTATTGTATTGAGGATGCATGGGGTTGCTACCTTGCAAATTCAAAAGTAAGCCAATGATTGTTTTAATTGGACATAAAGTACAGAAGCCAAACCAAGATAATGGAAATAAGAGTAAAAACAAGAGATTCCTGGATATCATTTGAAGGCATTTAAAAAGATTCTATTTAAGTGTCTTAGGATTTGCACATAAATCCGGTGTTGGCAAATAATTGCCTATTCTACTGCCAAAGTTCTACTTTGAGGTTCTTAAAAATTCTCCAAACATATGGTGACATAGCCTTTAGAGCTTAGAATTTAATTTTTCACCTGTATGTTAGAAAAATGTGTTAGTTTCAAGTAATACATTATTTTTCTAAATATTCATTTTAAATATCAGGACTCGTAATATTACATGTCTCCTGAAAGAATTAAAAACCTCAACATTCTTTCATTGTTGTTTTAATAGAGGGTTGCAAAATATCTTAAACTTGTAAAAAAAAAAAAAAAAGCCTGAAAACTTGGGGGAGGTAGAAGTATACAAAAAAAATGCACAGCAAAATAGAACACAAAAAGCAAATAGTTTATTATTTTTTTTTCTATTCATTCGGTATGTCACCATCCTCATGTGTCCATGCATGCTATATGTTAGCATAGAACTTTTCCAACATTTTGAATTCCATTAATCTAAAATATAAAGCCCTCTACCTGTGATATATTACTAATGCTAATAGATAAGATCACCCAATTATAAACTTCAGTTTACTCTTATTAATGTAGCAAATGAAGTCATGGAAGTGAGTGAGATCTCATTTTGGATAAGGTTCCATTTCTTGTTAAATGTTGTTATTTCAGAGTTGGGCATATATCATCATTGATATAACAATAACAGATGTCTTATTTGTGGATTCCTCTCCTGTCTGCCTCACAGCAATGATTTTACTACTTGTGAAGGATTACAAAAAATTACTGGAAGATTTACAAGAGGTCTCTGCAGTATTTATCTAGAAGCCAAGTATAATATTGTTTTTCCAAACCCATCAACCAACACAACTTAATCCTGACTCCAAAGAGCTACATTATTCTTTCCTTAGTCAGCCTGCGTGATTATAGCTTCTGTGCCCAGCACATGTTGTTAGGTGGGGGTATGAACATCCCATCCTCCTATTCTCCTGAAAACATCAACAGTTCTGTTTTTTCAGGAGATACTGACATCAGGTTTTGCCGTGTGTGCTTACTGAGCCAGTTCCCCACGCCCCTCCCTTGCTGGGGTGATCCTTTTTATTTTTGGCATTCCTCAAAGGGTTTGGAACTTGCTTGTTTTCAGGTCTAACTGAAGTTTGTGTTGTTGTTCTTTATGAATTGCTTGGAAATAAAGGCAAGAGAAATTCTGGGATTTTCAGCACATTTAAATCCCCTTCCCTGTTAATTGTCTACTGAAAAGAAACCTGGAGAGATGAGATATTATAACCTTGGGCACAGTCATCAGGGCTGTGTCCTGAAGCATCATCAGCAGTATGGCTGGACAGCCTGTGTTGCAGATGAGAAGAATGTCAGAGTTCAAGTGTGTGATCAAGGTGCTGGAAAAGACTTGAGGGGGGCTTTCTTAATATTTCAGGAATTCTTCACGAGACCTCATCTAACATTCCCAGGGACATATTAGGGCTATAGTTCACCATTATCTTCGCACAGGGTGGATAAAATTGAGGTGATTCTATCTAACAAGCTGGGCAATGGGCACCTGTAGCAAGTCTGATTTTACTCTGCAGTGTTTTTTAACAGCATATGGGAGTCCAATCAGGGAAACCCACCATAGATCATTTACAGTGAAATGGTAACGTGGTGATGGAAGAGCTAGGAGGATCCAGACAGGAAAATATGAAGCAACCCAGAAATTAGCAACAACAGGAAGCCTCTGCCATCTCTAAGGATCAAGGGAAGGATTATTCCTAGAGCTCAAAAGCCAGGGCTGCCTAGTGGGAGTTAGAATCCCAACTGAGAATAGCCTGGTGAGAACAGAGACCATGGAGGCAGAGATGATCCTCCGGGAGCTAGAAACCCCCTGGACGAAAGGTAGAAAGTGACAGAAATGGAAGGTCCAGGGAAAGAACTAGGAGAATTACCTGGCTTCTCTCCCACTGCCCACCAGCCTTCCACCTGTGCCTACCACTGGCCCAAACTATGCAGAAGCCATTTGAGAAGAGAAATTGAGAAGTGTAGGTCCCTGCAACACACACCAGAGAGGGGCAGAGCAGAGAATGGATTTGAGAGGAAACAAACTAATGACTGGCAAAAATAGCATCTGCTACTCAAAGAAATTGATGTCAAAGCCAAAAAAAAAAAAAAATCATGTTCTTTCAGTATTACATACAGTCTCTATCTTCAAAGAATTAGCTATAGCATTTCATTGGAAAGGGGAGAGAATAGGCATTAGGTAATCAGACAATGCAAATATACGAATACTGTCTACTTTGTTGGAATGTCCCCAGTTAGAACGTGATGTAGCTCACATGCAATTGATCAACAGGGGAATATAATTGATAAGTAGGGGGACGTTTGCGCAACGTGAAAGTCACCTTGTTTCACTATGCAGATTTTGGTCTACAAGAGGAACCAAAACATAGCAAGAGGGGAATCATAAGTTTCTGCAAGAAAGAAAATGTTTCCCAGCATGGTCATTGCTTTTGTCACAGCAACACTTTCTAAGGCTGCAGTATATACATTTAGACAATTACAAATGAGGGCTTGCACTCTAGGCTCCTTCCCTAAAGAGATGCTCCCCCAGCCTGGGGAAACTCTTAGCTTGTGGCAGGTTGTAAGGTCCCAGGGCCCACCTTAGCAACCACCTCATTGGCTCTAACTCCATTTCCATCTATGTTCATTATCTTATCCACTCCTCCTTAATTAATCAGAATATTGTCAGCATCTCCACTCTACTATTACTGTTTGTTATTGATACCTACTATGGCCATACCAGCCACATTAAGGAAGACTGCATGCCAGGGAGATCCAACTTAGCTCAGATACCAAACATGGTTTTTATTATGCTCTGAGTAAAAATTGCATAAGGTTTGGAGGTGTCTGCCCAATGAGCCCTTTTTATCATGTGCATTTGTTTTGTTTTAGGAAAGCATATATGATGTTATAGTATAAGAACTTACAGTAAAAGTATCATTGGGTTTGGTTACAAAGCACTGTAGTATGGAGAAAAGATCAACATGGATCATTCATTCATTCATGCAGCATTTATTAAACATCCTTGTACTTGGCAAATTCAAATATAAGTCAGGTCCTTCTCTCCAAAGAGTTTACAACCAGACCTATTAACAGATCATTAAAATACAAAGCAGTAAGTGTTGTAAAAGGAGTGTTACTGGCATGATGAGAAAAGTCTAGAACAGGGTTAAGAGCAATTTTGCCAACGTCAGGAAGGACTTCAGGAGGAGATGATATTTGCATGGTCTCAAACAGTACCAGCTTGGCAAGAGGTGAAGGAGAAAAGAAGCATCCTAGGCCATAGGAAAACATGGGCAAAGGCATTAATTAATATGATTCGTTAATATATGAGTTTGATATGAGTGTCTAGGAATGGGGGCAGAGAGGAGAATCCATGCAGAAAATGCCAAGAACTATAACCGGAGAAGTTGATGCTTAATTCCAAAAATCTTATAGGTCCAACTATAGGAGTTTAGCGTTCATTCTGTGAAAAAGGGGACTCCAGCTGAGGTCCTGAAGGGGAGAAGTAACTTGATGAGAATTGTTTTCAGGAAGATCATTCTGGTGTCTAGGTGAAGGATGGACTGGAGGGGAGGAAGACGGATGCTGGGGAGAACAGATAGGAGGTGATATGAATACTCCAAACAAAAATGATGAGGGCCTATGCCAGTGGCCATGAGGATGATAAAAAGGGACTTTAGCCAGAGGACACTTCTGAGGGAGAACTGACAGGTCTGATGATCAATTGGACATGGAAAATAAGGGACATAAGTCAAGGATGACTTAAAGAGTCCTAACTGAGGCAACAGGGTATACTGAAATGCCATTAGCCGAGGTACAGAGCTCCATAAAAGAATGCAGATTTGAGGATGGAGGAAAGGGGTTTAGCACTTCTATTTTCAAAGTGTCCAGATCATTTCAGAAGAGGACATGAGGCCTTAATTTCTGTGAGACAGCTGTACGAATTCGTGAAAATCCATTGTTGGAAGATACTTAGCCATCTTTCATATGGTTTGCGTGTTATAGCCAAATCATAGGTGACCTAATTCCTTGATCTGTTAAATGGGTTTTACTTCCCAGTATTTGTAAAGAGGTGGAGTTAATATCTATATTCTCAACATTTAAAAATATTATGAAAAGCCGCAATATTTCCAATCCAAAAAGCATCTGTACAGCTTGGCAAGCATACAATATGTAGATTGGGACAGAAACACTGGATTTCTGGGCCAGGGTGCTGCATGGTATAACTGAGGACAGATGCAGTTTCACGGACATGCTTGCAGCGTACATAAAGAAGGCATTGCATAGCCTTGAATTAATAGGAATATATATTCTAATTAATTGACAGCAAGAGATGTTGATAGAATGAAAACATAGATCTCTAGCTCCCTAAACAAGCACCCGGCACAGCCAAATAAATTGCTGAGACTCTCTCTTTATAAAATATATGATGCAGTCTTGCAAGAATCATCCTATCTTTTCCCATCCTCCATCTCTTATTTTGGATTTGGGGTTCATTTTTTACACCCAAATTTACCGTACACGGAAGAGAAAAATCTAGAAATGGAAATTAGAATAAAGAACGACAGAAAAATTTAGAAAGAACATTTTAATTCAGACAAAATGACCACCACATGGCACATTTAAGAAGCCTGTGCTTTTTGTAGAAATGAAAATTTTACCAGTGACACCCCTTCACTGTGGTGCTTTTTGCAGCAGAAGTGCAAGTTATACTGGGCCATCAGCATTCTGTTGTTGTGTCCTTATGACCAAAATTACATTGTCATGTAGGTGATTAGTATCAGAAATATATAATTTTCTTTGTCCTTAGTAAACATACCACTTGCCTTCTAGTAGTATCTTCTATAAAAAAAAAAAAAAAACTGTATGAACCTCTTCAGACATGCTATGAAGACATATGGTCTTCATACATGTCAAATCCATGATCTCTTAAACATCTCCTTAGGAGATGTTTAAGGCCAAAAAGGCAAAGGGGAAGGGTTTTAGGAGCACTTGTCTAACACTTTCATTTATTACATTGCCTTATAAAGTAAAGGCTTCCTTCAAGCTAAAATGCTGCTAAAAATGATGTTGGTGTGTTTACATGGTACTGATCTTTGCAACAAAGAAATAACTTTAAACCAGACGATTCATACAAACCCTCAATTTTAATATGCAATTGATTAGCTAACATTGTCCATAGAGAATAATTGTAAATTGCCAACTAGTCTATAAATATTCCCCTTAGGAGTGTCAAAATGGCAAGCCATAATACCATAATCATGATGGAAACTTGAATAAACTTCTGTAAATTAAAATTTATTTCCTAATGATGTCTTCCCCGAACCAATATTGTCATTACCATTTATTGAGCAATAACTTGGTTCCAGGCTTGGAGTCAGGGCGGAAAAACATAAGGATAAATAAGACTCAAACTCTACTCTCTGAAATTAGAGGAAGAAAAGTTTAAAATATTAATAGTCATTCATAACAAGAGTGATCAAGTTATTACATATACAGGACACAGACGTGCATGATTGTGTGTGTGTGTGTATGTGTGTGTGCACGTGTGTATATAGGTACAATAAAAACACAGTGAAGAACACAATTTTAATGGGGAACAGTGTCAAATAAGGAACATGGCACTGTAGTGAATGATAAATTCTGGCCCCAGAAATACCATGCTTTGAGAGTCAAAGCACTTCTTAAGGACCTGCTTCCAATTTTTAGCTCACTCCCTAACAAAAGACACCAGATTCCTCAGGATCCAAGACAGGATTCATTCCCTGCTGGAATGCAATGATTCATCCATTAACTTTATCCAGTTGTAGGTTTCCTTAAATTGCAGAAAGGATCATTGTTTGGTACAGAACTCTGCAAAACAGAAAAGCTTTAGGAGCCTGGGCCTGAGGAAGAAACATCTAGAGAGTATTCTGCATGTTCCTCTGATGCATTGCAAAATTTTTGTACTGTGGTGCACATAGAAATGACTCCTGAATGTGAGTCAAACAGTAGGAGGGCACTGTTGACAACTGGATCTGTTGGAAAGCCGCTCACTTACAAAACAAAACAGAACAGAAGAAAACAAAACAAAACAAAAACCAACGCTACAAGGAAAATTGTGAATTTCCCACTTGGCATTCATTGTAATTTAGTAATGCTTTCCTTTAAAAATGTAAAACAGCAAGAATATGGTACAGGAACTGCATTTTTATTCCTTTATGGCTTGAGAGTTTCTGACGTGTGAAACGGCTAAAAGGCCCAAAGGCAAAGGAATCTTTGTCTCAGCATTTTCATGCTGTGGAAGAAAATAAACGTTGGGTTAGGTATTCAACAAGACTCAGAGTCACTCTCAGGGGAGATGTCCTTCATTTGGGGAGACTCTTAAACTCATTCAGGCCACCAGGGTACCAGTTAGCACAAGGCTGTTGTAATTCGCTAAATGGACCCCTGGTTTCCTGAAAGAATCAATGCTTCCAGAGAGACAAACTTACCTACAGGGAGCAAATTAGGTGCTAGCAGAATGTCGGATTATTTTGCCGTTTATATTTATAGAATCAGTGAGTCAACAAGTACTTATTGACCCCCTAGACGTAGCACTGCTCACTAATACATGTGTGGGTACCTATTAGCAGTTAGACACAGTCTCCTGCCCTCAAGGAGATTTACAATCCAATAGAGGTGATTACTATCCTTTAAAATGGATACTTATTAATAAAAACAACAAAAGGGAAATTAGGAAGTTTGGGCTGGTAATTTTCTTACTGCATTGGAAAAACGGGATACTAATAAATGAGGACAAACCCCAAAGATGGACGTGGAAGGGGGGGTTTGGGTTGGTGGGTTGGTTCAGACTGCTTTTGGGTGGGGGGGTTGTCTTCGCTTTTGGTTTTTTTGTTTGTTTTGATTTTAAAGGCAGAAATAGAACATAACATCAGGAGGAATGATTTATTTGAAACCTTCAGGGAAGACTTGGTTAAGAATTTTTTGAGATTGAACGGGGAGAAAAATAATATTAGAACAAAGTGAACGCTGTCTTGGTTGGCCAGCTAAAACATACAACATGGCTTGAGTTCATTAAGAGAGAGAATAGACTTTGTGGGTAAAACTGGCTAATAGAGAAGGGTTTGGGTTTTGTCGTTGTTGTTGTTGTTTTTTAATGTTAACATCTAAAAAAGAAGACATCGGAAGTCATTATTAACAGAAATACAAGATCTAAGGAAAAAACAGTACTTTTTAGCCACGTGCAATAGGGCTCTGAGTAAGTGGTGTTTGGATACTAAGAAGTCAACGACAAAGAACCAATCATCTTGTATCCTGGTTTATGGGGAAGCTGTCCCGGGGGGCTAGAGAAGAGCAGACAGTGAGAAACAAAGTTACCTCTGAGGGGTGAGAGGGGGGGTGTCTTTTGAAGGGACATTTAAAAGAACTAGTGTACCTAAAGAGCCCAGTTTGAGTGAGTCTGCTAATGACAAAAGGAAATCTAGTGAGAGTTACACTGAGGGCCACTTACCAAATTGTACTAAACCCTCTCTGAAACCCTTCTTGCCTCAGAGTAGTCTTCCATGCTAAGCACGGTATTGTCTTCAATACCTATCTTATCCATCATGCAGTCCCTCTCTGGACCCCATGGTGCTGCAAAGTGTTATCAGGAAAACTAGGCCACCTAGTTCTGCTACCTATGATTCTGAGTTATAAAAATTCAACAAGATAACATATATCAGGTATCTGGTATATAGTATGTGCTCACTAAATGTTAGCTATTACTCTAATATACCTTTTTAAATTACAAATATACATTCAAATGTATCTTGAATATGCCATCAATTTATAGCTGTTCGTTTCTTTCTACTTTCTACAAATATCTTTTTTTCTAAATCCTTGTCCCTCTTTAGAACCTATAACAAATTCCCTATTTTTAAGAATGATTAACTCCTTAACAACTATCTCCAAACTTTTCCTGCCTCTTTTACAACTACATTAATTTTCAGTCACTTCAATTCAATGCAATTCCATTTTAAAGGATATGAGATTTGATATCAAAAGATGTAAGTCACAAGCGTTAGCCAAACAATGTAGATAAGTTTTTGAACCCCCGAGAATCTAAGTTTTGTTTTTGTAATCAAAATAACAGCAACAGACGTATACACATTGTCAGTCTTGCAGGATTATTATTAAAACAACTCAGATAATACATGGAAAGCTCCAAGGAACTGCAGCAATCTGAAAATTATTGTTAGAAACCACTCTTAGTGGTCTAATGCTTATCATTGACTAGAGGACGAACTCTGAGAGTAGACACCATTGCATCTAGAACAGAGCATTCACACCAGATCACCAGTCCTCAAAAATGTTTTCTGTGTGTTGGCAGACACAGAGAGAACACAGAGCCCGATCCACAGAGCTGAAGTGGATCCCACTGAATGATTCTTTCAGGTAGGGAGCTAAAGAAACTAACTCGCAGCTGGTACCAACTCTCTCCCACAAGTTGTGCTATTTTTGATGACAACAATGGAGTTTGGAGTTCTTAACCAAAAGAACTGTGATTGTTTGGTTCAAACTTGCGACCTCATCCCTAGTTGTAAAACAATAGTTGCCATTTTATACATGGCTTCTCACGTCCTTCATTCCAGTGTCCTCACACAGAGGCTCTTGAGCTATATGGTTGACCGATAATCTCCAGAGCATGGAACTTCTAAATTAGTCCATCATGTTGGGCAGAGCTCTCGAAGGTTTATCCTAGCCTCTGTGCAAACGGAGGTCTCGAATCAAATTCATAGAAGGATAAACTGAAACCAAAGAAGTTCAAGCGGTTTCTAAGGTCCTAGGAATGACAAACTTCTCTCCCAAATTGGTCCATTATCTCAAAAGCCTCGGATTCTGGTCCAGCATTTGTGTGCTGTAAAACTACTCCATGTTCCCCTTCCAGTCCCATTTCATCCAGCTCGAGATCTCTTTCTTCTTGTTACATACTTCCCTTACAGGTCACCAATCAATAGAATGGTTATTATCAGTATATAAGAAAGAAAGGACTTTAAAATGCAAGAAATGACAACTTCAAGGATAATAATAGGGACCAGCATAAAGCCAAACCAGCGTGTGCTTACCTTGAAAGAACAATTTAAACAAATATCTAATTATCTCAAAGCACACCATTCATCATACAGCGTAACATATTTTGAAACCAGCTTTCTTTATTTCTCTCCATATGAACCCTACTCAACTCTTTCTCCTCCCTCTCTCTAAACATCACAATATTCTGTCCCAAACCCAGCTCACATTCCCTTGTTGGCTCTTGTTGTTTTTCTCCATTTTTACTCCCCAAACAGTATATTTTTTTCTTCAACTAATGATGCTCTCTCTCCTTTTCTATGAGAATTAATGTTTTCTTTCTGTCTTCTCCAACCCTCCACTTAGCCCGTCAATACCACAATAATTACAGACAAATATGGGAAGGGGTAAAAGAGACGAAAAAGCTGTGAACACTCAGATTTAATAGATTTGCCTGTCACAAAAATGAACATTTCAAACTTGAAACTGCCCGAGTTTTAAACACTGTCTGAACTTGATAACACATAAGTAATGAGCAAAAACTTTTGAAACCCTCCTAAATATTTTGTACACCTGGATATGCCCCCCAGGAAATTCCTAGCAGTTAAATGAAACTGCTGCTCTAATTTTCCCCAAGTATGGCAGACAATAGTGAAGAATTCCTATCAGTCCTCTCCCACGAATTCACTTTCAAAGCTGTTAGCACAACACTAGTATTTCAACATTCTTTTGGCTTTACCATCTTTATGTTCATTTTAAATTAAGAAGTCTAAAGCAGATCTTATCAAATCCATGATATTGTTAAGAGCACTTCAAGGTCCTTTTAAAAACAAGAATTACTTACATCAACTTACTTTATAGCTTCATTTTCTGACTCTAAAGGACACAAAGTATACTAAAGCAATTTAACATGGCCGTAACCTACAATTTTAACTTACCCTGAGGGGCCATTTCACCTCTTGTTTTACTTTTCCAGACCAAATCAATAGAGGGAAGAATCAAGTCAAGACACATGTCATAACTGTATTAAAGGTCAATGAGGTTTAAACAAATTGGGTTCTGCTCATAAATAATTGACTCACAATTTGTACCAAGGTACAGGGTGAAATGCTATTTACCTGAAACATCTTTAAAGCTTATTCTGCCTATTGTTGGCACTTGAGGGAACTATAACTAAACATGTGCTTGGGTCTACAAGTCAGCTGTCAGCAAAGACTCTCTCAAGAATGTAAGGGGTAATAATTCAGTAGGAAACATATACAATCCACCTTGTTCATCACAAAAGAAGGTAAAGTAGACCCTTAGTATTCAGTAACATTTGAGGGCTTGACTAAAGATCAGCACTGTCTTGCAATTTGTGACTTTGAATTTCAGGTGCTATACAGTTGGTATATAGAAATGAGCATGGCTTCTTGGAAGGGACCTTCAACAGCTGTGCAGCATGCATGTACACTCTTAGCTTTCTGTTCTACCTACCATCACACAGAACTCTCATTAAAGCACAAAATGGGCTTTTAAGTTCTTCAGTCATAAATCACTACATTTCAGGAAATTCAGAACCATGGTAGTGTTTCTATGCTTGAAGACCTACAAAGGGGCCATGTATTGGGACGTAATAGAAAGGAAGTTAATCAGGGATCTCCTGGGAGGGTTTTCTTACCTCACAGGAGACAGGCATGAGTAGACAGCTCAGTTGTGTTGCCTTCCCCACTCTTCTTACTTTGAACAATAACGAAATGCCTAGATCTGTGATAGCCATCTTGTAATTGACAGGAGAAAAACTGAAAGTCTAAAACACTAAATGTGATGAAGAGAAAAATAGAATTTGGACCCTTTATGAAGTTGTTAGTAAAAAAAAAAAAAGACTTGATTGATACAATGGTATGTAACCATGTCCCTCCTCTCAACGAATTTATTATTGATTTGGGAAATGATACAAAAAGTCAAATGACTTTAATAACTAATAGAAAAGTATAGGAGCCATGTGAAGGTGAAAACAAAGTACTATGAAGGTTTACAGTCATGAGGGACCTCTTCCAGCTGGGCTTGATAAAGTGGGAAACCAAAGACCAGGTAAGAAAGCAGAGAGAACCAAATGGGGTAGGAAAGGGAGATTTCAGGCAGATCTGTATTTGTCTTCTGGTTCTGCCATTTATAAACTGTGTAAACTGTGGCTCGAACTCCTCAGGCCTCCAATTTCTTTGGAAGGTTTCAAAGGTGATTAGCTAATCCATGGGTAAGGACTTACAGAAGTAAGGAGCCATGAATTAGTAGGTATTATTTTTGGAGAAATAGCATAGTAGTCCATCATCTATCTTAACCATAGACATTAGACTATCAACCCTAATTTGCCCTAATCTACTAATATGATCCAACTGAAATGAGATTCATAATGCCAGGCAACGAAAACAGGCAATGCCTACTTGGTGATTGTAGCAAACGAGGAAAAAGTGGCACCCATAGCTTCCCCACCCTACTCTTTCACTCTTGGCATAGATAAATCATGGCATAGAAATCATTCCCCCAACACCCACCCCCCTGATGAGACAGATGTCACTGCTCTACCGGGTAAGAAGTTAGGATTCATGTCTTTTCCGAGCACTGTGTTAAGAAACTTTCCCTCATTTAATCCTCACCTTAAGGCCTAGAGGTATGTATTATTATCCACATTTTATAGAGGAGAAAGCTAAAGTTCCTACAAATTAAATAATGGCTTAAATCACACTTTTAGTTGACTAGAGAGATGAAATTCATACTTACTGCTCTAATTTAAAACCTTTCCCATACCATTATATCACACCACTTCCAATTAGAATCAAGTCTGTTCCTTTCACGTTCTGAGCTGTTTTGAATCTTTAGACACATGGCAAGAATATATTCTCTCTCTCATCCCTTCAAACACTAACACCACCAGAGTTGGCTGTCTATATTACATTCGTGGAAGTAGTGTTGGCCAAGAGATCAGAACGGACATTATTGAGCACCTAACACGTGTTATTAACAGTACTAGACATAATAGAATACATTCTTGCATTTGTTCCTCACATCAGTGAAAGAGGTAAACATTAATGTCCCCATTAAATCCAGAAGAAACAGAGTCTAAGAGATTAAATGCATAATTTCTTGCATAAATTGATAGGTAATAAGTGGTGGGGCCAGAACACAAACCCAGGTCTATCTATACCCACAGTTCATATCTTTTCTCCATTTCAGTGTTTCTCCGCTCCCAGCTTCCCAGCTCATCTGTAGCCTTAGAAATAATAGCTCAAATTCCCAGTGCTTAAGGAAGCAGAACAGACCTGATTTTGACTCTGTGAGACATATTGTATTTCAAAAATTCTTATATCATAGCAGGAAATGTTTAGAAGAGTAAAGCTTGTGATTATAAAATCAGTTATAATCAAACTTGTATATCAGAAACTACAAAGAATTAACATTGTTGTGGTTATTTTGTTACTGTTTAGAGTAGAATATTAGCTAGAAACCAAGAAAGTTATTTACAAATGCTTGTAGCATTTGTATATTATATACACAAATGCTTATATATATATATGTATATATATATATAAAACACATATATATATAGAAAGAGAGAGAGAGAATGAGGGGGAGTGAGAAGAGGGATGGAGGGAGGGAGGGACAAGAGAAAGAGGGGGAGGGGAAGGGTGAATGACAACTTTTATACAGTTAAAAAGGATACTATGGCTACTTCTTCATAACATGCAATGAATTCAAAGTGAGATAATTTGACATGCAACAGGATTTATGAGAGGATGAATTTCTTTTAGAGGTAAGTATATTATAGATACAGAGAAATGAGAACATCAAGGATTTTTTCCCCACTTCTTTGCATGAGCAAACTAATTGCTGTTTAAATTTTCTAAATCTAGTGTCTTCCTGAGTTGAAAATTTCCACCTGGAGGAAGTGTTTATGACCATCTTGTAAATCTCAACTTTTAAAAATTAATTCATGTACATTAAATCAGTAGATATTCTTCATCCACAGGGGGAAAAAAGATTAGGTTTGTAAATGGTCTTTCAAAGGTTCAGGGAGTTGAGTGTGTTCTAAAGTGAAAGCTGAGTAATATTTCTTCAAACATCTGAATCCTAAATTAAATAAAGCTGACAAAATTTACTAACATTCCTCTGAAAGACAAAATATAACAGCTCTGAGAAAAGCAGTCACTATTCTCCAGTAGTTTTTACTAAGAATGTCATTAGTTTGTAAGTTTTAACTAAGTCTAATCACATTCTTTAAAAAAAAAAAAAAAGATTTTTTATTTATTTATTTGAGAGAGAGAGAGAGAATGAGAGAGAGCATGAAAGGGAAGAGGGTCAGAGGGAGAAGCAGGCTTCTGAGAGCCTGATGCAGGACTCGATCCTGTGATTTGGGGATCATAACATGAGCTGAAGACAGTTGCTTAACCAACTGAGCCACCCAGGCACCCAGCCTAATCATATCCTGTTGACATTTTTGCCCAATGAGGATAATATTTGTGTGAGTTTTATGATTTAGTACATAGTTTGGAGTCAAACTACCTGGTTCTAATCTCACTTAACCAACTGTTTGATGTTGGGTGACTTAATAATCTTCCTCAGCCTCAGTTTCCTCTGTTAGATATTCCTATGAAAACATATTTTAGCATAGCACCTAGCAGACAAAATACCTTCTATATGTTACCTATGTTATTTAATGGGTATATTGAGTCATATAATAATCTAGTGATATTTTGGTAGGCCATTTTAGAGCAATGTATTTTAAAGAAATAGCAAAAGTTAATGGGTTTAATAATAATTTTAGCATGTAACCATGTTCCAATTACGAGTTGAAATACTTTCCATATTCTAACTTTTAATCATCATGATAATCTCTGAGGTAGATAATATTATCTTGGTTTTTAATTTGGAGGCAGACCCTGGCCCAGGGAACTTCAGTAATGTGCCCAAGCACATACAGTTGTTCCATGGTAGAGCCAGGATCTGAAGGGATGCATGGTTTAAACTCGATTCCAGCATCTCTGTACCTCATCACTATAGTACCTTGCCTCTCCTTTGATTCATCTTAAATGTCCTGAAAAACTGTAATCTCTGCCCATAGGAAAAAGGAGACAGGTAAGACAAAATAGAATAGTGACCTCAAAACCTCTTTGAGAGCAGTTAAGAAATAATTGTGCATATATACATATATATTTATATATACATATATATGTGTATATATATATACATACACACACACATACATACATACATATATATATATATATATATTCAGAGAGAGGCCGTGTTAAAATTCCATACTCCCTCTGGCAATATAGAAAACAGTTTTATAAGATAACCACTACCAAGGACTGACTGAATTGGCCACATATGAAAATCCCATTGTCATACAGTGTAGATGCTACATAAAGACCCAAAATAAAGTGATGTCCACTGGGCTGCAAGGAGAGAGGAGTGCTTTGAGGAAAATCCTACCAGCTATTGAGGAAAGGTTTCAGAGAAACAGGACCTTCCTTCAGAGTGTATTCCTAGCCCAGAGACTTGTTATGGAGTCTAGAATGCAATTATAACAATTCACCCAAATTGATAAGGGGATCTTTATGTTCTTCAATTTCAACCAAACTAGCTCTTGTTTCACAGAAAAAATAAAGCCATCTGTTAGGACATCCTTCAACTATGCTACCTTTAAACATAAGATGTTGGCGAATCTTCAATTTAAAAAAAAAAATCATTGCCTCTTATACACAAAACACTGAGGATATTGTGAAGAATAAGATACACACTCCGTCTTGGAGTATCAATTTATAGAGGAAGACAAAAATACATAGACAATTGAAAAGTATTGGTGGCAGTCATGTATCAATGTTGTGTAGAGGGGATTATGGGGCAAGACAGTGGGCTCATATAATTTTTTCATACTTCATTGACATTTGAGGGAAAGATGGTCCATTCTATGAAAAGATCATCTTTCCTCCTCCATGAACCTGTCCATCCACTGCTTCCTAGATCTTCAGTCTCACTTTTCTCTATAGGCTTTAGGCAAGAACTTTCCCTCTTCATCTTTAAAAACCTTTCTACACTATTTCTCCATCACTGTACTACCCTACCTTGCTCTTCTCCTCTTTCTCCAAACTCTTGAATAAATAGTCTATACTTATACTTACACTTCCTCTTTCTCAAAACCCAACCCCACCTCCACACATGCAGTCATACCTCTAGCTCCACCATTAAACCATAACCACTCTTCGTAAAAGTCACCTATAGCATCCTATGGGGCACCTGGGTGGCTCAGTCAGTTAAGTATCAGACTTGTGATTTCAACTCAGGTCATGACCTCATGGGTCAAGTCCTGCATCAGGCTCTGTGCTCAGCAAAGAGTCAGCTTAAAATTCTCTCCCTCTGCCATTCCCCCTGCTTGTGCTCACAAACTCACTCACTCTCTCTCTCAAATGAATATATATATATCTTTTTATTTTTAAGTCACCTATAGCATCCTAAGTGTCTAAGAACTATGCCTAAGTGTGCTAAGAGTATACTTCAGTTCTCATTCTGGTAGAGTTCCCTGTCACATCTGAAATTGTTGGCCCTTCTTGAAACCCTTTCTGTCCCTGGCTCTGCTCTGCTTGCTGTCTCTAAAACTTATTTCTCTGCAAATATCTTGGGTAAGGAATTTAAATTCGTTTTTGGTTTCCTACATGTACTCTTCTAACTCTATCTTCTTTCCTTTGGTGATTTTGTCACCCAGGATTTAGGTACCATCTGTACATTAGGGTCCCAGCAGGAAACATATAGCCTCTCAACTGGAGTAATTTAGGAAATTTTATTTAGACTATTTACCATGGTATGGGCAGGCCCAACTGAAACCAGCAAGGAATGGTTAGTACCCCAGGCTCATTTCCCTTGTGCCTGAAAGGGTAAGGGGGCCCTGAGGGGGGTGGGGAGTCCTTACTGGAATCTATACAGTAGCAGCCTTAAGAGGGTCATTGGGCAAGAGCTGTGTTCTTTGGAAGAGGGATGCAGCTGGCCCATGGTGACCTGAAAGGGCAGAAGTCATGCAGTAAAAATCCCAAACTCACTATCTTCCTGCCCTTCAATTTTTGCTGGTGTCTCTAATTGTCTATATCCAACTGGAAGCCAAAATGTAGTCATGGAATTCAAATAGGTAAGGATTTTAGAACACAAAGTTAGAGAGTAAATGGAAATGGAAACTATCCAGCACAACTGCTGCATCTCTAGGCCCTGACTGCTCAACTGATATCTATTTGTGTTATACCTATGTGTCTTAAGATTAATTTGCCCAATTATTCTGTTTTCCTTTACAACTTTTTCCTTTAATGGCATAGCTATTTATTGTCACTTAACCGAAGACCAGGGAGTATCCTTGACTCTTCTTTATTTCCCCCGTTGAGGTCTGAAGAGTATCTCTCATAACTTGGGGCTTTCCTAATTTCATTCATGTAACCACTATCCTTATATTCTCTTTTTTGGACTTCCACAATGATTTTCCAATTCAACTCCCTATAAATATTCTTTTTTTACTACTGTTTTATACTCTTTACACTGCTGTCAGTTATCTTTCTAAAACACAGATAATCATGGTATTCCTTTGTGTAAAACCTCTAACAGATCTTTGTTGCCTTGGCATAAAATCTCAAATTCACACATGACTTACAAGGCACTAACCTATGCCTTTAGCATCATGAACTTGTTTATTCAACAAATATGCCTTGAACACTAACTGTGTGCCTGTCAAAAGATTAGATGCTCAGCAAAGAATACAAACAAGAGATTGTGAACACTTATAGACTCTAGACTTCAATGGGAGTGATAAATGAATAAAAAGTTAAAAGGGACAATTACTAGATGATAATAGAGAAAAATTTGCTGGTGGGGTTTGGGTATGAGCGAGGCTTAGGACAGGGGATAATGTTAAAACTGAAATGTAGAATATGTTATCAGAGTAGATGTTATCAGAAGGAGTATGGACATCTCAATATGGGAAAACGCATATTCCCTTGCATATTAACATAAAATAACTAGGCAGGTGTGTTGCAAGGGAGCTAAAGGGCAAAAACAATGGCCTTCAAAATTGTGCATTTAAAATGTGTGTTTTCACTGTATGAAAACTGTGGGTAATTTTTTTTAAAAAATTAGATGGTAACTTGGGGGTAATGAAAGAAGACTATGTTTTGACTGGGGTATACATATTTGTCCAAACTAAAATATGTATTTGTTCAGACTAAAAACCTGTATTTTTTTGGTATATAAATCATATAGCAGATTTTAAAAATTATTTTATTTTAACTCTAGTTAATTAACATACATATAATATTAGTCTTAGGTGTACAATATAGCGATTCAACATTTCCATACATCACCCAATGCTCATCATGACAAGTGCCTTTCTTAATCCCCATCACCTCTTTCACTCACCCACTCATCCACCTCCCCTCTGGTAACCATTAATTTGTCGCCTACAGTTAAGAGTGTGATTCTTGGTTTGCCTCTCTCTCTCGTTTAACCCCTCACTCATTTTTTAAAAAGGATAACCTTGAAATCTAAAGACCTGTCTCTGTCCCTTGTTAGTCTTATGATATTAAAAAGGTTATTTATCTTCTCTAATTTTTCTGATCAGAAATGATACTACCTGCCCTATAGGGCTGCAAAGGACCCTTTCTGGTGCTTACCATGTAGCATGTAATTAATAAATGAGAGCCATTAATTGGAATGTACGCACAGTTTATCAGGAGATAGAAGAAAGAAACGAAACTGCAAAATAAGCAAGAACATCTCAATAAATAGTCTACACTTATACTTGTATAAGGAGACTTGTATTTGCATTTGTTTTTTAAATCACCTTGGTTTGAGTGTGGAAAACTGAAACAGAGACACATTATTGCAGCAATTTCATTAGGAGACTAGTGGAGTAAAGAAAGAAAAGAGTCTAGGCCCAAATGGCTTTACTGGTGTATTTTACCAAGTATTCAAAGATTTAACACCTATCCTTCTCAAACTCATCCAAAAAATTTGAAGAAGAGGAAACATTTCCAAACTCATTTCATGAAGTCAACATTATCCTTGTACCAAAACCAGAAAAGGACACCACGAAAAGGAAAATTACAGGCCAATATCACTAATGAACATTATGCAAAAGCTCTCAACAAAATATGAGCAAGCCAAATTCAACAGTACATTAAAAGATCATACATTATGGTCAAATGGTATTTATTTCAGCGATGTAAGGACGATTCAACATCTGCAAATCAATCAATGTGATATAGCACGTTAACAAAATGAAAGATAGAAATCATATGATCATCTCAATAGATGCAGAAGAAAGCATTTGATAAAAATCAACATCCAGTTATGATAAAAAAAAAAGAACACTCAACAAAGTGGGTACAGAGAGAATATATCTAAACATGATAAAGTCCATGTATAACAATTTCACAGCTAACATCATATTCAGTGGTAAAAGTTGAAAGTTTTTACTCTGAGATCAAGAGCAAGACAAGGATACCCACTTTTGCCACTTTTATTCAACATGGTACTGGAGTCCTAGCCAGAACAATGAGCAAGAAAAAGGAATATGAGGCATCCGAATTGGTAAGAAAAAATGAAAACTGTCACTATTTGCAGGTGACATTATATATATAGAAACCCCGAAAGATTCCATCAAAAAATTAAGAAAATAATCCCATTTAAAATTGCCTCAAAAAGAATAAAATTCCTAGGAATAAATTTAACCAAGGAGCTGAAAGTCCTATATACTGAAAACTGTAAGATACTCATAAAAGAAATTGAAGAATATATATAGAAATGGAAAGATACTCAGTACTTATGAATTAAAAGAATTAATAATGTTTAAATGTCCATACTATAGCAATGGCATTTTTCACAGAACTAGAACAAATAATTCTAAAATTTGTATGGAACCACAAAAGATTCCAAAGCAGCAATCTTGGGGAAAAAAAGAACAAAGCTGGAGGTTTCATGTATCCTCATTTCAAACTATATTATAAAGATATAGAAATCAAAACAGCGTAGTATTGGCAACAGACAGACAGATCAATGGAATAAAATTGAGAGCCCAGATTTAAACCCACACATATATGGACAACTTAATGACAAAGGAGTCAAGAACATAAAATGAGGAAAGACTGTCTCTTCCTTTTTGGGAAAATGGTGCTGGGAAAACTGTATAGTCACATGTGAAAAAAAGAAATTAGGCCACTATCTTATACCATACACAGGAAAAAATATTCAATGGCACTAATTGTTAAGAAAATGTAAATCAAACCACAATGAGATATCACCTCACACCAGTTAGACTGTTGGCAAAAACAACAATGACAACAACAGCAACAAAAACACCAAGAAATAGCAAGTGTTGGAAAGGATGTGGAGAAAGGGAACCCTTGCACACTACTGGTGGGAATGTAAATCGGTACAGCCAGTGTGGAAAACAGTATGGAGAATCTTCAAAAGATTAAGATGTAGAACTACCCTATGATCCAGCTATTCCAATCTAGCTATGTATCTGAAGAATGTAAAAACAATGATTCATGAAAATACATGCATCCCTATGTTCATTACAGTGTTATTTACATAGCCAAGAAATGGAAATAACTAAATGTCATTGATGGATGAATGGATAAAGAAGATTTTATATATATATATATACATATATAAATATTATATTATATATTATATTATATTATATATTATATATTATATTATATTATATATATATATATTATATTATACATACACACACATATACATATATTTATAAACATATATATAATGAAATATTACTCAGCCATTAAAAAAAGAATGAAATCTTATCATTTGTGATAGCATGGATGGACCTAAAGAATATTATGCTCTGTGAAATACATCAGATAGAGAAAGACAAATACCACTTGATTTCACTTATATGTGGAATCATTAAAAAACAAACAAAACAAAACAAAAACGAACTCACAGATACAGAGAGCAGATTGTGGTTGCCAGAGGGGAAGGGGGGTGAGGGGTGGCAAAAGGGTGAAGGGGATTGATCGAATGGTGATGGATGGTAACAATATTTTAGTGGTGACCACTTCTTAGGGCATGCAGAAGTAGAATTACAATGTTGTACACCAAAACATAGGTTATATAACAATTTTACCTCAAAATACAATGAAAGAAAGGGCCAATATAGTGACAGTAGCATATTTCTCAGTGATAGGTAGCACTTGGTGATTGGCTGTTACCAAGGAAGGATGGAAAGGATGGGTGGTAACTAGTGCCATTTCCAAGAAAGGAAGCATATCTAAAGGAACATGAAAATGGGCTTCATTTTTAAAAAAGTTGTGTTTGAGATGCCTTCAGAATTTCAAGATATGTTGGGTACACAAATGGCTACATGCCTCTGGGCCCCCCAAATCTAGGCAACAGGAGTTATTATACATTGGACAAGACTGAAATAGGCATTAATCTCCAAGAAAGAACCGAAGAGGGATTAGTCATTTGTGTAAATGAAGAAATCCAAGATAGTACTGGTGACTGTAAGTCTGAAGAATTACAGAAATAGCTAAGTTAATTCAGGTCATCTGCGTAAAAATTTATATTTCCTTGGGAAAACAAACAGATTTTAATTGCAACCAAGGAACTATACATCTAGTTACTTTGCTGTCTGTCTTTAGAAATGAAGAAAATCTGTGTGGTACCTAAAAAAGAGTGGTCTGTTAAAAATATATATATATACACACACATACATACACACACACACACACACACACACATATCTGTCTATTACTATCTAATATGTGTATCACTGGGTAGAAATCTGATTCCATTAAATATTAGGATCATCCAACTAATTCTTCTACCTGAGTCCTTTTGACTTCAAAGTCTAGTCTAATAAATATTTATTTAGATTGCCTTCTTGGAGGATCATTTCTAATGTACTGCTGATGAGGGCTTGGGAAACACCCAAATGCAGTAGGGTGACTAGGATGTAACCTCTAGTTCTATGTGGATGCTTCTAAAGATAAGGGGGCCATGTTAGTCTATGTCCTCTAAGAAACAGACACAAGACAGGATTTGACATGCAGGAACTTTATCCGGGTAAATATTGGTGAGGAGAAGAGTGGAAAGAGTAGAAGGTTGGGAAATCTATCTGACTTCTGAAGAGAAAAGGAAGGAAGGAAGATAGAGATGTCTCTAAAGGGATCGTTTGGTGGCATTTCCTGTGTCTATCATATAGCTGAGATCTTTAGGGTGTTTAATAACCCAGCGAGTGTGAATGACAATAACACAGTGAGTGGGATAATTATGTATTTAAGATAGATTTCATACAGATATAAAAGGAAATCATTAGGTTCTTAGATGAGATGGAAAGCACCTATGGTCCATGTTGTGGGGTGATAGATGGAGATTTTGAAAGTTATGCCTCAGTTATCCTGTGGGTCTGATTAGGGAACACAATCCTATCTGTGAAATCCCAAGAAAATCAGCTTGTCAATCAAATGTCTATAAATCATATGTGACTGACAGGAGATTGCCATGTGATTTAAGGACTTTGTGTTTGCATTCATTTTACAAAGTGAAATAGGTTTTAAATATTTTATTTAAAAATAATTTCAAATTTACCAAAGCATTACAAAAATAAAAATAGTACAAAAAGAGGAGGACAAAAAATACCCATATACCTTATATCTAGATTCACCTACTATTGAATTTTGTTCCATTTTGATTTGTCATTTACTCTTCATTCTTGATTTATTCTTTCTGGATCATTTTGGGGGTGTATATTTATATAAATATATATGTGTACACACATATTATATATACATGTATTATATATATACATAAACGCACACACATATATATTCTATTCATATAATATCTAAAAATATATTTTCTATACATAAAATATAATCCATCATTTATATTCCAATTTTGTGAGTTCATCCAATAATGTTCTTTTTTGTAAACTTCCTCCCTTCCTGCCCCACCCCCCAGTATAAGATCCAGTCTTTTCAGGTATTGCTTTGAGTTGCCATGTCTCTTTAGCCTTTTTTAAATTGCAGCATGAAATACTTTTTTGATAGATTAAAAATCTTATTGAGGAAAATAAACTTTGAGAGTGGGGACTTGGTTGGTCCTATATGTTGCTTAGACACATAGCCCAGAACAGTGCCTCGTGCATGGTAGCACTCGGTAAATATCTGATGAATGAATGAATGAGTTTTGGGGAATGTCTGTATTTTCCTAAGAGGAGTTGTCATAAATGAGCTACACTGGGCTTTGCATTTTAAGAGCATTTATATGTTTTTTTAGAGTTTTATACAAATAGTTCTAGTGTTATTTTATAAAACTAGATTGTGTTTATGCGTGTATGTGTGTGTGTGTGTATGCCCATGTGCGCAGAGCTTAACTGTACCTTAAGACCCCACCTATGTTACTCCCTGCCCACACCATTACCTTTAATCCCTTCTCATCTCTGTGCCAACTTGAGCCTTTTAGTGCTGCTTAAAAGGGAAATGAAAACCCAAGCTCTTCTGGCATGAAGATTGGCATCCAGTCTGACTGTCCCCTGGGCAATGCAAAACATGTGCTCCCAACGCAGGACTGTAATGCATCTGAATGTTCAGATCTAACCAGTAGCCACTTTTAAAAAAATTGCACGCTGATTCCAGTGTCAACATGTTGACTGACAGAATGTCCACATGGTAGGAGGCTTACTGACATGATTTCAATCATAGCTCTGTGAATGGAATGCCCAGGAAAGCCGCCCATCCGTCAAGTCACAGAAACCTCTGCCTCGTTCCAGAGGATCCATTGCATCATTCTCACATTGTCAGAAGAGCAGCTCATGGCTGGAACTGAAGGACCACCCAGTCTTGTGCTGGTTAGGCCAAGGACCTCGTTCAAGGACTCACCCTGCAAGAGTTCATCTCCTAACTTCGGAAACCTGCTGTTCTACTCTTAATAAGAAACTAAGGTCAAAACTGCCAAGTGTTGATAAGAATATCTTGGCTCGTGATTGTAACATAAAGTGAACAGAGTGGGACTCAAGTTGTATATACAGTTTGATTTTATCTATGAAAAAGAAAACTTTGTAGAAAAATGGAAGAAATAATGCCAACATGGTTACAGTCGTGGCTTCCAAGTGATGGGACTAAGGATAATTTATAGTATCTGATCTTGTGTTGTTGGCTACAAGGAGCATATGTTTCTTTGATGATCATGAAAAGAGAAATTAAGTATAAAAAAAAGATGTATTTTTATAGCCTCACATTTAAAAGTGAAATCTAAAGAAACTGGTTGAAGTTCTAAGCCATATTGTATCTCAGTTTCCCCATATGCCAAGTAGGTATGAGAATGCCAGTTATAGATTCTCTGATTGCAATACGTAGGATAAGCATATAATATGCTTTCACTTGCTTGACATAAAGGAGCCTATTATTATTATAACAATCTTTATATTTATCTCAGAAGGAACTCCTTCCCCCAACTCTCCATCTATCAATCAAGGGGAAGGAAAGGGTTATAAATCCTGACCGGCATCTTGCCTGCTCTTTCGAAAGTCTAACCCAGTGGGATGGCAAAAGAAAGTAATTTTTTAAATGAAGAGACTTAGAGCTAATCTCCATCTGACATGCACTTCCCACTCCAGCTTACGTTGAAAGAAGTGCTTATTAAGGACAGACTTGATTCCTTGCCTCTCATTCTTCTTTCTACAAGAGAAACCCTCTACTTCACCAGCATAGTCCCTTTCAATTCCTGAATTTATAAATGTGAGAAAACCTTCAGAACATGATATATTCTTGCAGAATGGTCTGTGGGACAAGAGAGTGATTGACAACTGCAGAAATTACATCTGAGGTTTAGTCCTGCAGGAAAAGGGGATACAAATTGCCTGCAAATTATCCACAAGTCCCTGATGAGCCTGAGGAGAAAATTTAAGAGGCTTCAGTCTTTCTTCAACAAACATGTTCACGTGCCTCCCTTTACTATAACATACAAACGCCCAAGAGAAATTGTCCCTGTGAAAACACTACTTTCTATTTTATCCTTGTCAAATGTGTTAATAGTAAATGTGTAAATGCCAATTAATAGTCTTTACCCTGTGCCAATAGTGTTTCATGTATGATTCAGAACAGAAGAGGTATATAAACTCTGACTGATTGGGTTTATAATTTAAAGAAGAAATCAGATTTTATGCCATAAAAACACATGATGTTAATTTCATAAGGGATATAATGAAATAGCCTGTGAGGATTTGCACTGCAGATCTCACTTGAGCAGAACTAAATACAGTAGAATAAAGGCAATAATAATGATGACTGATACTTATAAGTCTAAAAGGAACAGGTTACATTTCTACTTAAGAGTACATGAAAGTGAGACGTCCTAGACTTTGCACATACCTGGCTTACGATGATGGCTTTCAAAGGTTCTACTACAATACCACTCACAAATGTGATCAGCAAACCAGCGCTGGTCCTCAAAATGTTTCTCACAGGTTTTGCTGAGAAGAGTACAGAAATTGAGAATAAGAGTTTAGATAGACCCTTTTTTAGCAATTTGGGTCTATTGACTCCTAATAACCAATTGGGGCTTGCATTTTGTGTGTCTTTGTGTTTTTAAATTTCATTTTTTGAGTAATTAATTTTTATCTTATTTCATAGAAATATTTGCCTGTGAAAAGTTGGGGGAAAACTGAGCCCTCAAGGCAGACAGTGTGAGAAATACTCTTCTAAAATTCTATAAAACAATCGATGAGATAAATAGAAAGCACCTCTTTAAGCCTTAGGTTTCTCCCCTGGAGAATGGATTTAATAATAGCACTTAGATCTTGAAGGTGGATCTGAGAATTAAGGGAGAATAGATGTATGTAATGTGCCTGCCTTTGGTAAGTGCCCTCGCACCCCACAACTGGCTCTTAGTATTATTGAATAACAAAGACTTCCAGAGATGCCATTCTAAATTATGTGTGCTCAGGACATCAGTTCTGTTTGTAATAGGTCTTCAGGGGATACCCCCACCAAGACACAAACTCCTTCTGGAACCAGCCTATCTCATTTGACAAACTAGGAGTTCATTCATGGGAAACAACCAAACACTTGGGGTTGGGTCTTCTCTGACTCTTCAAGATAACTGCTTCACCATCATGGTATGGAATGTCCTTCTGTATTTTTCCTTTTGTTTTCCTCAAGTCCTTAAGTTGAGTAATTTCTGCAAGCCTCAACAACATTTATTTTGATCTTTCTGGTCTACTAAGTGCTTACATTATGTTGGGACCAGGATAAAATGACCTGTCACTTATGGATGGTGACTATGGAAATGTAAACTTTGCTTTCTAAAGATGCATCACCTTAGATGGTACTTCACAGGGCAAAGAGAACGATATGCAGTCTTCTATCCAAAAAGGCCAATTTTTTTCTAGAGTGTGTTTGGCGAAATGTCAAAATTGAAGGTCACTGCTTCTTTAGCAGGCATTGCTGGTGCCCAAAGAAGGTAGCCTGCTAGTTCAGGGCATAAATGCTAATTAAGTATAGTTCAATGAAAGAGTTTTTCCTTTTTGAATTACAGTACACTGTGATGGAGAATATGAGGCCCTACAGTCAGACTAACAGATCCAAATCATGATTTTGGGACTTCACTGGCAATTCCTTTACTCACTTTGAGCCTCAGTTTCCTAACCTATAAATTAAGGACTGATGGGATAAGGTCTGAGCATCACAGTGCTTAAATAGTATTAACTCCCTTCTTTCTTCAGTTAGTAAACTTGAATTATTTTTCTTTAAAATAAGCAATGAGATGACTTTAACAAGTTTCCATGAGTAGAATCAGATTTTAAGATATAATAAAATGTCAGTATTTATTTTTAAAAACATGCATTGGATTGGGCAGATTCAGTGAACAACAGACTTTTCAAAAATGCGACTGACTCTTTCCAAGGTCAAGCACCTTCAACTCCTTTTCACTCTGCCTAGAACTCTCTGCTCCAGCCAGAATAACTTTCCCATGCGCGTGACTTGGCTCATTCTTATTTTTAGTCCTTTGTGTTTAGCACTCTTCTTGAAATGACCTTCTGATGCCTCCCTGCCAAACCCCACAACTCCTTTACAATTGTTCATCATTCACAGCGTCCAGGAATTGGCAAAAAGAAATCTGGTCAAGCCATTCACTCCAGCCCATCTTTCAGGGCTGGAGGTTTTTTGAGGGAGCTGTACTACCGCCCATTTTGACACATTTTCTTGCGATGATTTCATACACATTTTCATATCTGTAGATTCTTTCTCCCTATTAGAACTATAGAGTTCCATTTCTTCGGGTTAAGATGAGGACGGTCAGGATTAGAGAGGCTGTCACTGGGTCAAGGCCACATAATTTATGACTGATTTGAAACAGGTAGCTAGTTCTTTGTGTTTTTAGTTTGGTATTGTTTTCACTTTACAACCTACTTCACTTAGTGGGTGGCTGGTATCACTGACTGAGAAACAGTAGGGGAACTTCAGAGATGGAAAGGCAGCTCTGGAAGGAATAGGGCAGCTGAGGGGCAGGGAGTGTGATATGAGAGATGGGTCAGAAGGGGGGAGAGTAGAGGAAGGGAGGGAAGAACGGAGTCTCAAAGGATTAATTGTCTTAATCTGAGCATTTCATGCAAAATATAAATAAATAAATAACACCTAAACACCACCACGCCCTCTACCACATTTCAGCTTTGCTTCTATTTTGTGCTTAATAAACAACCCTACTGTCACAGCCAATGAAAACAACAACATAACTGTGCTTTTCCCTTGGCGCTAACTCTAAACAATCTACTGGATGTGGGTCAAAATTGTAAACTGCCAGCATGTTAAAAATAAAAACCAGAAAAACAAACCTAGCTTTTTCCTGAACCATCGTGAGGGTGAATGCAGGACAAGAGCCAGAGAGAAGAGTTACCATAAAAAATAACTAGTGCAAACATCCTTGAACTGATGTTTTCTATAAAAATCTGTTGGCTGTGAATTGCAAAGAGTGGAGTGGAGAAGGAGAAAGGAATGGGGGATCAAGTGGTGTCTGTTTATCGTCAACTAGCTTTCATGTAAAAGTCAGGGCAGGGTCAGCAACAAACTAGGCAGGTGGCAACTCCGGGCCACGCTGCCATAAATAAATAGTTATGTACTAATGTCATACAACCAGCGCTAGATGCAAAGCATATGGGGGAAAAACATTCTGATGTAAATATTAAAAACAAAAACAAAACTAAACTAAATTAAACTAGGGTTGCTGAATTCAGGATTCACTCCTGATACTGGATTTTGAGACTCTGGGAAAATAAAGTGGTGAAGCTTTTTTAACGCCTGGACTAAAAGGTTCTTTGAAATGTAGATTGTTCCCTTAAAAAAAAAAAAAAATCCTTAACCTTTGGCCTAAGAGAGTGTTAGTTTTTGGTGTAGTAATTAAGCCTTGAGAGTTGGCAAAGACCACAGACCCTGGACCCAAATTTCGAGAGTTTATACTCTACCCCTGTTGCTTACTTGTTCTCATGACCTCTGGGAAAGCTACCTAACCTTCCCATGCCTCAGTTTATTCACTCTGCACAAAAGGGAGGAGGAGGATAACGGCGATAGTACCTGCTTCATAGGAAATTATGATTAAGTGAGTCAGTGTGTGGAGAACAAACAATAACTGGTCAATAACCATGGCCATGTGACCTATCATTGTCAAGTGGTCTTACAAAGGCTATTCAACTTACACAGAGTATCCACCGGACACTACACTAAGGAATCTATCTGTTCCTTGTACTAACTTAAACTTAATGCTAACTGTGGTCTTGCCAGCTCTTAATGTGTAATTACTACACCAAAAAGTAACACTCTCTTAGGCCGTTTTACAGACAAAGGAGCTAAGGCTTGGATGGATTAAGACATTAACCCAAGAAGCATATCTAAGCTAAATTTCCAACCCAGGCCTTATTTCAGATTTTTAAAAAAAGGAAAGAAAGAAAAAGAAATTACTACTTTAAAATGGAAACAGCTTCTCGTTCTTAAAATGTTAAATTTGAGAAGAAAAACAACACATTGCCTTCTAAGAACCAGATTTTTTATTTTTAAGATTTTATTTATTTATTTGACAGACAGAGATCACATGTAGGCAGAGAGGCAGGCAGAGAGACAGGAAGCAGGCTCCCCGCTGATGAGAGCGGGGATGAGGGAGGGCCTTGATCCCAGGACCCTGAGATCATGAACTGAGCCCAAGGCACAGGCTTAATCCACTGAGCCACCCAGGCGCCCAAGAACCAGATTTTTAAGAAAAGATTTTATTTGAGAGAGCGAGAGCACGCACCAGTTGGGGCGGGGGGGGGGGCGGGA
Organism: Mustela putorius furo; assembly: GCF_011764305.1. Classification (NCBI taxonomy): domain Eukaryota; kingdom Metazoa; phylum Chordata; class Mammalia; order Carnivora; family Mustelidae; genus Mustela; species Mustela putorius. The sequence goes on from NW_025422047.1 coordinate 3,883,079, forward strand.
GGAGGCAGAGGCAGAGAGAGAGGGAGAAGCAGACTCCATGCTGAGCAGGAAGCCAATGTGGGGCTCAATCCCAGAACCCTGAGATCATGACCTGAACCGAAGGCAGAGGCTTTAACCCACTGAGCCACCCAGGCGCCTCCAAACCAGATTTTTTTTAAAGGGATTAAAGGACTGATGTCCTAATTAATACATTGCCTCGGGAGGGCTGATATCTGTTACAACACCTCAATTACTGTTAAAAACAGTAATTCTTTCAGTGACTCATTTCTCCAAACATTTCTTGAGCGCCTACCATTTTCTGAGAGGTCAAGATACAAAAAGAGTAAGAACTGGTTTCAGTCAGTTAAGCACCTAACTCTGCGGAGTGAGAGAGCGATGCTTTCCTGCGGGCTGTTTGATGAGGTCGCATTTGTTTTCTACTCTGTTTCCCAAAATGACCAAAAGTGCTTTCCTCGCGAGCTGCAGAAATTGCCGGACTTCTCAACACAAGCCAAGCTGTGCGTCTACAGCTGTCCCAGCGGGGATTACCTGTCCGGCTCCTGCTCGCAGAGGGCGGAGAGACCTCGGAGCAGACGACATTCTTTGCTGGCCTCCGATTGGAGCTGAGCTAAAACGGCGCGTTTGGAAGCGTATTCAAATGGCGCGCCCAAGCCGTCGCTTTCTGGGGCTCAAGCTTGAGGATCATGGGACGCTTTTGTGCCCTGCTGCCCGGTGTGTGAGCTAACGCTCCCTGATTGCTGGTAGCTGGGAGAGTACGCATTCCGCGAACAGACCAGGTTGATCCCAGGTGAACGCAGCCGGGACACCAGTCCGCAGAGATTTAGGCGCCACCTCTGCTGACGGCAGCTCCTTCCTGGTTGTTTTGCCCTTAACTATCATGGCGGCGGGTTGCCTTCGGCCGGGCCTACTGCGGCTGCTCAGAAAGCCAAGGTAGGGCAATCGGGTCTACAGCCCGCCCCCCGCCGCCGAGCTGCCGGTGGAAGCCTAAGCTGTGCAAGTTAGTGATGAAGGGGGTATAGGAACAAGCCAAAAAAAGACTAGGACCCAGCGCCTTGCCGCTGCCTGCCCACCCCTCGTCTCCCGGCACCAAGGCTGCTGGAGCCCAGGGCGTGTTTTCCTTGTCCCCGCCACTTTCCCGTCCCTGGCCCAACATGATACTGACCAAAGCCCAGTACGACGAGATAGCCCAGTGCCTAGTGTCTGTGCCGCCTACCAGGCAGAGCCTGAGGAAGCTGAAGCAGAGGTTCCCCAGGTAAGTGTCCGTCTCTCCGCTCGCACAGCCCTTTGCCGGCAGCAGCTGTGCCCGGGCATCCCAGCCAGCGCTTAGGAGCCACGTGTCACCCAGGAGCGGGGAGGAACAGGAGTGTCTGGTGTTGGGCGATCAAGGATGTGAAGAGCTTTCTTCTTTCACCTGTCTTCCACAGGAGACCCTCAAAGGGATGAATCCCTGGCAGCTTCCCAAGGCCTTGAAATGAAATTCAAGTCCACAAACGTTTATTGAAAACTTGGTGCGTTCTAGGTGATGGCTGCCCATGATAGGTGCTTCGTAAATGTCTGGTTAGTTGACAGATACCAAGGATGAAGGGTAGGTGGCAGGGCCTTCCCAAAGTGGCAATACAAAATGGCCCCGGGAAACAAACAAGGGACCACTGGCCCCGGGAAACAAACAAGGGACCACAGGCCTAAAGGGGCCTCCTCCTGCTCAGCTCCGACTCTCTAATGCCATTAAGTGATCTCCAGGGTTCTCAGTGCAGTGAGAGACTCACGCCCTCAGGATTCCACTCTTGGGTCAAGATTGGCCATTTTAACAACCATATTATACATACTCCAGCGGTATTTCATACTTCCCACCCTTGCACAGATATCACCAAAGACATGTTTTCTTGAAGAAAGAGATTATTGGATAATTGATATTAATAAAGTACAAATTGAAGGGTAAAAGTCTTTTATGACCTCAATGTTTTTGAAGGAGTCCGTTTTCCTCATCTATAAAATGTTTTTTAGTATTATTCAGATATAATTAAAGGCAATATTTTTCCATTTATAGTTTCTAAGACTTTTATCAGACTTGTTAACAAGGAATAAAATTGACAAACTGGGATTTAATTTTCTTTCATTAACTCTTGCCAACTCTTCCAATGAACAGTGAAGTAGGAGAAAGCTGGTTAGCTGAGAGAACAGGTAGATTTTTCTGGGCAGCTTGAAGATGGAGCATACATTTAGAACTTCTGCTCTTGTTATGGTCTTCTATTACTACTGTATTTTTGCTTCTCTTTCTTTTTGCCTCCCTTTTCCCTCTCCTCTTCTACCACACTTCTTTTTCTTTATCACTATTTTTTTTCACCCTTGTTGCTTCATTTTCATAAGAAGTAACCTTCCCATATACTTATAGAGGATTTAGAAAGTGTACTAAAGAAGGATGCCCTTTGTTTGGGGCACCATGCTCTGTTGCCTATTCTCTTATGTGCTTCCCCGCCCCCCCCCCATATTCATGACATAGCCAAATATTTTTCAGTTTTCCCAAATACCATTCAGAGAATAACTAACTCTTCTTCCACTGGAAACTTTACAGTCTGTACTACTACTCTGCAAAAGATGAGATTAAAGGGTCATTTAGCAGCATGAGTGGAAATTCTATTAACAGTGTGATTTTTGGGAGTTGACTTCACAGTTTTCATGATGGCACTGTTTCACAACAGGTGGTTGTTGTAAAGGCCTTGAGCAACCTTTAGATTTGATAGTTCATTTTATTAGAGTCAGTCAGGTAAGGACCTCATAGATAATTTCTGATGGTTTAAATAGGTTAAGTGACTTTTCAAAATGCCTTTAGTCAAAAGACAAAACAATGTCAAATACAGGTTTCTTGACTTACAGTTCAGAATTCTACACTAAGCTGCCTTGATTAGTCTTCATATTAATAGTAATAACAGTGATAACTATTTTTTGGTGGTATTCACATACACTAAGTACTAAAAAAAAAAATCAAAGTACTAAAATGGTTTTGTTTTTGTTTTTGTTTTTAAGATTTTATTTATTTGAAAAAGAGAGCACATGTGCAGGGACGGGTGTGAGGGGAGCAGAGTGAGAGGGAGAGAGAATCCCAAGAGACTCCACCTCGCCCAGTGCTGAGCCTAATGCAGGGCTTGATCTCCCTACCCCAAGATCATGACTAGAGCTGAAATCAAGAATCAGAGGCTTAACAGACTGAGCCACCCAGGGTCCCCAGTACAGAAATGTTTTCAAAAGTTGCTAAAAATTTTATTTTCCTGTTTTTAAAAGTTTTGCATGCTCAGTAAAGAAAACAAGAATTACTCATAATTGCATGCCCAGAAAATTTCTTTTAATAATTTATATATTTCCTTATGGTCTTTTTTTCAGTGTAATTCTGTCCTTATTAGTATAGTTTATAGGTCTTCCTATTCTTACTTAGCATATTGTGAGCACTTCTCATGAAACACTTCACAATTTGTTTCAAATAAATAATACCACTTTCCATATGTGCCATCCACTTCTTTATTACTGGACATCAAAAGTTTGTTTTTTAAATTTTCTGATGTATTTGGTATATAATGCCAAGTCGTCTGCTTATTTTCTTTAGATCCACAGATGTTGGGTGTGACTATATCAGTAGTTTTTAAACTTTTTGGTGTTCAGATCTCTATACTCTAAATAAGCCTCAAAGACCCCAAAGAACTTTTGTTTATGTAGACTACATCTATTGATGTTCACCAAAATGGTGAAATTAAAATTGGAAAAATTTTTTAAAAATCTTATTAATTTATTTTAAAATGACAGTAATAAACCCATTTTGTGTTATCATATTTTTCTGATTAATAACCATCATTTCAAAAAAGTAGTGAGAAAATGGCATTGTTTTACATTTTTGCAGATCTCTTTAGTGACTGTCTTAAATAGAAGGAAGACATCTGCTTCTGTATTCAACCTGTTGTAATGTGTTATTTTGATTAAAGAGTATGAAAAAACTCTAGCCTCAGACAGATGTAGTTGAAAAAGAGAAGAATAATTTAATAGGCTTTTAGATAATTGTGGATATTTTTGTTATTACATAAAACCTAGCAAGTGGTATTTTCTCAAAGGTTAATTGCAAAGTAGAATGTGAAACCATATCATGAAGCTTTTCACTCTGTTACATTATAGTCCATTGGCCTGTCTTGAACTTTGAGTGGATCTTCAACCCATTCGTGATTTTTATCATTGCATTTTTTTATCATGCATTTTTATCATGCATTGTTTGTTTGCAAAATGTTGGTTGTGAATTATGTGGATCTTCCAAATGTTGTCACCTTTCATTTTACAGTATAGAAAAATCAGATTCGTTAATATCCCCACAGATCTCATCAGAAAAATATGTGAGATTTGAATCTGTCAAGCTTATGGTGATGGGTACAGAGTTTTCCAATATTTGAATTTATACTTGAAAGCTCAAATTTTATTATTGCAACAAGTATTATCACTTGTTTTCTTTGAAGTGACAGGCTCACATTGTTTATTTTTGAGAAAATGTCTTCCAGACACCCAAATCTAAATAATTATACTTTGTTCATTGTTCGTTCAAGTAAAATGTGGTGTCCCATGGAAAAAGTGGCTGGTTCAGCAATCATGTAAGTAGCCTCCTTTAAGTCAGCCATCGTACTTGGATATGTAGACGTGCTTTGTATTTGCTTCTTCTTTTGTCCTATAGAATGTTAAAAGGATGCATATTCAAAGGTTGAGATTTAATAAAGTTAATTAGTGAATCTTAAGATGTTCTTATTGTGAAACTGGCCTTTTTTTTTTTTTTTTTTTTTTTTTTTTTGTTCTGCCAGTATGTTGCAGTGAAATTTACAGTGACTTCCTGGAACAGTTAGCCTGGCCTTGATTTCCGCATAGGGGCTGGCAGGTTTTACCCATTATTGTTTTTGTACTGTCCATACAAATTTCACACAAAAGGCAAATCATGTGTCTTACTTTTCCGTAAAAATAGTTTTGACTTTGTAGACACCTGAGAGGGTTTCAGGGACTCTAGGAGTCCACTGGAGTCCACTGACCACACTTTGACAACCATGAACTATTTCAAATCAAAGGATATGTATGTTTTAAAGGGTTTTGGTGTATATTGACAAATTAGTATCAAAAAGATTATACTGAGGCTCCTGGGTGGCTCAATTGGCTAAGCATCCAACTGTTGATTTTAGCTCAGGTCACATGGTCTCAGGGTTGTGAGAGAGAGCCCCTGCGCTCCCTCAGGCCTGGAGCCTGCTTAAGATTTTCTCCCTCTCCCTTTACTTCTCTCCCATCTCTCCCCCGCCTCTCTGTGTCTCAAAAAAAAAAAAAAAAAGATTATACTAATCTTGTTATTACCAGGGCATGGGAGTTTCTGTATCTACAACTTTGGCCAGCATTAAAGCATGTCATTATTTAATCTTTAATATGATTGATCAAGATTGACATTTTGTAATTTGCATTTTTAATTATAATACATTGTGTATTTCCCCACTTGTTTAATGACCACTTAACTTTCTTCATCTTGAATTACCTGCCTGCTGTCCTTTGTCTAATTTTATATTGGAGTGTTTGCTGTTATTGTTTATTGATTTGTTATTGTTTAGTGATCTGCATATGTTAAGGATGTTAATCCTTTACGTGTCATATCTGTTGCAGATGTTTTCCCAGTTGTTAGCTTTTAAATATTGTTCAATTTTTTTTTTAATTCTTTTTAAAGATTTTATTTATTTATTTGAGAGTGAGAGCATAAACAGCAGCAGGGCTGTGGGTGAGGGGAGGCAGAGGAAGAAGCAGACTCCCCACTGAATGGGGAGCCCGGTGCGGGGCTCGATCCCAGGACCCTGAGATCATGATCTGAGCTGAAGGCAGACACATAACTGACAGAACCACCCAGGCACCCCTTGTTCTATTTTTTATATGCTTAACTTTATGTTCTTTTTTCTGAAAAAGCCCTATCCTAAGACATGAAAACTGAATCTTCACCTGAATTTTCTTCTAGATTCTTTATGGCTTTCTTTCTTATCAAATATTTAATCTGTCTAGCTGAAGTGTATTTTAGTATATGTTCAAAGGTAAAGATGTAGCTTAATCCCCTCCCCCGCAAATGCTCACTGTGGCTTCTACCTGCTAGCCTTACTTATCCATGACTTCTTTGTTTCCACCAAAATTACAAATTTATGTCTCTACAAGTCACTATGTTGTGCCTGGGCAGTCCCCTTAACTACTCTGGTTTTATAATTCTTCGATTTAAAATGAAGGGCTAACACTTTATGATGTCTAGTACTGTACAACTTCAAAATTCACCCTCATTCTATTCTATTCTGTTCTGCAGTTTTACAGGTAATGGACCCTTTGGGCCCAGGAATATAGGCATACTGTATTTAAGTACTTACTGAGGATACATTCATTAATTTGCAGCTCCCAGCTTATTTCCTGGACCTCCTATTCAGATAGAAGCCCCCAGTCCAATCAGATTATATTTTACATTTTATTTTCCTGCCTAAACACTACATATGTATCTAATTATATATGTGTGTGTGTGTGATTCTTAGAGAGTGCCAATATACCTTTCACACAGGTTCCCCTAGTGTTAACATCTGACATAACCGTAATAAAATGATCAAGATCAGGAAATTAATTTTAATGTAGTTTGGTTAATTAATCTACAGGCCTGTTTTGAACTTTTGCTCATTTTTTTCACTCACATCCCTTTTCTATTCCAGGATCACACATTAGAATTAGTTGTCATGTCTTCTTAGGCTCCTCCAGTCGGTGGCTGTGCCTTACCATTAGTTTTTGTCTTTTATGATCGTGACAGTTTTAAAGACTGCAGGCCAATGACTTTGCAGAGTGCCCCTAAGTTTGTACTTGATTTTTTCTCATTATTAGATTGAGAGCAAACATTTTTGAGAGAAAATAGAACAGAGATGCTGTTGTACCCTTCTCGGTACCTCACATCAGGGGGTGCATGACTTTATATTGTCTTATTGCTGGTGAGGTTAACCCTATTCGCTTGGTTGAAGTGTGGTGTCTGCCAAGTTTCTCCATTATAAAATTACTACTATTCCCTTTCTAATAATTACTTTGTGGGGATATCCTTTGAGTCTATGCAAATATCATATCACACTATTCTGTTGATACAAGCATCCATCAGTGGTTCTTGCTTAAAATTGTTATTACCGGTATTTGCCTAATGGTGATTTTCTATTTCTCTCACTGGAATACCTTTTCAACTAATATAATCTACCACCACCATTTCATGCGAAACAATCCATCCCACAGTTGGCTCATGATTTTCACTGGTACTTGCTGTTCATTCACCTCTCATGGCATTTGATCTGTAATAATTCACTGTGTGCTCACTGTGTCTGTGGCACTATTTGAATATTTTTTAGAAAACAGATAGGACATTGTAGTAATTAATTTAGAATAACTTCCAATCTGAGTAAAGACTTTAAGACATATCCGTCACTCTAATTATTAGAATCACAGAATCCACAAGGGATTTGTGGAACATTTAGTACATGTATGTATAGTCAAGTGGGTTGTCTTTGAGAAGATATGCCTTGGCTGGAAATTCTTTTGCTGGTAAGCTAAGCCCTTTGGCACAAATTTCATTTTTCCCTGAGTTCCCTTGTCATGGATTTATTATTTGGTTGCTATTTATGCCTGTACTGACGAGTCAGAAGTCTTGATACCATACATCTCTAAGCAAATTCTTGTCTTTACCTCACTGTATATCTTTTCCCTCAGGGATCCTGGCTCAGCTGTTTCTAAGAGTGCCTTCCCCATTCTTAAGTATGATTTTCTGTCTTGGCCCACGACATCTACTGTTTTCCCAGTCTTGGATCATAGTATAGGCAACCATTTACTCATATGAGGCTGTTCCTAGAGAAATTTCACAAGGAGTAGTTAAAAACTTGTTGGCTCATTTTCTTGAGATCTTCACCTACTTTATCTGAGAACTGGAGTTAGGGCTGGCTCTATTTTGTATTTGCCAGGGTAGAGCTTAGTGGGACTTAATGGTGGACCTACAGTCCAGTCTGGTTAGGAGTGGAGTAGCAGAGGGACGGGCTTGGGACAAACACAATTTTATTTAAGTTTTACATTTGTTCAGCGTGGTGTAGTTTAATTTGGTTCTGCCATTGACTACAGTTACCCTGTTTTGAATAATGTTATCCCCCACCACCAGTGATGCATTTTAAGCTATTCTCTTGTCCCATGGGGAGCCTTATATTTTATTGTTTTTTTGCTTCCTATGACTATTTGTTCTTGGGGAGTGACCTGGCTTTGCCACTTTTATCTGAGTCACAGTTGCCTCGTCTGTTAAAAAAAAAAAAAAAAAAAAAAAAAAAAAAAAAAAAAAAAAAAAAAAGGGACAGAGCTCCATTGCTAAGAGGTAGAAGAAGTGGGATTCAAACCCAGGCAGAGTATAACTGCAGACTCTTAACTCTTAACTCTGCGATTGCCTCTCACCGTTCAGTTCCTTAAGTCTGTGGTGAGGATTAAATAAAATAAGGCATGTAAAACACTTAGCATGTGTAAACGTTCTGGTAAGTATTTAATGGATGGTAAATATGATTATTGTTATTATTAGAATTTAGTAGCTCGCCTACAGTAGAAGAAATGTCTGAGTATAAGCCTTTTGAAACATAAAACAAAATTTTGCTTTGATACGGATCAGTTGATTGTATGGCTCTGAACACATGGATTTAATCTTCAGTTGAATACGGCCCAGATATCAGAAACTTGTCTTAAATCTCTCATAGTAATATATAGTGTCATTTAAAAGAAAGGAAACCAAACTTTTGAACCCAGATGCACTGATTTTTAAGAATTACAGTAGTACATTGCAGTGTATAATTAATAGTGATTTACTTAAATTGGAAGATTATTCCTATTCGCTTGTTCTCTCAGTTGAATTGATAGTTGATTCTCAATTTGTGGTCAATTTTCTATTCTTTTGATAATGTTGTGGTACAACGAAATTTCAAAATAATGAGTGAGAATAGCCTGTAAAGGGAGAAAAAGTCAGTCAGCCTTTTATTGAGCTGGAAGTTCTTTTGGTGGTTTTGCTGAGGAAACATAACTGATTTACATGACCTTCAAAAAATAGTAAGCATATACTTAAAAATATATAGAGGAGTATTTATATATTGATCTTTAGGGCAAATTGGAAAAGAAATCTGCCTAAAAAGTGGCCTAAGAAAAGAATGTGGTTATTTCATGTATTTCCTTTGGTCATCTTTTAAAATATGATTTTTTATTTCATAACATTTCAGGTTTTTATTTTATTGTTGCATATTAGCCTAGCTTTAAAATTCTTCTGGAAGGTTATTTTATAAAGGATATGACACCTTGTGCTTTGATCAGATATCTGTGCCTTTTTGGATTCACATAGTTGCAAAAGTGAAATGAGCTTGAATTTCTATGAAGGAGTATTTGGAGAAAATCTCAGATAATGTTATCTTGAGACAAACGTACATGCTATTTCTTACTAGTTTGAGGAGAAAAATTTTATCTTATTAGATTATTGGCTTCATTTTAAAGTCTATATTCAGGCATCAAACCTCAGTCTACTAAGTAATAACTCATCTCAGAATGTTTACAGATACAATAAAGAGGAATTCTATATCTCCCTAGGAGAAAAATATTCAATTGATGTTTAGGGTAATAATATCTTAAAATTTGACTTTCAACAAATGTTGACTGAATTTAAAAGTGTATTTTTATCACACCTTTTGTGCAGTTTTGCCATATTTGTTGAATTTTCCTTAGAAACAGAACAATCAAATACTTTAACAGTATAAGAATAGTGGGAATAAGTGGTAAAAATGACCTTAACGTATAAAAGTCATATACAGGTGTGAAAATCATATGGGAGACAGGTAAAGAATAAATATTCCTTTATTTTCAGTTGGCTTTTTCCTGAAAGGAAATGTTTTCAAATGTTTAATTCAATGTATCTTTCTCTCTTTCTGCTGTCAGATTGCTTCTACCATGAGCTGGTACACAATGAACACAGTAAAGGTGTTGGGGTACAGCTTCCAACTGAATGACGAGTATCCATTTCTCAGGGGAACAGAGTAGACAGCTGGCTCCAGGATGGTTTCCTCGCTCCATGGGCTTCGAGAGCAGCAGGGAGCAGTCTGTACCTTGTGTATTAAAGACAGTACATAGCTGGTCAGAAGTCCAACCCTTTCCTAGCCACTTTTAGGAACTAAATACTGCCTCTTTTTTTCCTTTCCTGTTTCCTTCCATTCCGACGTTTCAGGAGGCTTCTTGATATACTATATTAAAGAGATAATAGTTCTTCTTCATAACTTAGAGCTTCCTTCCTGCCAGAAAACAGTGACACTATTGACATTGTCATCTTTTTCAAGTGTTTTCCCTTGCCTGAGGGCTGATCTTTTCTGTCCTTCTGGTTTCCCAGCAGCGCATAAATTTTTTTGTTTTTTGTTTGTTTTTTAACCTAAGTTTGGTATTCAAATCATGACCTGATAAACACCTGAAATATCATTGAGATAATGGAGAGGTCTGCAATTTTCTATCCAAAGTAAAATGTTAAAATATCTTTTTTCCCCTGTGTTTTCAATATTGAGATTCAGCTGCTAAAATGTTTGAAAACTTTTAAAGTTAGAGACATAACTTCAAGACCATGGAAATAAATATTTTGAGTCTGAGAAAGCAGTACAAGCAGAGGAAAAAGTAAGTGGGTTCATGTTTTTTGATACTGTCAAAAGTACTGAGTCTTTCCCTGACCAAGTGCTGGCCCCTGCTGATTGGCGTGATTCTGTATGAAGCTTGAGCTTTTTCTAAGGTTTTCCTGGGAACAGTAGTGATACACAAGATTAAGACTTAAAAATACATGGTGCATTGTCACCCTTTCCTCCCCCCAACATAACTCATCTATTTCTCATGTATTTATTTTTATTATTGTTGAGACTTGTCCCGTGCTCCAGGTTCAAGAAAGGATGAGATATATACTCTACTCTTGTATTTATTCTGCTTTAGGAAATAGCACACCTTTGATATTTACAAGGGTCATCACTTCATGATTGTTGGAATCCCCAAATATGCAGCTAGCACTAGAGTGGATGGCAAAGGTCTGAAGCTTTGTGATGCGGGTGTTTGGTTGAGCTCGCTTAGTAGCTAATTGACTTGGTCTTCCCCAAATCAGGCTAGTGGTAGGAAAGATTCAGATTTACACTCGGCAAACTCCTGAATTATGTTTGTCATGAATATTTATGATCACTCTCAGGTAGAGCTGGGGATGTTTAATCTAGGAATGCTGTGGATACCCAACTTCAGTGCCAGGATGAATAGAGACAGAGTGAAATCTCTTTGTTTTGTCACTCATGCCTGTGCCACACCTTAGCCTCCTGAGATTCCCTAACTTATAAGATGGTGTTTAAGACTAGAAGGGGAATAAGGCTCTTTGTAGGGGTAGGCTTGGTAGATGGGACGTGGTGGAGTAAAGCATCACTTAAATGGATCTTCCTACAATCATGTGAAATTAGACTGGCGATTTTTTTTTTTCTATTTTTTGCTTCTGTCTATACCTCTTCCAAGCTGATGTCATCTTTTGTCAAGGTGTACTACACTGTTATTTGTTTTTGCTGATAATATTGGGAGGAGAAAGCTAATAAAATTTGAAATTAACTTACATTTCAAGCCCCATTTAGCAAAGATAGTAAATGGACTGGGAATATGAGAGAGACTCTTCATGGGATAGCATTAAAAAACCCCACAGACTCTTACAGTTTAGATGTAACAAATAGCTCACAAACATCATTTCTTAACTCGTGAAGTCACCAGTATCTGGATTCTTATTTCCTGAGGCCAGCTAAAATACATATCTAAAAATAAAATCCATTTCCCCTCCAGTTTATAACATTTGGATTTTTGTTTGCATCATGATGCATGATGGACATGTTGGAGACTCTTTGGTGCAAATCACAGAAGTTTCTCCAGAGGGACCTGCATACCTCTCTTATTATTTTAGATTCAGTGACTTCTGAGCGTTGCATTGAAAACCAATTAGCGATCATCTAGTCAAATCAGTTAATGTTGTGATGCACCGAGGGAGCAGTGCTACCCGGTGATCTGGACAAAGTTACACACGTGCAGGTAAAACTCTTCCTCTGTGCTCTTTAACTAGAAATCTTAGATTCCTGTCTCTTGAGGAGCTGGTCAGGTACCAACAGGAATGAATGAATGAAGCTAGCCTGGTTGGGATTGTGGCAAAGGGAAAGAACAGTTGTGTGTACTAATGTGGCAGCCGCTACCTTATGCCCCATGCTGCTGAGTCTTTTATTCCCTAGAAAACAGCTCTCTATCTCACTTTTAGAAAAAAAATACTCTGAGTTTTGAATGTTGTCCATTTGTTGGAACTTTTAAAGACACTGTGGGCCAATGGTTTTCTTGCCAAACAGAGCAAATCTGTGGGCTGAATTTGGCCCACAGTCAGTGAGTGCTGGAGCTGGCTCTTTCTGGCTTCTGAGAGCTGATGATAAGTATCTTTTCCTGACTCTACAAGCTGTGACCTCCCATCTAATAGCTTAAAATTAGAAGCAGTAGGGGTGTTTACACCACAGAAATTGGCTAACTTGTGACAAACCTGGGCTCTCCCCACTGCCACCAAAGGCATTTCTTAAGCCCCACCCCCAACACCACTGCATACCATCACCAATCTGAGACTTTTGCATTGTACATTATGGCCCTGTAACATGTCTTTTCCAGAGTTTTCTTAACCCAATTTATTCTATTTGTTTTTTTTATAGCTTTTTTCCTAAAAGGGATCTTGAAAATCCCTTTTCAAAATGCTTACATCTATATTTCATTTATTCTTATAATACTTTTGTTGGGCTCCCCCCCCTTTTTTTTTGTTCAAAGAGAGCATACATATATTTTTTCCCCACTATAGTTTATGTGGGAACTAGAATGCCAGTTTTGTTTTTTTTTTAAAGATTTTATTTATTTATTTGACACAGAGAGAGACATCACGAGCAGGCAGAGAGGCAGGCAGAGAGGAAGGAGGAAGCAGGCTCCCCGCTGAGCAGAGAGCCCGATGCGGGGCTCCATCCCAGGACTCTGAGACCATGACCTGAGCCGAAGGCAGAGGCTTAACCCACTGAGCCACCCAGGTGCCCCTGCCAGTTTTGAGCCTTAGAAGTACCTAGTATATTATTGATGTTATGATACATATCATAATGGGCGTTTGATTGAACTGACCTGAGAAAAATGCTGCTTGGTTGAAAAAAAAAAAAAAAAAAAACCATATATGTATGTCTCATTTAAGGAAAATTGATTCCTTTCAAAACAAATTAATTAGCTAACTTTAGGGATATTACAGCGATTCTTTACTCTCTCTAGGAATTTGGAAATGTTCCAGTGGTATACCTGAGGGTTTATCATGTCAGAAATTATTTTTTTTTAGAAACTTCAAGCTTAGCTGTTACATCTTCAGTTGGCAGTTACTCTAGTATAAAAAGAAAATAAAGCATCTTTATAATTATAATGAAAAACAAATGAGAAGATACCCAGTTGATTATAATTTGATTTTGTACAATTTTCTAAAGACTCAATTATCACATGTTCAAATGTGTTTCTTTTCTACATTTAAAGAGTCAGTAATAAAGTAATATGACAGTGTACAGCTAAAACAGATAATAAAATTAACATTAGGCAAGAATATGTGCATTTTAGAATAAGAGGAGAAATTCTTTGTGGGGATAGCCCCACATGAGTGGGCTGGCCAGGTGGTATTGAGTTTGGCAGAGATGTTACAGCCTGTTCTTGACCTTGAGTGCTTTATCAGCTCTCTCTGCTTATGATTAGTTATTTTATAAATTGATAGGAGGCAAAACCCATTATTGGGAACTCCAGGAGGCGGTTCAGTTTTTTGTTATAAAGCCAGTTTTATAAATTGGCTTAAAGAGCTTGGTTCTGGAAATAGACTTATGAATTCTGGGTTCATGACTTACTTGCTGGGTGACCTTGGGTAACTTTCTTCATGTCTTGGTGTCTTATTTGTGAAATGGGATTGTTATGAAATTGAAATGAGGTAGTACCTATAAAATGAGTAACATAGTTCCTAATACTGTGCTAAATAAATTTTTCTGTTTCTGTTATTGCTAACATTGATTTAATGATGCTCATTGCAGTGGTATTTATGCTTATAATAATTAGACTCAGGACATCAGAACTGAAAAAATTTTACCTAAAACAAGCCCCTTTATTTTCTAGGTTGCCAAAATGTTTCCCATTTAATCCCAGGATAATAAGAAACCTACTTTTACTAAGTTACAGTGAAGTCCTTAGATGATAATGGCAACCAAGATGGGATTTTGCGGGGGGGATGACAGATGAGGATATGTAGGTTTAGGTTGATTCTCCTCCCCACCTCCCCCCACCCCCGGTCGAGTAAGTGTGAATATTAAAACCTGAAAAATTTTAGGTATTTTCTTGTCTAATTACAACTGAAATATAAACTGTCAAATTCTAGAATCTCTTTTACATTCCCACCCCACCTTGATAGCAAGGTGGTTATGAACTTAAGAGAGATATTAGGATGGACACCAGTTTTGGAGTCAGGGTTCTGCCACCAGGACGTAGCTGGAGTCCAGAAATTATGTGAGTTCAGGTAAAAGTCTTTTGGGGCATGGAGTTCTTGTGGGATCTCCAGATCATAACATGAGTGTGGACACTGGTTTTAGTGTTTAATGTAGATATGAATAAATTTGAAGATTGAGTGCTTTTTCAATAATCTTAAAATCTTTTCATGCTACTGATTATGAAAAGACCTTGAGGTAAACACAAAGGGATTGCATAAACCTTTTAAAGAAAATAGATATATTGCCCCTTAAGGCTTTGGTTATTATTTACAATGTATTCTAGAATGCTGCCTGCAAAGAATTTGCTTAATTTATCTTATTTGTGCAGTTCTGCTGATCATATCATTACAATAATAATGAATTGGGCTAGGTAGTAATTCTTCCCCTCTTCTATTCTATTTATCGTGGAGCCTATCTTCTAGGTTCTCCATTGAGGAGAGGCTTTAAGATATAGACCTACTCCATACTTCACTTAAGGTACTTAGACCGGATGAGAATAAAGGTATCAAAACTGGTTAGAAATCATTGTGTTTAATAATAATAATAATAATACTTAAAAATTTGAATGGTACTCTGAAAAATGGTGCCTGAAGTCAAAGGTAATAGAAAAGTCATAATTGTACTATGGAATGTATTTTGAGGACAATGCCTTATAACTCTTCTGAAGTGTGAAAACGAGACTTGGTTAGTTTTATTTCATCTGTTAAGGGTGTGTAAGGAGTCTAGATTTGGTACATTGTCATGGAAAATATTTTATTCATGTTATAGCTTTTTGGACAATTGTATTCTGCATTGTATTACAATGGCACAATAAATTGCTGAATATACTGTCTGCTGAATATGACTTTACCATGAAAAATTTGATGCATGGAGAAGGAAAGGTTGGAATATATCAACCTTTTCTGACAAGGGACTTTGAATTTTGACCTAATACAGGTGACCTTTGTGTGCAATAAAAGTGAGCTTAATCTTGAGGTCAAGGTTGAAGTGAATGGCAGAGCTGACGCTGATTGTGGGTACTTCAGAGCCTACCTGGCTATTGGCTCAATGGGAGTCCGGCACTTTTTTTTTTTTTTTTTTTAAATTTTTAGCCTTTTCAGGAGCTTATTTATAGTAAGTTGTTTAGCTCTTTAACACTACCCCATTTCCTCAAAGCCCAGATATCTGTTTAGTTGTGGTAAGTTCGTCTGTTTATTTATAAAGTTTACTGTTTCTGAGTGAAAGGTATGAGTGTGCTATTATTTTCTGTTCCATAGATAAGCCATAGCTAAAAATAAAAATGTTCTTATGACTTAAAGAAAAGACAACTGACACATATAACCTTGGAAAGGAAAATATATCTTCTTTTAAGAGGTTTATTTCTTTGACAAGTTGAACTCTTATTCTCTAACTTTGGAACTGTCAGAAGAATTTTTAAATAGTTTGTACCTTTATCTGGATTATAATTAAGAGAACTCTTATGAATTATTGTCTTAAAAGGTTTAGATGATTTAGAGACTGGTTATTCCCTTGGAGGTTCCTTTGAAATGCATCCACTAATGCATTTACATTAGAATATTACATGATATAAAATATTTTTAAGGTTTTTCTTGCTGTACATAAAAGGGAAATTATTTTAAAACACAAATTTCACTATTAAATATCTCTACTGTTTTGTCATAGGTAAATTACACCTTAGCAAACATCAAAGAAAAAAAAAAACCAACCTGTCAGTATTATATTGTGTGAACACTTAGGGAATATTCTCCCCAAATAATTGTTAGAAGCAGTAAACAGTTGGGGAAAGTGTCAGAGCCTCTAATGGAAAGAACTTCTACTCTTTTAATCGAGCCTGCAAAATATATTCCCCGGGACTGATCAGCGCTGAAGCACTGAGGTTTGATGATTGGAATGGCAGGAAACCATGCTTTCAGGACATAATGAATTGACGAGGCCATCCATCATTTGTTAGCATACGCTGAAACGTAGGCTATGTGTGCAGAGGCCTGTGATTTAGTAAATACTTGGGAGATGAATAGAGCTTACACACAAGGGAAGATATTGCTGTCCTTCAGCAGCCTGAGACCCAGGCGCCTGCTGAGAAGGCCATCTGATGGCACATCATCAGTAACCGGCCTGTCACAGTCAGCGGTGCCCACCGACCATCGCCAGTATATTAAATGCATTTTTAATATCTGCTTCAGTAGATTTAATGAAGAAAATTTAGTTTCCATACTCCAAGCACTGCTTTTTCAAGTGTTCTAAAGCATGGACTCTTGCCTACATAAGAAAGGGGGAAGACCATGCCGGCAGTTGGGAGAGTGGATGGAAAAGGGCACTCAGACAAAATATTGTGCAAATAAAAAATGCTTCTAGAGGAGCTGGCATCTTGTTGGTGTAAAAAAGCTCTTTATTTATTTATTTTTTAAGAGTCTTTTGATTAGTTCCTTAAGCTCTAATTCCCTTCTTAACTCACAAGCCCTTTCCTTAGGAGGATTGAACCCACTGGTAAGAGATGTCAGCCTTCTGATCAGAAAGGAAATATTAGAAGGTGAATATTACAGTTTGGCATAATTTGGATAGAGAGACTCAGTTTTAAATAAGTTTGTGTTTTGAGATGCTCTTTGAGTCTTAGGATATTTGAATGAAGATACAATTATAAAGTAGGATTTTTTTTTCTTATCCAGTTACTTCCACATTTTTTAACATTGAACTTTACTCATTAATCAAGTTAGTAAATTTTTGTCTTGTGTCATGCAGAACAGCTCAAAATAAATGAAAAAAAAAAAGTAGTTGCCAACTTGATTAAAGAGTGCTCTTATACTTCTTAGCCTATAGTGTTTCTTTAGAAATCGTAATTTTAAAATGTTCTATTTTTATATTCTGGCAAAGTGTGTAGATTCATTCTTTTTAATGAGTTTCAGTGTTGACATTATTTACTACAAAACAGCAAGACAACCAATTAGATATTGTTGCAAGCATGCACTTTAAGGGTTTCCCCTCTTGTTTAAAAAAATATACAGAATATGCTCTCATGTTCACAGAAGAAGAAGCTACGGAATGGGACCTATAAATCTGATTCCTGCATGTGTCAAAACAGTAATGTATTAAATGCATATTATTATAAAAATTTAAGACATGTCTTAAACACACTTACATTTTTATAACACATGGCAATATTAAATAATACATTTCCTTGTTAGCATCTGTTTGCCGTCATTGTTGGCAAGACCTATGATTTATTGCTTAAATTAATGACCAAGACCATTTTGGACCTGATATATGCCCCTAAGCTTATTACATCACTAAATAAAATAAAATGTATGCGCTTGTGACAGAGTTATTTTTATAATTGTTTATCCCTTTAAGTGCCCTATTCAGTGATTCACTGAAAGGTTCATAATGGTTGGCTTGTAACCAGAAAATAATCTCAGAAAGGTAAAATATATTTCTTGTCTAGAAATAAAATGCCAGAGTGATGGTGATGATAAGGGTCCCAGCAAGAATTTGCAACACTCAAACCTGTTCTTCTTTTCTTCAATGCGCTCAATTAACTCTTGTTGAGGTTTTTTTTTTTATGCATTCCCTCCCCCAATTCTAAAAGCTGTCTATTAGTGCTACAGCTCATCTTCATATAAACCCTTCAATATGGGTGAAGTGGTTTTGCTCTGACATAAAGCAGGAAGGGTTAAATTGTTCTTTACCAGTGATTTTTCAGGTGCCATTATCACCACGCATTAAACTGAACAAGATGATTTTCCTATTATTCATTCTTTTCTTTTGGGAGATTGGAGTTTTACTGTTTTTATATTGAACTCTATTTGACTTCATAGTCTTTATCTTTCCTTTCTAAGGATAGACCCTTCAGTATTTTTACCGTAACCTGTTATTCATCTGAAGTCACTCTGATGCCTGACTTATAATACAATATAATATGGCTCCATGGTTTTCTGCTCCACCTCACCTGTCACATGATGGTAAGTTTTGATGGCAAAGTTTTAGGGAAGCTTAAGTCTTGCTTCTGGACTGCAGTGTCTACACCTTGAAACAGATGAAGGCTCTTTGGGTACCTAGGAGTAATCCTTGTGGGAAGATGATTATTTTTTAGCTAGCCTGGGATGCTTATTGCCCATAAATGAAAATAAAACCTAGTTCCTGAGAAAGATCTTTTTCTTGTCTTTATCTCATTTTTACTGCATTTTATTGGAAATAAAATTGCAATAAACTACAGTTCATTGGAAATTGAAACAGGTTTTGTTTTTTGCTTACGTTTTTATTTTCCTAATTTTCTTTCCCAATGCATTTGATCTGGTAAAATCTGTAATGGTTCTCTCAAAAATGATCAGGCCAACAAACATTTGTGATTTTCTTGAAGAGGTCTATTGGCCTTTTCTATTTCAGGCTCTCATCTCCCATCTTTGATCTTTATATCTTCCTTTTCTTCTCATCTTCCTTGTCTGAGAGACCTGTCTCCAGATGAAACATTTTAAAGGAGGATTGATGAATGAGAGTTTTGAGTGCCAATGTCTACTTCCTTCTCTAACTTTTTCTTTCCCTTTCCCTCCCCTACTTTTGTGTGTGTGTATGTGTGTGTGTCCTTTGAATATTTGAATATTCGCTCAGATCCACTAAGATTTTTTTTTTTTTTTTTGCTTTAACCATTGTAGTTAGTTTTACCTGTTCATTTGAAATGTATACATTCCTGTCTTTCACTTTCTATTTAATCGATTGTGAATTCCTCAAAGTTAGGAGCCATGTGTTTTGCTGTCATTTTGTCTTCCAACTCTTTCTTTGAGAACCTACCATGGTATTGTGGTCCTTTGTGCAGTCAGTGAATTCCTACCAACTTTCTAATATGGGCCAATGCTTATTTCCATAATCTCTCTCTCTTTCTTTTTAATATTTATTTATTTGAGAGACAGCGAGACAGTACTAGCAGGAGGGGCAGAGGGAAAGGGACAGAGAATCTCAGGCCAAACAACGTGCTGAGTGTCGAGCCTGACTTGGGGGTCGATCCCACAACCCTGAGATCATGACCTGAGCCAAAACTAAAGAGTCGGACACTTAACTGCCTGTGCCACTCAGGCATCCCTCTATAATCTCTTTTGTAGAAGAGGTAACTTAAAAGTGTGTTTTTTTTTTATTTTGGCCAGTACTGTTCTGTCGAGTACATACAAAGGACTTGGTATTCTTTCCCAAGATTGTTTCTGAAGCTCCCACTCTTTGGGTCAGGATGTTTAAGTCCTATTTAAAAATATTAAAATATTCAGTAGGCAGCTAAGTGCTTAGCCTAGTGTACTACTTAACACTAAATGAAAGTAAAATATAACACAGACATGGAGCCATTTGTTATATTTTAGTAGATGAAGCAATGGCAGTGTAAACCTTAACCTTGTAATTTTGTGAGTTCCACTTTATCATGTAGCTGTAAGGGTAATCAAAATAAATCACGGGAAATGAATAAATATTTTCTAGTGCTTTCTCTGTGCTTTCAGAAGTGATGTTTGATCCATGAAATTTTAGTAAGTGTATTAAATAAAACAATATGATGTGCACTGTGTCAGATCTGATAAATTATTCGGTATAGGACATTTATACAACATATGTTGAGCTGCTACGTGAACAGCTTAATGACTATAAATTATGTTAATCTGTCTTGCCATTTTTACATTTTGTTAAAAATCGCACAATTTGTATTGTAGATATTTATATATATATGTTTGTGGGGGGTGGGCAGAGAGAAGAAGAAGGCATAAGAAAGGCACAGGTCATCTCTGCGATGTTCTGACAGTGATCCGGGGCTCCTCAGCTGTGCAGTGTACATAACACAGATGTTGGGGAGTCATCTGTCAGCCATGCCTCTCCTATGGAGTTAAAGTTCTAGAGGGAAAAGAATTTGACACAGTGCTGTCACTGTTACATTTTCACAATAGAAGAGCATGCAAATATTGAACCTCCTGCTTAGCAGTAGTGCCCTGTCTAATGTCTGTGCTGGTTAGAATAAAAAATCATGGGTGCATCTTGGGCTCAGAGATCTGACAAAGGTCATGCTATGTTGGGCATTTGAATTGGAAATTGTCTGGACTTAGATTTTATAAAACTCCCACTGTTGTGTGTGGGAGAATTTCAGCAGGGTTTTGTCCCTGGAGAGGCCTCTTAGGCCCTTTTCTGTCCTATGAATGAATTTAGATGTGAGGGTTACTCCTGCCTTAAAACTGTTAAGTTCATTTTGCATACATCCCTAGAGGGAAAAACTGGCAGATGCTTTTGTCTTGGAAGTGTTTAAAAGAAAACTGCAGAGCAGGAACAAGAGAGAAAAGGGGCCCTGTGTGGAGTCCCAGAACATTTTGGAAATGGCCAATATGCAGTTTTCATCAGTATGAAGGCGGGGTGCAATATGGTGCCTGTGGCTCACAAGGGAATATGAATGTTGATTAAGCATACTCCCAGGCTTTGAAATTCTGAAAGCAGTGTCAGAATAATGGATGTTGAGCAAATGTCAAGCATTTGTTAATTTCTCTGTTATTTGGAGTTTATCTACCATGATCAATCAAATAAACTAGTGCTTCTCTCTTGTGGCATGTGTCATTGATATGGTGATTAGGTGGCTAGAGAGACCTTCTGCTTTTTTTCCAGGTAACAGATTATGGAGGGGTAGACAGAGCTTTTCAGTTGAAGATTTGCTTATGGCTTGGTTTAGTAGAAATTTGAATATTAACTGAGGACTTTGAGGATGATATAAAAATCATATCTGCATGCAAAAGATACTAACTCTAATGCCATTTACACCAGAAGAGCTGGTAGTGGTGTTATGGTTTCCATTGAAATAGAGTTTTCGGAGTTTATCAAACTTCGGTGTAAAACTGGGTGAAAGAAATTTGCTCTCAGAAGAATTCTGGCCTGTTAACATTTGTAGATAGTTTTGGATCTGTTATTATTTTTGTCTCCCCCTCCCCTCAATTTTTAATTAATTCTAACACAGTTATTGACTTTAATCCTTGAGAGGTGGTCAGTAGATTTGCTTCATGTGGTGCAG
Source organism: Mustela putorius furo (assembly GCF_011764305.1). Taxonomy (NCBI): domain Eukaryota; kingdom Metazoa; phylum Chordata; class Mammalia; order Carnivora; family Mustelidae; genus Mustela; species Mustela putorius. Next base: position 3,904,715 of record NW_025422047.1, read on the forward strand.
TGTAATTTCTTTTTATTATTTTTAGGAAGCAATGCTACAGTGTTTTGATGTCCCTGATATAAATGATCAGAAGGTCCTTTCTAGCACTTACTCAACTGCAAATTATGGTGAAGTACTAACATTCCATGGGGTGAGGAATAGTTTTCCTTTTAGAGAACGAATGGCCTTAACAACTGGGATTTCATTTGGGGTTGACTCTAGCTACCATTTTTAAATGTTCTACCCCCAGGAAAGTGTAACTTGGACTGCAAGGGGGTCTTCGTGTGAAACTACCCTGGCTGGAACCGAGGCAGGCTTGTAATTAGAGATTTGACTTCTTTTTTTTTTTTTTTTTTCCCATTTTCTTCTCATAATCTCAGCCATGTAACTCACATGGTTCAGATGGAGACTAGTACTACCCTTACAAACCCAGATCACGTGAAATAGGTGCCTTTATGATTTTTGGCATGTTCATTCTACAGAATTGGACTCCCCGAAGTCATCTGCCCCCTATTTTTAAGCCCCACTGAACTTTCCCTTCAGGAGATTTACAGCTGGGCAGCTACAGGGTATCACCCCATGGACTGCCTATGTTTTTTCTGGAAGGCTCTTTTTTGATTTACTCAACCTGCCATAATGTCTGAAATATCATGGCAATTTCCAAAGTAGAAAGTCTTCAACTTCTCTTTATGTTAAGGTGCTTCATCTTAACAGTCTCCGTAGGGCTTTTGGTTTTGGCCTTCCCTGGGACTAGACCCCTAACACTCTGAATATAATCTTCATGTCCTGCCTGGTACATGGTGCCGATGAGTTCAACCACTGCAGAGCCTCCAGCATTGTAAAAACGGACTGCACTGCAGACTGGCTTTTTTAGACTTCCCTCTGGAAACTGATCATTACCATACCCTGGACACAGCATCATTGAATCATTTGCTTACATCACATATCAAAACACTCAGCCCACTGTTGATATGCAGCTCTCAAATTTATTTTTTACTTGTGGTGATAAAGCTGTTGTTCCTAGCTTACATTAGAAAAACATGGAAAATCTTGTTATATTGTTGAAACTTACTGTGTAATAATATGAGAAAAGGAGTGTGAAATCAGAGTGTGAATTTCTTAAACATATGTTCTCATGAGTGCCTCTGAGCACTCCTATGGAAGGTGCTGGTCGTTTAGTAGGTAGTATCCCCCAGTGCCTGCCAAGCTATTGGGCACTCTATCTCTTGGCTTCCACTTAGCTCTTCTAATGTCCACGTATCACTGAACTTTCCTCTTCCCTCTCATGTATTACAACAATCAAGTAATGACCCGTTAAAAAGCAAAAAAAGTGCTAGGACAATTACCGGTTCCTACTGGACACACATTCTAATGATAACCAAAGTGCTTTTGGGGCTCCACATTAGCAAGTGTTTTTTATTTTTTATTTTTTTTTTTTTTTTAAAGACAATTTATTTACAGAGGTTCACAAGTAGATGGCAGGCAGAGAGAGAGAGGGGAAACAGGCTCCCTGCTGAGCAGAGAGCCCGATGTGGGACTCGATCCCAGGACCCTGAGATCATGACCTGAGCCGAAGGCAGCGGCTTAACCCACTGAGCCACCCAGGCGCCCAGCAAGTGTTTTTTAGAGCATGTAGCACAATCTTTTAAGTATCTTCAGCAGGGACAAACTTTGGGAATGGATCTGGCATTTGGAGATAGGCAAATATCAGGAGGTCTGATATTTGCAGGTGCTACAAGGTGACTAAGGTGTCTGGAAACAATTATTTTGCCACGTGTTGCAATCCAGTAATGAAAAAAAATTTTATTATATGTTTCTAGACTTGGTGGCCACCCTGTATTTTGGTTAAGAGATGAGCTGTGACTATGAAGTTGACTTGCTTGTGTGACTCGTAAAGTGGTTCTAAAGTGATACCTGAAGATAAGTTCTATTTTTAGTACAGGCAGGATCATTGAGGATCAGTGTACAAGCCCCACTCCTTCTCCAGGATGATTATTTTGGCCAAAAATAATTTGAGTGAATTAGTTCTTGTCTGCTGGCTGAAAAGGGCCATTTTGTTACTTTATTCTCATATTGAGGGAGTGTGTAGATTCTCTTTCCTTAAACTATTAGCCATTATTTGATACCCCCCTCTTCAAATGTAGGTTAACTACTAAGAGGCCAAAGACACTTAGATTTCCTCCCAGTCCATTCTATTACCTTCTTCCCTGGTGGTTATTAGTAAGTGATAAAATTCCTGAAAGACAGAGACTTTTTAGGGGAGGCAGAAGAGTGAAGGGTTAAATAAGTATAAACCAGCCAGTCCTTGATTACCAGAGAAGTGGCTCAACATGGGATTTTCAGTTAATTTAAAGAACAAAACAAAACTTTTTTTTTTTTTTTTTAAATAATTTGAAAAGGGGGACTGATGTAGGACTGTAGTAATTCCAAAATTTCATCCTACAGCTTAGGGCACATTTTCTTTTCTTTTTTTTTCCTTTTCTTTTCTTCCTTTCTTTCTTTTTATTTTTAAAGATTTATTTATTTATTTGACAGAGAGAGAGATATCACAAGTAGGCAGGGAGGCAGGCAGAGAGAGAGAGGGGAAAGCAGGATCCCTGCTGAGCAGAGAGCCCAATGCGGGGCTCCATCCCAGAACCCCGAGATCAGCCGAAGGCAGAGGCTTAACCCACTGAGCCACCCAGGCGCCCCAGCTTACGACACTTTTTCATAAAACCTCCCTTTCTTGGGTGGTAGTGGTAGAGTGAATGGAATTGCTTGTTTAGGTCTCTGGTTGAGTTCAAGTTTGAAGAATGATGAAAATTTTCCTTTATTTTTATTTTCTCTTTGTGTTTGGTATGTGATTTTTATTGTCCAAGGATTGCACTTAATTCAGGATAACAGTATGAGGTCCTTTTCTCCTCTTATATCGTTGAAACTCAGAATAAGGAGGTTAAATTTTCCATTCCCTTTGGAAGGGAATTACACCTGCTGTGGAGCTGGAAGAATCACTTTTATAAAAGGCTAAAGAAATAGGGAGATGGAGCCCTGAAAAGAGAGTTATTGTCTGTTTCTTTTGCACAGTTTCATGGTGGGAGGAAACGTGTCAAACATTTTAAAAATGGCATTTGTGAGACATTAGTAAATCCTTTCCTTGGTTTGGTGAGGGTTGATTAAACATTTTTTTGGTCATGTTTTAAATTATAGAGATAGGACTTTAAGTAGCTAAGTGTTGTTAAACACTATTTGATGCTTAGTAATTTATCTGGTTTTAAAGTTGTTCCAACAAAATATTATTACAAGTTCCTACAGCAAACACTGTCAAAACCTCAGGGCTTTTTGGGATTCAAACAAGTAGTTAGGGGTGATCTAAACTTAGGCAGACTGTCTTGTGCTTCAGTGATCGGTTCCATCACGAAGAGGGTAGTTACACAGCACTCTGTGCACTTGACACATGCAAATGCTAAATACAGTAGCAGCATGAGGTCTCTGTCATTAACAGTAATTTATGTAATGAAAGCCACCTGGCTGTTTTTTATAATTAATTGCTTGTAAATAATAAATTTAAATATAATTTATAGTTTTCTAAATTTGATTACTATATAGGACCAACAACAAAACTAAAACAATTGGCAATTCCATAATTGAGTTCCGTGCCTTTTAAAAGGAGATATATATAAAAGTATACACACACACACACACACATATATATATAGAAAGATATAAAGTATAGATATACATATACATATATATTTCCCTTTAGGAAATATTTTCACTAAGGAATATATTTATTTAAGTATATCAGGTGAAATGTCAGGTGAAAATATTTTTTGGAGGGGAATGGTAAGAATGTAATCAAGTCCTGCTAACCTTTCTTGAGCTATCATGCAAATTTTGAAATAGTCTCCCTGATTTATTTTTTATATTCTTATTTCAGTCGGCCTTGTGAAAGTATTTATGCACATAATTTGAGACACAGAAGAAAGTGTACCTACTTAACAATAATGTAATAAAACTGTTTTGAAAAAGAAGTTTTTTCCCTATTTTGTAAACTTCCAATTGTGTTTTGAAAATAAATTATATATGGGAGAAAAGTACTGAAGTATCTATGATGATACGTTATATGCTGTGGAGATAATAAGCAGCTTTGCTTAATAGGTTTACTAAGCACAGTATCCCTGATTCAAGAAGGTTTTGTATTTGTTTCCATGGCCACATACATTGGCTACCGAAGAATCATTTTTTTTCTGATTTATTGGAAAATACCAGTGATTTATGTGGCTTAAAAAGAAAGGGGCCTTTGGAGCCCTGTCCTCTGTACTTCTTATATTAAAAAAGGAAGGAGGACAGAGGAAGGAAGAGGATCGTTTATGACTTTATGTTTAATACTTCCCTCAGCAACTGTTTACTAACAGTGACATTCTCCTGGAACTTTATGAATGTGTTTTTTAAATTAATGTCTCTTTTCTAAATGCATTTCCACTAAATGCTGTATCCTTCAAATATCCATATTGTTATTTTGTGGTATAGCAGTGAAATTACTATCAATGACAATTTAGGAAATGTGTAGACACTTCTGTAAAGGATTAATAAGTTAAAGGAGAATTTGTAGCTTTGAGCTACAAACTTTCTAAAATAGATTCTCCTCCATATGTGACCAGCAGCATTGTTCCTTCACCATGATTTAGTAAACTTAAGATAAATCAGTGATGTTCTGTTAGCCAGTTAGGCTTATAAAAAAATTTTTAGGGTTGTTTTTGTTCTTTGTAGAAGTTCAACTAAATCATGAACATAGTTCTGTTATGTAGCAGCTTGCATGTTGCCTGCTTATGCGATAGAGAGGGTGAACTCAAGGTAGGACCTGCTCTAGCTTGGATTGTCTATAAGAAATAAAAATCATGGCTTCTGTGTGTGGTCAGGGTGTGACCACCATTCATCACCTCAGCAACAGACATCAGACTCGTTGATTGCTTGGTTTCCAAGGTCTAATAATCCCCCAAGAATTTAGAATGTTGTTGACTGTCCCCATTTACATCACTGAAGAAAGAAGCTTTGCAACAGGTGCAGCTGTATACTAATTGTAGGGTGTGCTTAATCTGTCCAGAAGAGAGAGTGACTCCAAATTTGGTATCTTAAAGAGTGGAGTGACCTTTTAAAGTCCCAGGATGAGAATTGCCAACAATTGCAACAGGCTAATTATACCCACAAGGAGTTGTGAAGAGCTTTTAAGTTTTCCTATACACCTAGGAGTTCAGTGAATGGCTTGAAGTCATTAACATATGACAGATGCACTCCCTTTTCAAGAGCTCCTATGATAAGTTTTGATTGTAGAAGTGGGAATTTGACCCCAGCTTATCACTTGCTTCATTAGCTTACTTGAGGACAAGGACTTTTTTTTTGACATGAGTGTTATCTTACCCATGTTCCAGAATTCCATCCGCCTCCTTCTCTCTGCTGATAGGAAGTCACAGTGATAACCTTGATGCTGGTTCTTCCAAAGCATATTGTACATTGTGTGGTGTTACATATGTTTTATATATAAGTATATAGGATATAACATATTTCACCTATCATATATTTTATATAATATTATGACACTTTATCCAAGATGGGTATTTCAGAGTTTTGATTTATATTATTTTAGAGATACCGGCTTTATGTGATTTCTGTTCTTTTTTTTTATGGAAAATATACAAATTTATTTTTTGGCTTATTTAAAAAAAAACACAAAGTCTGACTTCTACATCTCCATGAAGTTGACTTTTTTTGAGACTGTCCAACCCCAGAAGAATTTGACAGAAGAGGGGAAAGAAGTTTGAGTTTTGTCCTGGGGGCCTCTGTACACATGTGGAAGAAAGTACAGTATGCTTCCCAAAGAATGAATGAACGATAGAGCCCCCCCCCCACGGGGGGATTTGGAAATGGGGCATGGAAGGACCTCATGCAGTAAACCCTGTGACTGCAGCACTTAGATGAAATTACTTTTTATTATCTGGTTGGAAAATAATCTAAAACAAGCCATATAGGATTAACGTTAAAAAGCCTCTGAGTAAAACCAGTTTGTGTAATCTAATTCTCTCTCACAGTATCTTTGTTATTTACCTGCTTAGGATGCCTGTTTCAGTTCTTTAATAGACTATCTAGACTTAAACTTTATTTTAAAATATTTTCTGTTAAATTAAAATCTCTGTTTACAGAAGTCACTATTCCCTTAACCTCTAAGAGTTATTCGTAGATTTTATATTCCCAACAGGCATAATCATATTTAGCTGTGTTCCTGTCAATTACCTGCAAGCTCTTTTTGTATAATTAGGGAATGGTTAATTTACTCTAAGTAAGGTTGCCACCTGTCTAGAGATTAACCCAAACAGTTTGGAAGTCCCAGAGAGACTTTTGAGTTTGGGTTTAAAGCAGTAGGAATTGATTTCTTAACTCTCTCCTGCCATTTTGGTGGCATTCTCTGGGTTAATCAGTAGTAATGGTGACAACGGGTGTTTTCTTGGTCCCTGTGTTTACTAGGTTGATAAACTATGTTGTTGAAATTATAGGTGTCTGCAGATCTGTGAACAGGAGGTATAATGCTTGGTATTCACTGAAAATGCGCTGGAAGGATCTTCTACACATTTCTATTGTATTTACTATTACCTGATCAGATTGTCTGATGGGTGGGAAGTGACATCCCTAAATGAGGATAGTTAGAGGGCAAGGATTGTGTTCAGTGGAATTACTATCATCTTATCGGTGTTTCAGGGAAATAAAATATGAAGAACATCAATCATATACTCCACAGAAGAATTTGGGGACATAATTTTATAATATTTAAAATATGCTGTGGGAAAAATTTAATAGTTTTTAATGAAAATTGCTTACAAGGTTTCTGTATAGTATGGAAAAATCAAATGCCTTCCTTCATGTGACCTAATGTGTAGGTGACTGGACTCCGTCCATGGCCTGGGTCCTCCTAAGATACAGGGGCCCATGATCATGACCAACTTCTTTGAGATTGATGTAGATTTCTTTTCTCTTTTTTCTTCCTTGCTTTCTAATTTGAAATTAAATCATTATATGCTATATAAATGTTAATTTTTATCATTGAAATATAATTCACATACCATAACTCCCTTTTAAATCTGTGCTTTAAAAATCACTACTATTAGTATATTCACAGGGTTGTGCAACCATCACCATTATCTTAATTCTAGAACATTCCATCAACCCCAAAAGAAACTAAATAGCCATTAGCAGTCACTTCCCATTTCCATTCCTTCTCCTACCAACCTGTGCAAACCACTAATCTGCAATCTCTCCATAGATTTTCCTATCTGAACATTTTATTTAGGTAGTATCATACAATATGACTGGCTTCTTTAACTTAGCATGATGTTTTTAAGGTTCATTGGTGTTGTTGAGTTCTTTTTTATTGTTGAATAATCCATTATATGACTATACCACATTTTGTTTATCCATTCATCATGACTTTATGGCTATTTGATGGTTTCCACTTTTTGACTGTTATGAATAACGTTTCTATGAACATTTGTGTGAAAGTTTTTGAGCTTTGTACTTTTATTTCTCCTGGGTAGACACCTAGGCGTCAAATATCTGAGTAATATGGCTCACCATTTTGAGACCCTATCAAACTGTTTTCCAAGGGCCTTTTATATTCCTATCAGCACTGCTGAGATTCTGTTTTCTCAGCATCCTTGCCAACACTTGTGTATTGTCTTTTTGATTATAGCCATCCTAGTGACTGTGAAGTGATATCTCATTGTGGTTTTGATTTCCATTTCCTCAATGAGTAATGATGTTGAGAATGTTTTCATATGCTTATTGGTTATTATATATCTTCTTCAGAGAATTTTCTGTTCACATTCCTTGCTCCTTTAGTTTGTCTTTTTATTATTTTTGTTATTATTGAGTTGTAAGTGTGCTTTACATATTCTGGATACACATCCTTTATCAGATACATGATTTGCAAGTATTTTGTCCTTGTTTGTTGGTTCTCTTTTTATGTCCCTGTTAGTGTCCTTGTGCTGTTCTTTCAAAGGGATCTTACTTCAAGCAAGAAGAAAATAGAAAGAAATATAGAAATATTTGTAACCTTTAAGGAAAATACTATTGCTTTGTTATGAAGTTCTTTTTGTTTGACAAAGGTACTGTTTTGGTGAAGTTGTTTTCCTTCAAATAATATGTTAAATAGAAAAAAAAATTTGTCAGTCTCTTCAATATAACATAAAGATCATACATTTAATATTTTTCTTTTAAAGTTATGCACATAAATTAAGTGAGAATCTGATACAAATTATGTTTAGTAAAATGCTAAAAATTTTAAAAATTACAAAAATCAATACAAGTGTGAATTTCTAAGTAATACATAGTTGTAAAGAATCAGGGCCTTATCAACTTGAAATTTAAAAAAAAAAACTTGTCAGGTACGATTTATGGATTTATGAAATGTATTCTTTTATGTGAGCACTGGGAAGAGTATATGGCCTTTCCTGGTCCACAAGAGCCAGGCCTGCAGATCCAGACATGACAGGAGGTTTGACTTCCTAAGCCAGGAAGGTATGGCCCTGAGCAAGTCAATTCCTCTCTTGGAGCTCCAATTTGCCCTCATGGAGAGCAGGAGCCTCTGCTCTTCACAAGGGATGCTGTGAAGAGAAATGTGGGCCATTCCAAATGGTGGAAAAGCTTTTAAGAAAGATGTAGTGCCAAGGTAATGTCCTGCCAATCTGGAGGCTGGTGTTTTTGTAAAGCTGTGAAAGGAAACTTTTGACAGTCTCTGGGAAAGAAACTAAATGACAGTTTACCCCTTGTGCAGCTCTCTCTGTGACCACACTAGCTCTCTGACTTCTCAGAGCAGGGCGTGCACCCAAGAGCTGCTCTGGCTGACTAGTGTCTCTGGGTTCGGAAAGACTGAAAGCACTGCCGAAGGCATTTATAAGCAACATTTAGGCAACAGTTCACAAACTGTAATACAGGAAATTTTCAGCCAGCAAGAAGGTATTTGCATTAAAAACAAAACAGATGACACCTGCATCAAAGCACAGGGATAATTGCATGTTGAAATGATATTTGACTAAAACAAGGGGGCATGTAGAAAGCCACTTGGAATTGCAGGATTGTGGAGAAGCAGCTAATTGCTTGCTCCTCTTGTCACTTCTGCTTCTTTTAAGTGACTTAAGCAAGGTAGACTCTTAAATTGTGCCTTTATAAAGCTTTTCATTTGTGTAATGTGAAAATTATAAATGTGTGATTACCAGTCTCTCTATCCAGCCTCAGTTGTGTAGTGTATTGTCTCCTTTGGACAGTTAATGAAATGCTGGCTTTTGTGCGATTTATCCTGGGGAATAAGTGACTAACTTTCTTTGACGTCTCCTTTTGCCACACTTTCTTTGATTTGGATTGGTGCATATGTAACTGAATGAGGGGTGGGGGGTGGGTTTGTATTTATTTTTGCTTTGTGTGTATGGATAATAGGAATGTATGAAGTCTGGTTTTCATCTGATTCCATTTTGCATATACTGAGGTACCTGCTCCCTCCAACGACCACCCCCTCAAGAAAATTATGTCTCTAGAATTGGTGAGCTGTTTTTAAGAGAACTTATAAAATCTTTCTAAATGAAAAATCATTCCAGCAGTGTCTAATATTGGCAATTTTCCTCTGTCTGCTTTTAGAACTTATTGGCCAACTAGGTCAGACATTATTAAAGTTCAAGGGATCCGGTGGGAAAAGTAATGGTTTTGTGCTACTATGAATTTTAAATGTTGCCATTTTCGTGTGTTACAGCATCATCTGTTCTCACATGGCACTAAAAATGTATAGAAGTTTTAGACCAAATTCAGGGTCAAGGTTAGGAGAGTGATGATGCCTCTGACTCATTCTCCTAGAATTATGTTACCCAAATTATCTACATACCATTTTGTACCAGGATACTTTTTTTTCTAGTCATTTGAAAGAACTTACTATAAGATTTTTTTTTCTTGTTCTCATAACTTCTTGGAAATTTATACAGATATGGTTGGAGAATCTTCTCTCACTGTACTGATAGGTATTCACTATATCAAAATAGTGGGGAGTGCTTCATTTCTGAGAATAACTGTGTTTGGTGCCTCACAAAAGCAATGCCTTTTAAATAGAAGAGACTGGGGGAGGCTGAGTCTTGCACAACATATTTTTTTGGGAGTCCCCTCTCTGACACATGGGAGTGTTAACAGGGGCTTGCTAGCTATTTGCTGAATTATTGAATAAATGAACTGACAGCCTAACAGGGGTGGCTTTTAAATACGTAGTTATTTGATGTGCAAAATTACTGAATTTAATGAAATAAAGAGAGACCGAGATTTACACAAAATCATCATGGTTTAGGGGAATGCATCTAGGGATACCTGCTTCTCATGAAATGAAATGTCCATATCTCATAAAATCAGTTGCTTTTAAATTTTCTCAGTATTATTATTATCTTAGAAGAGGGGAAAAAAATGTGTTTTGAGAATCAAATACTTAATTCCTACAGCACTTGCCTGGCTCACTCAATATAGCATGTGACTTGACTCCAGGGCCATGAGTTCAAGCCCCCTGTTGGGCATGGACCCTACTTAAAAAATAACAATAAAAAAAATTTTTTTTAAACCTTGATTAAAAAAATACTTAATTCTCAAATATAGTAAGTATTATACTATTCTCTGATAAGAGGGTTATGTCCTGAACCGAATAGAGAGAATCCTTTGCCTTTTGTCAGATGAATAACAAGTCTTTTAATTGGTGGCATTTCCAATAAATAATAACTTCTATTGCTCACCAGTGGTGTTTGAGAAATGAAATTCATTGTAATAATGATTGGAGAGTGCTCTCAAAGGAATATCATACAGCAAGAGTTTTAAATGGTTTGGGTCTATTAAACCAAACTTAGGAGAATCAAGGCAGCTTTGAAGCAGGGAGTTAATTTTTAGCCACATGCATTGCCAGTTATTAGAGCAGCTTCATTTATGATTGTTGAGTTTACTTGTAGAGTGCTGTGCTCATGGCAGAAGTTGTTGTTTTCCCCCAGTATCTGTTCTTACCTTCCTTCATGTTGACAGGGTTCTTGATTTTAACCACGCATATAATTTCCTAGGACAGAGGCTCCCTCACAGCCTGCGTGGACATGGAACTGAGTCCTGGCTTTTATGAAGTACAGGCAAGTTTCAGGAACCTTCCTTAAAAGAGAGTCCCATGTCTCTTCTTCATATTCTTTCTCCTTCTTGCTGTCTAAGTGCCACTCCCTTAACCATAGGGGTGAGGGCGGCACCCTAGCGATGACGGAGAGTTGGGCTGGATGCTAGCCTGGATCCCAGGGATTCCTGGTGCAGAATTGCTATGCTGGAAGAAACAAATTTCTGTCTTGTTTAATCTATAGTTATTTTGGGTTTTCTCTCCCTTGAAGCTGAACCTCACCTACCTGATGTAAAGGTTGAGATGCTGTGTTTTACCAGACTGGATTCCTGAGGTATAAGGTCAAAGTATAGGTGGGTCAGACCAAGTTGCTCACCATATCCAGAGCTCTTTCAAAGTCCATGCCTTGCTGATTGCAGCTGAGGCAGGTAGCTTTTCAAGAAGGTTAGCTCTTAAAAGAGCTATGGAGGTATGCACATATTAAAGAATCAGAGGAGGGGACTTATTGCTTTAGATTGTCCTGTGAAAGGTTAGTATGTACAAGGTCTTGTGTTTAAATGTTGGTGATGTAAGGTTTAAAAGATATAAATGTAAAAAGAGCCCCTGCCTTAAAGAACTGAGTCTAATGAAAAAAAGCAAATGAAGAAAGGAAGACTACTTTAAATTAAAATTCATATGAGACTTATTTATGGACTCAGTAAATCCAGAAGTCTGAAGGGTTTCATGAGCTCTTAGACCAAAGCAATTCTACTGAGAGCTGTTGAACAGCAGTGCTAATGTCCCCAACAGCCAGTGAGAGAGCCATCCAGGTACATTTCTGAATGCTTAAAATTCAGATTTTTAAGAACACAGGCTTTCTCAGCTGGGTTTGTTTGCTTGCTTGTGTTTTGGTTTGAAGCCACATGGTTTGCGCTTTTTCTTCCTGGGACATTGTGTAATTGTCAGAATTCTGGTACAGGTCAGGCTTAATGTAGTCATTTTTAGAAACTCTCAGCTTATCCTCCTTCATATTTCTGTTTTAAAAGCAATTCCGAAGGAGAACACTTGCCTTTGCAGTGTCTCAGCTGTGTTTAACATTGGGCCAATGAGAGAACATAAAGAAAAACTGTCAGAAAAGGAAAATGAGTGTATGGGAAAATGTGAGAGCAGTATGCTATAGACTAACTTCATCTCATTGTCTGGAATGAAGATGACGCCACTCCCTTGGCCTTCAGGATGAGAGCCACGTCTTAGACATGGTGGAAAGGTGAACTGGGAGGATCTAGGTCTCCAGGACTTGAAGTCACAAGATTCAGTTTTTTTTTTTTTTAATTCATTTGTCAGAGTGAGCACAGGCAGACAGAGTGGCAGGCAGAGGCAGAATGGAGAAGCAGGCTCCCGCTGAGCAAGGAGCTTGATGTGGGACTCGATCCCAGGATGCTGGGATCATGACCTGAGCTGAAGGCAGCAGCTTAACCAACTGAGCCACCCAGGCGTCCCACAAGATTCAGTTTTAAGAGGCTCAGTCTTTCAGGAACTAGATGCTTCTGTGTATGTTTTGGTAATTTTTCTGAGCCTACATTTCCTAATCTGCATATAGTATGTTCGTCTTGCCCAGTTGATACCTAGTATTGTTTTAAGGCTGTGTACATGAAATTATAAAGTGTTATACTTATTGTTTTAGTTTATGGGGAAGAAAATTCATTTTTAAAAAATTAATTTTGTTCCACACTGCCCCTCCCCCCCCCCCTTTTAGAGGGACAGACTCCTTGGTGTTAGCTTTTCAAAAATGTGGAAAATGTGATATCTGATACAATATTTAGGAAAAGGTTTTGTTGGCTGACCTAGTAAGTTCAGGTTCAGGTGTGTTTTGTTTTGTTTTGCTTTGTTTTTCTTCAAGGGCTTTTAATAGAATTGCTTTGGTCCAAGAATTCATGATAAACTAAATGAAATCCTTCAGTCTGCTGGATTTAGTGAGACCATAAATTAGCCCCATGGTGAATGTATCTTTCTTTTTCCCTTTTCATTTGACACAATTCATTGAAATGATGACTACCTAGAAGTGGTTAGAATTTTATATGTGGGAAAGTTGAAGAGAAAAACTTTAGAAAATAAGGTGTTTGTTTCTTTCTTCATAGTATCACCCACGTTTGGTCCTTTTCAGTGTGCTTACCGATTTCAGTATATGTTACCTGATGTGTGTATCTTAAAACTGAGAGAGTTTATATTTAAGTGGATTTTTTCATCATTTTTACTGTCACTTGTAAGACTAAGCTGGGCATGATCCAATTTTCCTCAGGAGAGTGGAGTAGGTTTGTAGGATGGGTGGGGACAAATGGACCTGCCTATAGATGTCCTCTACCCCTGTAACTGGTCTAGAACAAGTTGGGAGCAAACAGAGTAGGTGTTGTGAAGTAGAGAGAGGCATCTGTAGGGACCTCTGTCATGGGGAGCAGGACCTAATAGTGAGGCTGGCCCAGGAATGGGACTTAAGGTCCTGTTAAGAGCAAATTCTCAAGTAACCGTAATACTGGAGCGGTTTGTAAAGACAAGGTCCCCATTACACAAAAAATCTGGGAAGCAAATTTTACCTCAGTGGTCTGTGGGCTGAGTCTGAAGAAAGAAAAGCCCAAAATTGCAGCAAATGGGACATAACCTCAGGTGCTAGAGTGTTTGGCTCAAGGTGCTCACATGCTTCCTCCTTGATGTTAGGGTGGGTCTGGAAGTCGTGGATAGACCCCCGGATGAGGTCCTGTAGCTCTAGGAGGAACCAGGTAGGTACAGTAGGCACTTCCCCAGGTAGGTACTGTCTTAAGTTACCTTAGCGTTTGTGTCAGGGAAGGCAGTCTTTCTGGTTTCCTCTGATCTGGGAAGGGAGTACAAGGCTCTGGAGGTCATTTTGATGCTGAAAAGAGGATCTAAGCTTCTTATATCAAAATCAGGCTTTTCTAAATATTGTGATGCACAATTTGGCACAGCTTGTGCACTGGGCACATTGAGATTTGGGAAGAACCGTATACAATGTAAGTGGCGATTCTGTGGAATAAAGGGCATCTGCTGTTGTGTTTTTGGTTGGAAGGTGTTTTTTGCGAACATACATGAAACACAGTCATATTTTTGGGATATTGTATACATACCAAGGAAAAGTATATTTTCCTCTCTGAATTTTAATTTCTTATATAAATAAGATTAAAATCATAAAAAAAGAATAAAGAAAAATAAATCACCTGTAGCCTCTAACTCTTACACATTTTTTTCAATTATATCTTCTTTTATAGACCTTAAACATATGCTTACTTAAAGCTTAATTCTAAATATAGTATAAATATAACTTTACATATAATTTTTTTCACATCAATTTATAGCTAAAGGTAAATTCATTTAAAGCCACTAGTTGCACATTAACTTTACTGGGTTGATAAATTCACATCTGCAGAGTTAAACTTAATGGAGAAAAGGTGGAAGCTTGTGATATACAGGGTCCATTTTGTTGTTGTTGAAACTAGGTTGTTTTGCATTTAAGAGTCATGTGATGTTAGAGTACTGATTCTTGAAAGTAATTTTATTTCTTAGTTGCCATATTAAGAACATACGGTTTGAGGCCAAACTAGCTATATTCACATGATGGCTCTGTTAGTTTGGATAAGATACTTCATCTCTCCTCCTCAGTTTCTAAAAATACTACTACTTCTATTATTGTAGTGATGAGAAATAAAACAGAGCTTGATACCTAAGAAGCTATTCACCATCATTGTTATCTTTGTCATCATAATCACATGATCACCAAAATAGTAGGTATTTGTTGAGTATCTACTCTTTATTAGACTGATGGGGTTCAACAGAGATGGAAAAAAGTTACAAACAGGATCTTCTAACAGAAGTTAGTGTATAGGAAGCATAATTGTGTTGTGCATAATCATAGTGACTGAACTCCCTCACTGTTCATCTTCTAGTTTCTCTGAAGACACACAGAGAAGTAGGGAAGGCATTTACAGCCATTTAAAATGGGTTTTATTGGAATGAATGACATTAAGTGCTGAGATTAACTGCCAGAAGGATTTGATTGTGAATTAAGAATAAAAGTTTTGTGGTTAAGAGTTAAAATTTTGTGTTTAATAAGAGAAGAGCTTAATGGATTTTAAGGCATTCCATTTATTGTTTTAATATTCTCGGCATTTATTATTAAAGTGGGGGTGGTTGTGGACTAATTATAGTCCATATTATGATGATTATGATGTTTTAGAGAAGACTGAAAATCTACATTTTTTTCCAAGCTAATGCAGTAGGGAAAATATAGCATCTGAAGCTTCAATAGTTTGCTTGACCTCATATGATCACTAGTGAGGCTATGTGAAAGCACCAAGTTTTCAGGAAGTTACTTTTATGCAAATTACTGCATTTTTCTGTTAAATTCTTTTTTTTAAAATAAGGGGTTTTTTTTTAGATTTTATTTATTTATTCATGAGAGACAGAGAAAGAGAGAGAGAGAGGCAGAGGGAGACGCAGGCTCCCCACTGAGCAGGGAGCTCAATGTGAGACTTGATCCCAGGACTCCGGGATCATGCCTGAGCCAAAGGCAGTCACTTAACCATCTGAGCCACCCACGCACACTTTTTGTTAAATTCTTAAATGAAAAGCATCAGTTTGGTAACTGGAGGTTGGAGTAAGAAATAAAAAACAAGGAAAGAATATGAAGTTATTAATACCATTATGTTAATATAACTGAAAATTTATTTAGGAAGAAAGTGGTAGAAATGATAGTGTGATTTTTATAAATTATAACAACTATAAAGTGAATTTGACCGATCGTTTTACTGAATCTATATATAAGGTCTCTGTGACCTATTAAATTAGAAAGACTAGGAACGCAGAACACATGCTTCTGTACAGCAAAAGAATAAGACAATGTTTAGATGATCTTAAACAATATCCTAAACTTTTTTTTAATCCTGTGAAAAAGTTACAAAAGCAATTATGTTTATTAGATATAGACTAGTAGCTTTATGGTCACAGAATTTTAGCCTCAGGATGTTCATGTATTCATTTATGATGATACAGATTTGGCAGAATGACTTGGTAAATTTTTAAGAAAAATACTTGAGAAAGAAAAATTAATTTATTTGGTTTTGATAAGCAGTTATCTTAAGAAAATTATTTGAAGTGGATCAGAATCAGTAATGTTTTTAGCAGTGGATATTACTGAAGAAAATTTAGCATTGTTATTTGGTGTTATTTTAGGTCCAAGTCTTTTGGAAAACCAGATTGATATGGTGGTATAGAAAGATAACAATTATTGGTTAGTGGTAATAGTTGCCTCATCCCATTCATGGTAATAATATCATAAATTGCCTACTGAATTATGCTGAGTGTTGTCAGAGAAGTGATTTTGTCACCGTAATAAAAATTGATACTGTTGTTTTTTGATATCTCATTTTGTATTTTGAAGCCTTTTGACAAATGCCCTTCAGAATCTACCCTCATTTTTTTTTAAAGATTTATTTTATTTATTTGACAGAGATCACAAGTAGGCAGAGAGGCAGGCAGAGAGATGGGGAGAAGCAGGCTTTCTGCTGAGCAGAGAGCCTGATGCAGGGCTCGATCCCAGGAATCCAGGATCACTACTCTAGCCGAAAGGAGAGGCTCCAACCTACTAAGCCACCCAGGCACCCCAGAATCTACCCTCATTTTAAGTAAAAGGCTTACCTTTATTTTCCACAACATCGGCCACCATATTAAAATTAAAAATCTAAAGAGCCAAACCAATCATTTAATTTGAAGTTGCTACAAAGAAGTGGGGCCCCTTTTAGTTCCTCATGGCCACTTGTCTCTTTTCCTGGGATAATTTAATTCAAGTCAAGTCAGAGATGTCCTAAAAAACAACAAACAAACAAAAACAACAAACACCCCTCTTTTGACACTTGAATAATCGTTAGGTTGAATATTATTATAATTGCTTACATTTTTACATGTAAAAATACAAATTTTTAAAAATCAACTTTTCAAAGTAAAATTCTGGTGGCTCTTTTGTTAAACATCTGTCTTCAGTCTTGTATAAAAAAAATAAGGTAATTTGAGGGAGACTGGGATTTCAGCAGCGAAATAGTTGTGGTCTTAGACCCAAGAGGTGATTATTTAACCTCTACTGAGGGATGTGGTACCTTATAATCACAGGTGAATGAAAGGAGTTAATTATTTTCCTTCATGTTCTCACCCTGTGGTCTGATTGCTTTAAATGCTTAGAAGTCTTAATAAATAATTTAATCACTCTAGCTATTGACCTGGAATAGACCTGTTATGTTAGGCCCACAAAGAAATGTCCAGTGTCAACATGATTACAAGTAGTTATTATTAGGACTAAGACACAAGATAAAACTATACTTAAAAATTTTAGGGCTTTAAGCAGAGAGAAATTTAGTAAGTCTAAACCTTTAACTTGTAGAATTGATAAATATCCTAGAACTTTTAAGATGAAAATGGTTTCTAAAGTCATAAATCTTATGTACAGATGTTGTAAGACTTAGAAATATTAAGTTATTTTCACAATTAGGCTTTAAGCCTAATTTAAGAATAAAGACAATTGTTCCTATTGGTACCTCCTTGACAGTACAGCTTTTGATGCTCCCCATTATTTAGAAAATAACTGTGGAATACATAAAGATATCTACCAGAAATTTGTAGGAGAAAACTAGTATTCTGAAGGGCTGAAAAATGGTCCTAAGTCGGGGGAATGACACATTACCTGGTAAAATAATCACTGTCTATATTGTAGGGTCACATTTAAAATTTTGCGTCTGTGCTAGAAGAAAAGAACTGTCATAGGTGGAAAACTTCATAACTTTGATTTATTTTATTTATTTGACAGACAGAGATCACAAATAGGCAGAGAGGCAGGCAGAGAGAGAGAGGGGGGAAGCAGGCTCCCTGCTGAGCAGAGAACCTGATGCGGGGCTCGATCCCAGGACCCCGAGATCATGACCTGAGCCGAAGGCAGAGGCTTTAACCCACTGAGCCACCCAGGTGCCCCTAAATTAGACATTATTGAAGAGAGGGTTAGTGAACAGTAAATTAGACATTCTTGAAGAGAGGGTTAATGAACAGAAGAAAATACCCAAAATGTACACAGAGTAGCAAACAATAACAAAAAGGTGGAACATATTAAGAGAGAGTAAGAGATGGAGAATATTGTAAGGAGGCCTCAGTACACTTAATTTGGAGTCTCGGGAAGAGAGAGAGAGAGTGCTAAAGCAGTATTTGAAGACATAATTATTAAGAATATTCTCCAGATGATGAATGATACCCAGCCACATAAGTCTAACAGATTCTAAACAAAAAGGGAAATAAATAGTATAGTTAAAAATCCTAAAAACTAAAGATAAAAAAGAATCCTGAAACTAGGTAGAGAAATAAGACACATTATCATTGAATGAACCAAAATTTTACTTCACCTACACATATGTACTGGTGGATTTATTAAAAGACTGCTGTTCCATATGCAGGAGTGGAGAAGGAAGGAAGGGCAGTAATATGGCACATATGTTGGTATATCTGAATGAACAGAATATATAAAGCAATAGCAATGCCTTGTGACTTTAAGATATATGCAGAATTAAAACAATGCCCATAATATTTTATGTTGCAGGAGGGAAGAACTGTAGATAGTGTTGTGAAGTTTCTCTGTTTTCCTTGCAACAGTTAACCACTAATTATAAATCATGATCATTTGGGGAAGCATGTGATTTTGTATGACAATCATTAAAATAACATAATTTTTTCAAAGATTTTATTTATTTATTTGACAGAAAGAGATCACAAGTAGGCAGAGAGGCAGGCAGAGAGAACGTGGTAAGCAGGCTTTCCACTGAGCAGAGAGCCCGATGTGGGGCTCGATCCCAAGACCCTGGGACCATGACCTGAGCCAAAGGCAGAGGCTTTAACCCACTGAGCCACCCAGGTGCCCCAAAATAGCATAATATGTAAAGAATATACAACTTCCAAATTCCCAGTGTTCAAATAATGAAGAATAAGTATTAAACCAATTGAAACTAAGACCAGAAAGGCGAGAAAGGGAATGTAAAGTAAGACAGTTAGCATTTAGCAAGGCAATTGACTTAATCCTAATGTATCAGTAATTACATTAAATATACATTGTTTAGCTATAATAATCACAACAATGTATCTGTGTAAAGATAAACATATCAATCAATGGAACAGGTTAGAAAGCCCCAAAATAGACCTTCAGATATTTGGTTTTCTCAAAGGCAATAGTGATAATTCAGTGGACACATGGGGTATGGTCAGTTAAATATTCGTATGAAAATAACAAAAACAAACTGCAGCTCCTATCTCCTATCAATGTAAAGATTTAATCCAAGATACATCATAGGACTCAATGTAAGAGCTAACCCTGTTCAGTTTCTAAAAGAAAATACATGAAAACATCTTTGTGATTGTAGGTAGGCACAGGTTTCTTAGAAAAGACACACAGAAAGTGTGAGTAATCAAATTAAAGAATTGGTGAATTTGGATTTCATCAAAATAAAAAACTTCTGCACTTCAAAAGATATATAAAGAAAATGAAAAGCCAAGCTATGGACTAAGCACTAAGCTAAGGACAATCAGCAATGGGGAATTTCCTTTAAAGTTGGTGGGAATTTAAAATTGTTACAAACACTTTAGAAATTGTTTGACAGTATCTTCTGATGCTAGAGATGTGCATGTCAGATGACCTAAAATTTCCTCCTACATTTATACTCATTAGAAATGAACGCATACATGGGACGCCTGGGTGGCTCAGTTGGTTAAGCGGCTGCCTTCGGCTCAGGTCATGATCCCAGCGTCCTGGGATCGAGTCCCATATCGGGCTCCTTGCTTGGCGGGGAGCCTGCTTCTCCCTCTGCCTCTGCCTGCCACTTGTCTGCCTGTGCTTTCTCTCGCTTCTCTCTCTATGACAAATAAATAAATAAAATCTTTAAAAAAAAAAAAAAAAGAAATGAATGCCCACGTGGACTAGAGGTATGCAAGATTATTCATAGCAGCATTATTTTCATCAACAAAAGACTGAAAACAGTTCAGCTACCCATCAATACAATAGATAACTGTGGTATATACTTAGACAATAGAACACACTGTATAACAATGAGAAAGATTTAACTGCACTTAACATGGATGACTTTCATAGACATGTTGTCCCACGAAGGGGCCAGGTACAAAAGAGCACACTGCGTGGTTCTGTTAATGTAAGGCTTACACACAGGCAGAGCATACCTAAACAACCTAGCAATACTTGTTTGGGTGGTAAAACTCTAAAGAAAAGTAAGAAAAGATGAACATAAAGATCAGGTTCATTTGTGAGAGGAAAAGGCTGGTGATCGAGAAGGGTGCTTTTGGGAATGTTAGCTTTGTTCTGTGTGTTTACCTAATGCTCTATGTGGTTTCGTATTTTTATATATTCATTAGCTATACATTTGTTCTGGGTTTTTTTCCTTCATTTTATCTCACAATAAAAATAGTTTGAAAAGAGTAATATGTTATGGCATAGATAAATGTTAATATCTTACATAATGAAGGCATGTGACAAAAAAGTAAGTTAAAAACCTAATTTTTAAAATGTTTATGTGTAAAAAAAAAAGTTTATGTGTGCACAGACACACATGCACATATACACACTCACAGCCATCCCAGAGTAAAACACAGGAGGATATATGCCAGAATGCTAACAATGGACATCTCTGCACTTTTCACAGAATATATACTATTTTATAACTAGGAAACCCTTCATTAAATATTATTTAATAAAATTAACACCTGTAGAGTGTGTTGTCTTCTATAGAGAAGACTGGGTTATTTATACTGTGTTGTTCAGGGAAGGATTTAAAGCTACGTTACATACAGTAAATGGCATTTTGAGCAAAATACATATATGCAATCACATAGAGACACTTCAGTCAATGGTGTGGTTATTAACGAAATATACCTTAGCTACAGCGGGAATAATGGAAATTACCCAGCAATTTTTAAATCCTAGACTGTTTCTTAAAGTCAGTAGTTCCTTTAACTTTCAACATAAAAAAGAACAGCATTTTTATGTAGCTAGTTAAAGGAAAACTGCAATTTGATTTTTTCAAAAAAGGGACTATTGTCTAAGGTCACAGAATTTGCTCAAAATATCCATGAATTCAGTTTCCTATTAAGAAAGCAACAGTGCCTACCTTGCAGTGTTGTCTGGAGTGTAGTGTGATATCATATAAATGCTTAAGCAGGGTTATTAGTATACATGACATGTAGAACTGATTTCTGGGAACTGTTGGAAAGGAAGACTAGCCCTGAGATAAGAGTTTGGGTGTGGGAATTGGACCTGGGTTTTTATTGCCTGCTCTACAAATAAGCAATTATGTGTATTATTTAACTTCTCTTCCTTCATTTCCACATCTTTAAAATAAGATAACAGGACTGACCTCAGAGGGTTGTTGTGGGGGTAAAACAAAGCGCCCTGGTTCAATGTCTAGCCCCCCAAAAATATCCATATAAATGTTAGCTCTTGTGGTAGAGCTGTTTTATATGTAACTTCAGGTTACCAGCAAGATCAGTTAAGAGCCTGGGACAGTAACCACTTGTTTTTCATATATGTCACACCTATAGCCTTTCAAAATTTTTCCTTTTGATAATTGATTACTGTTAAGTCTAATGCTGCCATCTATATAGTCATTTATGGGAATATTTGCCATGGTTGGGCATAAACTATAGTCTGCAACCTTGGTATGAAGTTGAAAATTGGGAAGAGAGGTAAGGGGGGTAGGTAGAGTGCATAAATATTTCTCTATTTCTTGAATTTAACTATTTTTCTCCTCCTGTCTGGTCCTCCCCACCCACCAGGATCAGAGTAACAGTAGTCTCTCTCCAGATTCTTTCCATTTTGAATTCTCTGTTTTTGGAAGAAAAAAAGGAAAAAAAAGTTTTTTGTTTTTTTTTTTTCCTACCAAGTCTTTCTCTCTTACTAAGTCTCATTTTCATTTTATGGGGTTGGGGGTAGGCTTTCTGTTTGACTTTGTGTGTAGGTGTATAGGAACGTGGGAGCCGGGGAGGGTAAATGCATTGCTGTCCTAGAAGACCTTCCTTGACCAGTACTCTGAATCATTAACCACATAGAGCCAGTGTTCCATTGTGTTCTTTCACAGACTTAGGGAGGCTGTACCTTGTAACCATGAGGTCTCTAAGTCTATTGCTTTGTAGGAGTATCCCGCTTCATCTCCCTTTAATTGGTTTACTGCTTTCTGAGCTCCAGAAATAATATTTATTTTACTCAGTGAATTTTGAGCTCAGTAAAGTATAGACATTTAAGCTTCCCAGATTCTGTAGCAAAAGGAGCTTGGAAAGTAAATGATGTATTTACCTTTTTATGGTCTTTTTTCAGAGGTAGGGTACTTGAAAGGGGAAGAACATAAAATGTGTAGTATCTTCTTCCTTCAGATTCTTTTTTTTTTTTTTTTTAAGTCTCCACCTAGGAATGTGAGGACTTCCTCCTTATATGAAAGTTGAATTGCAACTAGGACAGTGCTGAGCTGTTTGTTCTTAGTCTCTATAGCACTCATGAAACCCTCTGATGTTCATTTTCTCTAATGTCCTTCACGTTACTTGAATATCTTAGCTGGGCAGATATGGGGACATGTTGAGTTAGATATTGAATGGGGAGCTAGTATATCACTTTTTCATACATCTGACATTTGAAGAGTGAATGCAGTATAAAATGAAAGTAAATAGTACCCCATCAATATTTAAAATCTGTGTGGAAAAATCATATACACCCCCCCCTCCAATTTATGATCTCTGGGCACATCAAGTTGGTGACACAGTGACAGAGGAACAATTTTAAGAAAGCCAAATATAGTAGCTGCCAGCTAAGAAGAGAATTAGAAAGGACAAAAATGGACAATCCTTTCCAAGTAGCGTATCCCATACATGTGCCATCATGATGGAGTACTTTTTCTCCTCCATCTATCACGTCTCCTATTTCCAGGACACATAGAAACCTGAGTGGGTTTATTTCTTCTTGAAGGTTCAAAAAAAAAAAGAAAAAGCATATATTATTACTCAGAAGTATGGAGCGTGGTCAGTTCAATTCATGTTGCTTGAGCAGTTCAACAATGTTCTCAAGGCCCTGGGATCTTTCCCCCTTCTGTGCTGCCATCCTTATCGTGTTGGCTCTGACCTCAGCTTGCTTACCCACCACTGTGGTATGACGGTTCCTGGGCTCTGTGTGACCATTCACACAATTTGTGCAAGGTTTTACATAGCCATTCTAGGGGTCCACTAGCTTGCTCTTCTTTTCTCAGAAAGCTACTGGGTGAGGTTCTTCATCTGGGAGGGTAGTATGGGGAAAAAGACAACTGATTTTTGAAGAGGTTTTAATAATATATCTTGGGCATTTGTGCAAAATGAGTGACTCTGTTTTTGAACATGTAGATCTAAAACACATACGTGCTAAGGGACACAGGTGGGCCCCAAAGCCAGTGTAGTCTTGAAATAGGTGAGGATTCAGGCTGTGATTTGCTTTACTAGATCCCTAAAAATGTTGGTACTTGACAGTGTTCTCATTTTGTATTTTTTGGCTGTACATACATGTTGAAAGTTTCCTCTAAGTCTGTTACTTCGTTTTTTCTTTTCTTTTCTTTTTTTATCTTGATGGCATATTTCGCCCTACCCATGACCTCGGGCAGTAGTGATGCTCAGTGAATACTGCCGACTAATTGTAATATTCCAGAGAAACTTCACAGTTATGCAGTGTCTTTTTCTCTCCCCCTCATTGGCTGAAAACCATATTGCTTGTGAACCTGGTGATTGTTTATACCAAAACTTCTGCACTCTCAGCCAAAATCAAATCAAACACTGAGAGGTTATGGAGGGAGAGGGGCAGACATGGTAAGCTCTTCAGAGCTATACTCTTGTAGACAGTGATTGCTCTAACCTCTTCTCGCCTCTTTCCTTTAGGAGTATCTTAGAATTAGCATTCCAGAGTAAAGTAGCAAATGGTATACATTGGAGTCAATATCTTGCTTTCACTAATGCTTCTCTGCTCTTTGAGGTATGAGTTTTATTCAGAGCACTCTTCTATAAGCTTATTAGTGCATACACGAACAGAGTTTGGTTGGCAAATAACCTGGCAGAGGACATTCAGCTCTCTACAGCTTTGTCTAGTCAACCAAACACAAAGCATTTGGGACCCAGGTCTGTCTGTCCTTTATACTATTGTAGGTAAGTCATTTGCTCTCTTTATGTCTAGGCTGGCCAGTATTTACCTACTCCTGGAATCTTCTCTCTAACCCCATTGGCCCTTGAGAAAATGGGTTACTCCATAGACGTGATGCACAGTTTCTGCTGAATTGAATTCTGAGCAGTGTAAAGATAGTTTCCTGGCTAGAGACATTATCTCATCTTCCATTTTTACAGTACCCTCAGCTCCTGACCAGCTTCTCACTCAGAAACTATTTATTCCTGAACTTACTTCTCCAGCTGTCTTTTACTTCTCCCATTCTGGGTGTCCACGGTTACACTTTCGCTTTATTCACTTTAGGAATAAAATATCCTCCTTTGTCATTGGTCCCCAGCTTGCCCATTACAAACACATTTATTTCCATCATATTTTCTGACCCTTAGAGACTGACATTTTGTCTATCACTAAATGGCTAACCTAAATATGTTTTGCTGTATAATGAGGAGGGGGTGTATTTATTGTGCATAAATAATGTATTGACTTATTCAGTAGTTTATAAAGATGTAAGCTTAATTTTGCCATTTTTTTCTCAGAAGCCTTACTGGGGTATGTGATTTCATATGACGTTCAGGCAAGCCAGGAATAATAGGAAGATTTTATGTGTAAAATTGGCTCTTTCAAAGGTGGTTTCCATTTTTAAAGGGAAACTGAAAAAAAATTGGACCATAGCAAGTTTATAATTTTTTAATAATTTTGTATTCAGTGTTTTTGAGTTATTGAAGCAGTTCTTTAGTAATGGTTGGTTTTCCTTGCTAATCACATATTGTGTTTGTGGTTTTTTAACCTTTTTTTTGTAGTCTGATGAGAATGGCAAGGGTTTTGAAGCCTGATCTATGCTGGTATGGAGAGAATGGCAACACTGTGGCACTGAGTAAAGAAAGGTGGTGTCATTGTTTTTATTTCACACTCTCCAAATTACCTGTGATGAGTTTAAGAGGTTTCATTCACGCGTAGAAAAATTTTAATTATTCATAGTGCTTTGGTGTACCATAAAAGTCAAATTATTAACACTGTAATTTGTTCAGATAGCATTTAGTAGGAAAATATATCAGAAATAATTAATTGTTCTCAAGTTACGATAAGGTAGATATATCTACAGAGGGCAATCAGAAAGAGTAGCAATAGGATACTGATTGCTTTTTAGAGAAAAAAAAAAATTCCGTTCTGTTAGTAAATGTTCTCAATTGTGAGAGGCAAATTCCCACTGGGGAAGAGTGTTTTCCAGGTTGTTTGGCTGCCAGGTGTTTGACGTTGTGTAGAGTCTTGGATGCATAAGGCTTACGGCCATCTTTGGGAATGACGTACCCCCAGGACCTCAGCTTTCTGCTGTTAAAGCTCCTATTTTCAAAGCCCGCTAGTGTCAGTAGGAACATTCCAGTGGTCTCTAGGTGCTACTTCTAGTGAAGACCATAGCTTTCCCCTCGACTCTGAGATAGCTACAGAAGAGGATACCTGTCTACTAACAAAATAAATTTAGAATGTTGCCAGTGAGTGAACCACATGTTCTCCACTGTTTATAGGATTTGACTCCTATCATTTCTTAATGGAAATAAACCTTGCCTCCTTTTGGTCTGTTTTAACATAACTGCACGCTACAGACATGATTTATAATCATTCTAAAGGTAACGAAAGTCCAAGTTGTGTGATCGTTTGCTCCGAGACCATCCATATTTTTCCCTTTCCCTTTTTCTGTCTCCTTGACCTAGCAGCAGGAAGCCTTTGTTTGAGGTGTTCATCTGGAACAACTTTTCCACACTTGTTTTCATGTTCTGTTAGATTACAGGGCAGCAGGCCTACCTTTGAAGCTCCTTTCTCTTTTGTTTCTTTGCCGTGCACTCCAGTAATTAACTTTGTCCTTCTTTTATTTGTTCCAGTCAATCGCAGGCCACTCTGCTGAGCATCTTCTCCCAGGAGTACCAGGTTAGAAGTTTTCTCCTTTGTGAGGGTTGACAGGTGCCTAATTGAATGATGAATGTCCCTTTATTTCTTTGTAATTGAACTGCCAGCTCTCTGATTGGGTTGGAGGATGTTCTCCTTTCCACATCAAGCACCGCCTGCGTCTCAGTGGAGGCCTGCCAAGCCTACCCATCCATCTGTCTAATAACATCTAGCCTTTGCTTATTTGGTGGACCTGTAATAAATTATGCTAAACCATTATTATTCTGACAATAATAATTTCCCTGTGTTGCGTGGTTCTATGTGCTAAATGTTTGCTGACTTGCACTGTCAGTGCTGCTTTCCATTGCTGACAGAGATGATGATAAATGACCATTGCTGGAGTGGCAGAAGGCAAGAGAGGCAGAAAATGGAGTCATTTATCATGAGATGACAGGTGTCAGTCAAGTGGCAAGTCTCTATGGAATTACTTTTTGTAGTTTTCAAATAAGTTGTTTTTAAGCAATGTTCTTCCTGGTTAAAAATGGCAATTGGATTGTAAAACTAGAGTGCAGAAGACTTAGATGGAATTGAATTGGGGGAAAATTAATACAAAGGTTGAAAGAGGGAACAAGTTTTTCTTTGCCCTCTGCAACCCTAAGCAAACTTATTTAGATTCAATTACTATGACCCTGTTGGCTTTTACATACATACTGTACCTTGTGCTACAGGCTGAAGACATCCCGGCCAAGCAGAAGAGATTAAAATGCATAGATTCGTAGAATGGAAGGAAAAAAGACCTACCACCGCCCGAATCCACAAACTATTTTTCAGTTTGCCCTATATGCTAGATATTAGGATGAAGAGGTATGTCATTCTATTCTTGAACCTGATGCATGACACAACATAAGAATCTTTTTTTGTTTTGTTTCAGAAACATATTAAAAGAACACATGCCAAACATCATACTTCAGAAGCGATTGAAAGTTATTATCAGAGGTATGACCTGCCTGCCCCACTAGAGGGTATCATAGTACCTATTAATTGTAATAATAATTATGAATAAATTAGGTTACTAAACTAATTGTCTATATAACATTTCAGGGCATTGTGATATAAGTCTTACTTAAGACTTCAGGTGTATGTTTGCTTGATTTCTCAAATGGTTTGTTTAAAGAACATGGTGAGGCTGTCTTGATTGTATATATGCATACTGTGTAAGAAATCCTTACAGTATTATAGAATCTCAGTTAGCTACTTTAAACTTATCTATACAAGATAGATACATGTTAATATACACATGTATCTATGTAGATGTGTGAAAGTTCTCAAATCAAGTTTTCTTTCTCATTTAGATCAACAAGTTGAAAAATACATTAGAAAAGAAGATTGAATTTTGGTTCACTTCTGTTTTGTATCATAGGTATTAGGTTTGCCATTTTAGAATGGGGGAAAAAAGTGGGGGGGCACCTGGGTAGCTCAGATGGTTAAGCATCTGCGTTTGGCTCAGGTCACGTTCCCAGGATCCTGGGATTGAGCCCTGCATTAGGCTCCCTGCTCAGTGGAGAGTCTGCTTATCCTTCTCCCTTTGCCCCTCCACCTTGCTAATGCTCGCTCTGTCTCTCTCTCTCTCGCAACTGAATAAATAAAATCTTTTTAAAAAAATGGGAAAAAAAGGCATGTCAAGTAAGGACATACAGAGATGGATAATAATAGATGGCTCTCACATTTTAAGTGGAGTTTTATATATTTTTTTAAATATATAATGATGGTTTTTTTTCCCAAATATTTAATTAACTTATTTATTTATTTGTGTGTGTGGGAGAGAGAGAGAAGGCACCCATGAGTTGGGGGAGGGACAGAGGAAGAAGCAGACTCCCTGCTGAGCAGGGAGCCTAATGTGGGGCTCCATCCCAGGACTGTGGGATCATGACCTGAGTCGAAGCCAGATGCTTACCTGACTGAGCCATCCAGGCATCCTGGGGCTTTGTATTTAAAAAGACAATCTGGGTACTAAATCAACAATGTAGTATCCAGGGGATATATTAATTTCAGCCTAATTATATTATAAATAGTTTTCAACCTCTGTCTAAAACAGAATGTTTAAAGTCGCTCTCTTATAAAAGTTCTAAAAATGTTGTTGTCTTTGTAATATGACTGAATAATTTATTAACTGTAAATGGTAATGGTTTGCATTAGAATTGTTGGTTGGTTTCTTAAAGATTTCAAGGACATATTAGAAAGGAAAACTGTCTGAAATATGCTCTTATATTATTACGCCTAAGATTGACAGATCAGCGTTTCTGTGGTGAGAGTGACACCACTGATTTTAGATGAAGGATTTTTATGCACAAAAGTTTTATGAATGAAATGAGTATCTAGAATAAATATTGGTATGATGTTTCTATCAAGTCATTTTTAAGAATTGAGAAGTGTTTACTGAAAAGAAAAGTTATTGAAGTTAGCCTTTTAAAAAATTATACACTGTGCCATGTATGATAAGAGATGCTTTCAGTTTTCAGTAGTAGCATCTGTTAGGAATACAGACACCACATATGCACACACACTTTTGTGTCTAGGAGAATTCCCCTGCAAACAAGTCCTTGTAGAATTTGAATTGATTTTTTTCAAAAATTACAGTCCTCCTCAGTGACATTAACATTTAAATGAAAGTTATACCTAAATCATTCATGAAAAATGAAGAATGGCTCACAAAGTGTTATGAAGTCCACAATAGCTTTAGAATCCAGACCCTCCAAGGAAAGACTGAAAAATTACTTATATGTCAAAAAGTACATTTTTGATTGTAAAAATGATTGTGTTAGGCCATTATATAAAAGTTTGGTTCTATGTCCAGTCTTTAAAACCTTGGTAACATAAGCAGTGGAAAATAGAGCCTTTCCTAGAAATTTGGAGATCTGCTTACCGGCCATGGAGCTACCCCCTGACTGTCATTTTCACTGTTGCTTAAAGGCTATTTTAATTAGATAGTTTCTGTGATCTCTCAGTGTTGCTTTCTAAAATTTAGTTTCATTTAAAAGTATACTTAATTACTGAGGTATAAACATACTATATTGGATTATCTGAGCGGGTCAAGCCAAAATAAAATTCTTTCCTGTAAATATAATTACTTTT
This sequence comes from Mustela putorius furo, assembly GCF_011764305.1. Taxonomy (NCBI): domain Eukaryota; kingdom Metazoa; phylum Chordata; class Mammalia; order Carnivora; family Mustelidae; genus Mustela; species Mustela putorius. Next base: position 3,934,084 of record NW_025422047.1, read on the forward strand.
TGATAAGCATTCGGGTGAGCAATAATGAGAATACAGAAATATATACACATGTATTTATATATACTTATACATTTATTTAAATGTGAGAATCTCAATTGTTTCAAGGAGTCACAACATTTTGAAGCAAAAATGTGAAGTTAGGTTGTTGTAATGGACAGACTAATAGGAAAGCAAGTCTCACCAGTTTTTCACTTGACCATTCTACTCCCTGGCTTTCTGCCCTGTACTCTGTGCCTGGAGATGGGTTACATTGTTACCTTGCAGATGGATTGACCCCCAGCCTCTTGTAAATGTGCTGGTTTAATGTCCCTGTATTCTCTAAGGTAAATTGGCCTTAAGAGAGTTTTTTTTTCCAGCTGATAATAATAAAAGCAAATTGCATTATATCAAAATATATTTAAGCAGTTTGACAATATTAATACTTTCTTCAATTCTTTTTCTTTTATAAAAGTAATACTTGTATATTGTAGAAATTATGCACACTTGTGATGGTATAGAAAGGAATGAATGAGCACCTGTAACTGTGGCAACCAGAGATAACCACTGTTGTATTTTTCATTCTAGTTCTTTGTCAATCCATTTTTATATAGATGAGGTCATACTATATATACCATTTTGAATCCTGAATTTTATACTTGGAAAAATGTGTATGACATAATGTCACTTTGTAGAAAGCTTTTTATAAACATTTTATTGATTGCATTATTTCATCATATGAAAGTACCTCACTGAATTATAACTCTGTTGAACATGTATGTTTCCAATGTTGTAATATAAAAATAATACTGTGATAAACAGTTTGGTACATAAGTATTTACATATTGGATTAGTTTTTTTAAGATTTCTGTGTATATAATTACTGGCACAAATAATGAGCATTTAAAGATTTTATTATATGTTGCCAAATCACTGTCTAGAAAGGTTGCAATGGCTTCCCCCTAACACTGTCAGGGAATTCCTGCATCTCTGCATTCTTGATATTGTTGAGATGATCTCAATTCAGAATTTGAAGTCTGTATTTATAAACCATACAGTCCACAGTGTGATTCCATTGTGGTTAACTGAAAGTTCAAAGTATCCCAATATCAGCTGAAAATGTTTTCTCAAGCTTTTGAATTATTGAAGAAATTTCCTCACTTCTTCATGTTGTACAGATACACTTTGGTGTTCATTTTGAAAACAACTCTTTTCTTTCCCCCTTTATTAATGGCATTTTATTTCCAAATTGGAAACATACCTGGTAAAATTTATTTAGATCCAACCAGACTGTTGCATAGGGGCATGTGTGCACACACAGACACATTCACTGGTGGTCAGATTTGCAAATCCCCATCAACAGCAAAGTTTAGAAATGGTGTCTCCCATATTTTCCCTTCTTCCAACACACACTGTTTGAGGGCCAGCTTTATTAGCTTTAGGGAATCAGATCAATTGGTTCACACGGAAAAGAGGCTAGCTCAAATATGTTATTGACATTACATGAAAAAAAGTTTCTGAAAATTTGAACCACTGCTTTGTTTAATTAGCACAACTTACTTTGCACATACTGTGTCCCATTTACCAAACTAGGAATCAAGCATACAAATTGAATAAGACATGGTACCTGTCCTCAACTACTCTATTTTAGTGGGAAAAACAGCTGCATACATGGAGATGGACTCCAGAAGTTTTAAAGGTAGAATCAACAAAGGTGGTATTCAGCTGTAAGCTTAGAATAGAATTTTGATAGGTTTTTGAAATTCTACCATTATAATTATTATGAAAATAATAAAAATCAAATAACTTTGCCTTTGATGTTTTAAACCAGGGATGCCTGGGTGGCTCAGTCGGTTAAGCATCTGCCTTCAGCTCAGGTCATGACCCAGGGTCCTGGGATTAGCCCCCAGTAAGACTCCCTGCTCAGTGAGGAGTCTCTTCTCCCTCTGCCTCTCCTAATGCTTATGCTTGTGCCCTCTGTCTCTCTCTTTCTCTCAAGTAAATAAAATCTTTAAAATTATTTTAAATTCAGTACATGTTGTTTTAATCTTAGATGCTAATGAATCTTTCACACTCAAAAAAAACCATAAAACAGACTTTCCATGAAGATTTTTTAAGGATGGTTTCACCCACAAGATAACATTTCTTAGTCCTCCTATGGCAAGGCTTAGAGGATGGCATATAACTTCTTTTTATATATACATGTTTTAATATACAAATAGGTATTGGGAAGATGGCCCAGGTCACCATAATGTAGTATCCATTATCACATCTTTATATATCAGTTGTAATTCAGGTCTTTGCTAAGGATCTGTTGGATGTAGGTTCAGCATTCATTTGTGTAGTCCTCCTCTCCAAGGAGCTTCCAGGCCAACCGGAGAGAGAAACAAGCCATTGTAAATGTATGGAAAGTCTACACTGCAAGTTTGCACAAGGTGTTTTGAGAATGCAGAGAAGGATAGCATTAGAAATTTCTGATCATGTCTTACTGAATGTTTTCTGTAATTAGTATGCTCCTTTGATTGCCAATCTAAAAATTGGAATAAAACTGATGCGTCACTTGGTATAGAAGATAGTTAAAGTTCCTAGAAAGGAAAACTTACAACTTTAAATTAATTTTCATTTAATTTGTTTTCCCCAGCACTTCTGAAGTGTTACAGAATATAGTTAGGAAACAAATTGGTGAATAAATATATTTAGAAGCAGGTCTACCCTTTTCAGCGTTTGAAGGCTCCTCAGTCGACTTTGGGAGAAGGGGTTCCATTTCAGAGCTTTACTGTTCATCAGCTAAGAGAGCCCAGACAGATTTCATCCATACCCTGGGGTCTTGTTTCTTGACAACTAGCAGCTTTTAACAAGCTCATAATTAGGAATTTCCACTGTATTAAGTACAAACATGTTTCTGTGTAGATATAGAGGGTTATTGTTTGACCATCTCCTGTTCTTTATAAACTTAATAGAGACACACCATTGGTTAATGGTTAATGCGACATGTACATGAAACCATGGAGTTTTGAGTCCAAACGACAGTTCTCTGGCATAGGTAGCAGTCTGTGGTCTAACTATTTTTTTTTTTTTCATTATTTCCAAACAGCTTTCAAAGCTTTGCTCTGGTCACACTAGAGCCTTTCCTGGTCCTCAGACACCCCGGACACATTCCTGACATTTGTGCTTATTGTTTTCTCGCTGGGAATGTTCATCCTCCCATGGCTCCCCTCTTGCCTTCTTACGGGCCTCAACCCATGTGTCGCTTCCTTAGAGAAGGCTTCCTCACCCACCCATCTAAGCTTCCATTTTATCGTAGAATAGGTCATTATATTATGTAGGTACTTCCATTTTATCGTAGAATAGGTCATTATATTATGTAGGTACTTCTGTGTTTTCATTGTTTGTCTCTCCACTTCAGTATCACTTCTGTGATGGCAGGAACCATGGAAGGTTTGTTCTTTGCTGCTCCTTCAGAACCTGGAATAGGCCCAGTACAAGTTAGCTCTCAGAAATATTTGTGGGATAAATGAATGTTGAGTTGGAAGCTGTAAAGATACCCTAATATCAGTATAGGCTTAGCTAATCTGACCCAGAGCCTACACCCTTAATGAATGTACATGTTTGGTGGATTTGAACACAGGATTAGTTGGTGAGACTTGGCCAAACGGATTGGCTGTTTCCAGAACAGCCCTGTCAGCACAGTGGAAATGTTGTGAGTTGATGTGAGGTTCTGAGCTAAGCTGGTTCCCAGGGTCTTTCTCTAAACCGTACTTGCCTTTTTTTTTTTTTTTTTTTTTAAATTCTGAGAGTGCTTATTTCTCAATTAGATTCTTAAATAGTTTTAGATTTAGATTTAGATTTAGATTCTTAAATAGTTGTTTTAAGGAAGTCCCCAATACATGGTAATGGAATTTGTTAGAATTACTTTGAAGTTATAATGATCCTGAGACTTCCTACCTTGAATAAATTTACATTTACTCCACTTTGTTTATAGGAAAAATCATACATCTCCATAAATATACTTGTGAAATAATACATTTTAGTATCTGCTTGTGGTAGTTACATGGAAGACCTCATCTGTTGACTTTGATTTTTACTATCAAAACAGATATTGTTAATTTATTCACTCAACAGCATACTATAGAGAAAACATCCATATCGAATGTATTTTTCTTGTCCAGTATGGCTTTTAAAAGTTATTAAATCAGTCTTTTATTAAAGAAAAAAATATATGTATAATACAATGAGCTATTATAAGCCAGAACTGTTTTAGGCATAATTAGTTGAATAAAATACAATTCCTCTACCCTCATCAGGCTTTCAACCCTGCACTGGGAAATGGGTCTGAGGTGGACAAGTAACTAGGCAGATACAATATGCTGCTATATTAAGTGACAGAGAGATCCTTACCAGGTGTTCATCAATTGCACCTTGGGACACCTAACTTAACTCCTGGCTTGTGGTGGATTGAGGAAAGTTACATGTAATCCAAATCACGAGTTCTTCAGGTAAAGGTTGGAGTGCAGAACTGTGATGACAGATGAGACTGGGCAAGGACAGTAGGTGGGAACCAGATTATGAAGAAGTTTATAAGAGGTATTAAGTGGTTATAATTGAACCTTGAAATTTGACTTGGGGCTCTGAAATGTTTTGAGGAGAATGACCCATTCAAATTTTTGCTTAAAAAAAAAAAAAATCACTCTGGCTTCCATGTCTGGGATGGATTTGGCGAGGTTTTTTTGTTGTTTTGCTTTGTTTTGTTTTGTTTATAGCTGAGTTAGGGTAGGAGGAGGGATGGAGGTTATGCTTGAAATCCAGGACAGATCAAATGATGGCTTGTACTGCCTGACACTGACCCACCGATGACAAGTCTGCTCCATTTGTTTCTTAATAAGGTGTCAACTAATGGATGCTTTTTTCAAACCATAAGAATAAACTTATTTCCTTTGCTTAAGGTGCTTGTGGTATAAAGCCAGGTGATAGGGCTAGTTCTTTTCAAAAATAACTTCCATCTTCACAGAAGGGAAGGGGGCCCGACGTGCTCAGACCTCACGCCCCCGACTTCAGTTAGTAAGTTTCCAGTAGTTTTGAGGTAAGTTGTTTTGTTTTCCTTTTCCCTTCTATGCTTTCCTATGACAGTAGCATACCTTAACTAGAGTTGAGTGTGGCATTTGCCCAAGAGAAACGTGTACACACAAGGGATGCTGACAAGTCTATGCTGGCCTTTTCTTGTCACTGCATTACCACTTGGCTTTGTCTGTCTAGGTACCTGAATGGAGTGGGGAGAAATGGAGCAGCCCCAGTGCTCCTGGAGCTGGCCAATGAGGTAATGTTATTGTTATTATTTTATTTAAACCTGCATATAAAACCTAAGGGGCCTATCTAGAGTAGCTTTGCTTGGAATTATAATTAACCTTAAAGAAAGAGGTTTTGAGGTACATTAGACATTTAAATTGCTCCCTGGTCTCTTTGTAGTTTTAATAATTGGACAAAGAACTTCATATACTAATAAATCAGTTAACATAATTAGTCTGCTTCTTTTAAAGCAAATGTATAAACAGCTTCTTGGTTTCTTATTTTGTGGGAAATTTCAGCCAAACAGCTCAGGACATGCCCATCTTTGGATATGTTGTCTTAATTTAGTGTGAGAAATACCTGTGTTAAATAAAGAGGTGCATGCCAAGAAAACCTATTCTAACTACTATAAAAATGAAGAGAAAATTTATGAACTTAAAAATGTAATGTTTACTTGATTTATTTTTTTGTTAGCAAACTTTTATTAATGTAAAAGATACATGCCTTGTAGAAAAGTCTCTTTATATCAAAAAACATACCGTTCTTACTACCACCAAGTATAAAGTGATTTATTGAACTTATTTGTTAACTCTGATCTGCTTCTGTTTGGGGAAACAAATAATAGTCTTACATTTAAAAAAGGAAACCCTAAAGATTT